>NC_088334.1:52120000-52720000 GCF_036884655.1 Musa acuminata AAA Group | reverse complement strand
AATTTGATGTCTGCATCATTCTTGAGAAAAATGAACTTAATATGATCGAGACCATTATTCTACTTAACACCATCAAATTCCGTTTGTAGTGATAACCTAAAAATGCTTGTTATCTCATATATATGTTGCTGCTTTTACTGATGTTTTTCTGTTCAAGTTTTTGAAATGTCTAAAGCATTCACTGTCAGTTATCCTTTGAAAGCCTCAGGTTGAAGCTTGGGCAAACGAGGAGGGTGTGTAGGAACAACCACAATCATACAACTACATAAACACACATTAAGTACAAATATTTAAAGAAAGAAAGAAACATGGCATATAATATATGATGGAGTTGTGAACATCAACTGTTTCATATTGGACATTTCAATTAGGATGCTAACACTTGTTACATTCTTACTTCATTGTTTCCATTGCAGGTTTTTTGATGGAAGATACTGCTTAAAATGATAATATAACTAAAATAAGAAAAAATAGGACAACCAAATGGAGGAGGCTTAAAGCAAGGTCTAGGAGGGATCATGGATATAGCATTATCTAGGAAAGAACAAAAAATATATATTAAAAAACAAACAATAATATTTATCTAAAGAAACAAATGTCTATTTTTATTAAAGATTATGTAGAGACAGAAATGTATCAAATGGATATATCAACAAATGGGAAATCATTCTCCAAGTTGAATTTGAAATTTTTTTTTGTTCAGAAAAGAAAAGTTGTAATGAATGATAGCCTTGATAAATGGGATGTTATTATATTCTTCCTTTCTTGTAAGTCTTATTTTTTCTATTGTACTTAAGGTTCTGTAGAAAAGGTAAAAAGATTGTAATTGGGACACAGAGAAAATAAATGGATGAAAGTATGTTTTCTAATGCTATGTGTGAATGGTATGCTGTGTGTGAGCGGTGTTAGATGTTCATTGTCCACGTATCAAACATGTGGAGGTGTGAGGCCTTGAACTAGAGTGAATTAGATAATTATCACTTTTTCATATTATCTTTTTATTATTGTTTTCTTTCTCCTTCCCTTCCGCTATTCACAGAAAATATCCACTTGTTTGGTATATAAGTTCTGTTTTAGTCGAGATATTCCATGGTCAAGGTTGATTCATGTCTCAATTAATTGAACTCGAGATGAGTTCCAATACAGTGAATTCATATGACGAGGCATAATTTTGATTTATTTTTCTCTTGAATAATTTTGACTAGTTTAGGGTATGTTTTGCAAATTTCTTTAGTTGTCACATAACAATATCTACTATAATGTTACAATGGTTATTAAGATTGTCGAAGAAGAAGGACAAGGTAGCCAAACAAATTGGAGACAATCATTAGTTTGATTGAAGATTACAAAGAAAATGGAAGGATGATTAAATCTCCTAAAGTTTCTTTTTAATCGAAGATTATATAGATATGAAAAATATATCAAAAAGATATATCATCAAAAACAAAACTATTTCCCAAAGTAAATCTGAAATTTATTTTTTCAGAGAAGTAAAGTTGCAATGAATGATATATTTTGATTTATTGAATTTTATTATATTTTTTATTATATTTTTATGTTTTTTTTCTTGCACTTGGGATCTATAAAAAGTAAAAAAAGGATTGTAACTGGGATATAGAAAAATGAATAAATTAAAGTATGTTTCCCCATATGGCATATTATGCATGAGTGGTACAATGATCTCTAGTTAGTTACCACTCCCCTGTTATCTACCTGTGATTATCTCTCTCTCTTTCCCTTCCATTATTCACAAAAAGAATCTGCTGCTTATTCTGCATCAGATTTATCCATTTCATTTCTTATCATCCTCTCCTTCCGTTCCTCTATTTTCAAAAGAGCATATACTTCCTCTGTTCGTCCTCTGTTCAATGCGAACTCGTCCTACATCAATCGCTTAGAACCAAAACAGGGATTTTTAATTTTTTTACATTACTCAAATGCCTCCCTTCTCTTTCTCCTCACATTTGTGTGTCCTCTCTCTCTCTCTCTCTCTCTCTCTCTCTCTCTCTATATATATATATATATATATATATATATATATATATATATATATATATATATATATATATATATATATATATATATATATATATATATATATATATATATATATATATATATATATATATATATATATATATCTGAAGCCATCACATCTGCATTTGCCACAACCTATGCCCTTGCTTTTGACCTTGCCTCTATATACTCCTCTGCCTTTGGTATGCATCTATTGCCTTCTTACATTGTTGCCACCTCCTAGTCCTTGCATTGTCACTTACTCTAATAGAAGTATGGCTTCCTCTGCCTTTTTCTCTTGCTCCTCAGCCTCCTCCCCAACTCTTCAACTCCCCTCTTCTCTTTCTTCCTTTCTCTCTAGTCCGTATTGGCCATACTAACCTGTGTAGAGTGCCAGTATCTCTCCTCATACTAGTACCATACTGATCAGGCTGTTGCCGATTACTATCATTTTCAGATGGAGATTTAACTCTAACGTTTCCATGCTCTTTCCCTTTTTGTCCATACCTATAGGTATTTTTTAAATAATTTTAACAAAGTTTTTCTAAGGTTCCCTTTTGATTAAATTACATAGTCATACTTGAGGTGCTAAAGAACTGACAATAATAAATATCTGTTCTCCTAATTCGGACTTTGTTGTCACCTTCACACTTCTTTTCTTGTTAACAAACTATGTTGATTATTCTCTTAATCATTTTATCAACTAAATCTTACCTCCTTTTGAAATGCGTACCTGTATCCAAGTTGATAGTTTACTCCTATGATCATGGACAACTCTTCTTGTATTAGTCTTGTCAATGATACTTGGGAGTTTATGTGATGGACCACTGTTGGAACCTATAGATACTTATTATTTTCTAGTGATGGCTTCTTGTTCCAATATGTTTCAAAATTCACTATAATTTCCAACCATACAAGTAGCATCCTAGCAGTCACCGGTGAGGCAAGAAACAACAGTAAGGAGGGAGGGAGTGATTGAGTTGGACTTCAAGCAAGGTGCATGCTTGAGCCTACAAGGTTGGGTTTGCTAACCAAATGAATTTTGAATCCAAACAACTTGACATGTAATGATCACCTAAGTGAACTTATCATGTTCTTAGAGTAATAGAACTGGACTTTGTAGACAAAGTTGGAAGCAAGTTTCCATTTACTACAAATGTGTGA
The DNA here is from genome assembly GCF_036884655.1 of Musa acuminata AAA Group. Classification (NCBI taxonomy): domain Eukaryota; kingdom Viridiplantae; phylum Streptophyta; class Magnoliopsida; order Zingiberales; family Musaceae; genus Musa; species Musa acuminata. Next base: position 52,716,820 of record NC_088334.1, on the reverse strand, counting down.
GTGTAGATGATCTACTCATGAAAACCTGGGAAAGGTGTCAAGCTTAAGTCGAGAACAATATGAAGTATATGTGAGAAACGTGCATGTAAGTACTTGGACATGAACTAAGTGACAAAAGAAAGGAAAGTAATCTTCCTATCCAAGGAATGCTATGTTGGGTACCAGACCTGTTCGGGTGATCTGGTCAAACCGGTAAATACCTGTCATACTGGTGTACCATGTATTGGTACACTGGTATGTACTAACATTTCAGAGAGAAAGAAAAAGGAGAAGAGGATGGGTCGAAGAAGAGGAGGAAGAGGAAGCAAGAAGGAGAGGCAATGGAGGAAGAGGAGGAAGAAGGAAGAAGAAGAAGCGGTGGAGGAGGAGGAAGAAGAAGAAGAAGTAGAAGCAATGAAGGAGAAAGAAGAAGGAAGAAGACGAGGAGGAAAAGAGGTGAGAGTGTACTTGGGAGATAGACACTAGCGAATGGTAGGAGTGACGATGATGAATGGTGGCAGTGGTATCGCAAGAAGATGGCAGCGGCGAAAAGAAGGCTCATGAAGCAGCAGCGGTAGCTACTTTACAAGATGCAAGCGCCAGTTGCTATTTTAGGTTTTTTCCCCTTTTTTTAATACTAAGTTGGATGGGTCCCATCGCTGTTTTATTTATTTTTTTCTAACTTGGACCGGATCGCTCAAATCGGGAGTGGTCCACGTATCAGTCCATGTGCGAACTGATATTTACCTGCTCATTTGGTACAATTTTGGGTGGTACGACAGTCATTGCTCCCATCTTCTATTGTTCCATCCAAAACCAATGATGCTAAAACATTGCTTTGTTAGACTCATTTCTAGAACCTTGAGATAGAAGTGTTTAGTATGATAAGATTCTAACTATTCTTTTATAACCTTGTTACACCCTTATAGTTCTAGGACTATGATGTTTAGAGGCATCTTGGTACTAGATACTTCTCTTAAACCTTTTTATATATAGGCATTGTTGCTTGCTGTATACCATAATCTAAATTTGCAAAGTGACCTTCCGCAGCAATATGGGGAGGTGCAAAATTAGCTGATGTTCTTGAGCTTGTTGGAATATCAAAATATTCTTCATTCTCGGCACTAGGAGGGAAGCATGTTGAATTTGTTAGCATTGACAAGTGCAAAGTGAGTACTTTTTCTTTTGTATGAGTTAATTAAGGAGACCAGATTGCAGTTTCCATCATGGTATAGTTAAATCTTTTTTTTTTAGATGTTGACTGCCAATTTGCTGCTTTCGTTATAGAGTTCCTGAATGTTTTATACATTATATTGTACTTTTATTAGGAGGAAAATGGTGGACCCTACAAGGCATCAATATCCTTGAGGCAGGCGGCAAATCCTGAAGCTGATGTTTTGCTTGCATATGAAATGAATGGGGAGGTAATGAGTACTTAGTACCTACATGCATGTGGTGTTTCTGTTTGTAGGGGGTTCTCTTATTTCACATGATTATCATAGTAAGGCAGTCTGATTTTTTTACAATTTTATTATTTTAGATGATGTCTAGCATTTATCACTGTTTTCTTGTTTCTTGCATGATCTTTGCTAAGTTCTCCACATCAGTTCCTTGAATATGTTGCATTTTCAACTTTTTATGCTGATTCTGTGATATAAGCCCTTTGTTGTTTTACTCGAGAAGATTTCTTTCTTTGAATCATGCATGGTATCAAGCTTGTTCTCGTACTGCCTTTCAGCTGCTTGAATTTTTTTTATTGCAGGACAACTGGATGCAATCTTTTTTTATTGCAATATATGTTTATTATATCAGAAAAGCAACATTGAAGAAATAGGTTTTCAAGAAAGTGAAATAATGGCTTACACTTTTCAGCCATCGAGATAGAACTCTCTTCCCATCCTGATGATAGCATTCTTTTTTCATTTTAATATAAGATGCAACATGTTACCAAACTTATATAAATATATGATCAAATACCTCATCCTAGAGTTAGCAAATAACCACCAAAGGGCTTTTTTTTGTCAAATTGTTTGTTTCACATATCAAGCCATTGGTATGGAAGTTCTTAGATGAACTGATAATGGATTGAATATTTAACATCATCTAACATGCTTAGATTGTACTGTTAAATCAGTAGACTGACAAATAAATAATTGCTTAACTGTCCTAATTTAACATGCCATCTATGGTTCATCATTTCAACAGAGAAACAGTAACTATTTGGGAAACTGAAATCTTCCGCCACAAATCTCTTTCTGCAGTATGTTTCATATTTGGGTAATTCAGTATTTTAAGACAGCATTTCATTTTCCCAGATGTTATTGTTTTATTTGGTATTAATTTTGATGCTTATTTGAGTTAGCATTTGGCTTTTCCAGATGTTAGCATTATGTTCAATATCAATTTGATGCTTCTATTTGGTACCATCATCATTTAGCATGGAACATTACAATTAACTTTTCTGAGTGTTGCATATCAAGATCCTCAATCGTGATCATGGATATCCATTGCGGGTGATTGTTCCTGGTGTAATTGGTGCACGATCTGTAAAATGGTTAGATCACATCAACATAATTGAAGATGAATGCCAGGTTTTTTTTGAACTTGTTAAACTATCAAAATTTATCTTCCGTAAAATTTATTAGTTCTTTGTCTTCCTCAAAACAGGGTTTTTTTATGCAAAAGGATTACAAAATGTTTCCACCTTCAGTTAATTGGGATAATATCAATTGGCTGACCAGGAAGGCACAAATGGACTTTCCTGTGCAGGTATATTGCATTCATTTGTACCCCAATATCATAGCTTTTTTTGCAAAGTAGCACTAGTTTGAGTCATTAAAATTTTAGCTTTTCATTTGAAGGGAACAAAGGGAAAGCTAAGGGCACAATAGAAATGTTCTTGATATTAAGATTTTGACAACATATTTCATCTTTGACGATTGTTTCCCAAAATGATCCATTTTACATAAAAATTTAAACCCTTGGTCAATGGAACAAAGTAATTTGTGACATCCATCAATGAATCAGTTCCATGAATACATTTGCTAAATGACTTATTAGTTTTAAGTTATTTTGTCAATGTCTTTGTTAAGTTAAATGTTCTGGCTATACAATCTTTTCTGAACATTCTAACAAAATTCTTTAAGGAAGACCGCCATTCTCGGTCCCAAGTTTGTATGGAGAAGGTGAAGTATTGCATTAGATCACCAATAGCCAGCATAAAATTATCAGGTTTTATGAATATGGATCTTAACCACTTTATAGGGTTAGGTTGTCACTTGGAAGTAACTCGAGGCACCTTCACCGCATGTTTTTACAAAGTGTTGACAAGAGGAATAAAATGCAAAAAGAGGAGATCTGAAACTTGGGTTAAGAAAATATCAATATGATGTGGATTTTGATGACTACTAATATTAGGAGCAGGGCTTGGGGGATCCTTGGAAAATCCAAATGAGGTGTAATTTTAAAAGAGAGTTGGTGTTGGTACGAAGAAGTAAAAATAAAAACAATTATTAAAAAGGATCATGCTTTAAATATTGATTCAAGTTTTAAAAATGAAGAGATTAGAAGATTTATAAAAGCTAAACAAGAGGCAACAAAAATGTAAGTATTGACAAAATACAAGATTTATGATATACTTTTTATAGTAGGTCAGGTGCTAGGGCTGGGGGGAAATAATAATTTTCAACTTTCAAAATCTAGAGAAAGAAAGAATAGAGACTTAAATAATATTAGATGTATAAAGGGTAAGGATATAAGTATATCTGTTAATGATATGAAGATTAAGAAAAGATGAACTTATTTTTATAATAATAATAGGTTTGGTCCTCATATTTGTTGATAAACAAATAAGGTAATCATAGATAATAGTAGGTTTGGCAATCATAGATTTGTTTGTAAAATTAGAACAAATATGGCGAAAGAAATCTTAGGAAAGATAAAAGTAAGAGTGAGATCAAATGTTATTCATATTAAGGTTTGAAAAAATTGGGAGATTAAGGCATAGCTTGGTCGACGAGTTAAGTTTATTTAACAAAATTTCAGTAGAGAAAGAAGCCTTATTTGTCAAGGATGAGCTTTTGAGTACCAATTTATAAGAATAAAGGTTATAGGAATTAAGATAATGAGTCACTATGAGACTTTGGGAAAGGGTGATTAAATGTAAAATAAGATGTGAAATGGAATAAGTCTGAGACTTAATTTGGTTTTATGCAAAAAAATTAACCATATATGTTATTTATTTGTTTAAGGCAATTAATGAAGTTGTATAGAGAAGAGAAAAATATGCGTATTATTTTTTATTAAAAAAGCCTCTGATAGAGTTCTAAAAGATAGTGGGTTTAAAAAAGAAAGATATATCTTCTAATTATATTTGCATCATAAAAGACATGCATAAGATAGCATAGTACTAGTATTAGAACAACTGAAAGTGTGTCTATCGGGTTTCCTACTACTATAGGTTTAATTAAGGATTAGCTTTTGATCATTATTGTTTTATTTTGGTAATGAGTGCACCTACCAGTGATATACATGATAGATCTCTGTGGTATATAGTAAGGATATTGTCTCATGCAGAATCCATGACGGAAATGGATACATGTAGCTAACCCTAAATTGTTGTGACATTATGGCTTCTTTTTATTTTTGTCTTGTTGTAATGAAATTCTCTGGGGAGATTCTTGAGCAGTTCATGCAATTTAAGGGTTAAAGCTTCCTTTTTCTATTATTGTATCCTGAAGGGCAACTATAATGCCAAAATCCTCCGCTTTTGTGTAGATTTAGCTGCGTGCAAGTACTTCTTATGATTGACAGAAATATGTAATTATGGTCAGTATTGCTTTCAGTATTTGTCTGAGCAACCAGCGTCGATTCAATCTCAAACTGGGTTACAAGTGAGGCTAACTTTAGTGACCTATTGTCTAGTAATATAAATAATTTCTTGAAAGACTTTATGTTAATCGTAAAGTTCAAATGGGATTCAACAGATACTTGACAATGTAACCTTGTTAAGTATCTTAAGCTTTCTTATAGAACTACAAACTGTTCGCTATGTTTTCATGTTGTCACACCAATTACTGTTTTTTTTTCGTGACATTCTCATGAAAAAATAATTATACTAATTTATACTGATTATCGGGTTGACAGTGTGCAATATGTTCTTTAGAGGATGTGGATGTTGTAAATCAAGTAAAGGTATGTGAACTCACTGGTTTAGACCTTTATATCTAAATATTAAGGTGATATGTTTAATCTACTTTAATATGTTGTATTGCAGGCTACTATTGCTGGATATGCAGTATCTGGTGGTGGCCGTGGAATTGAGAGAGTAGATATATCCGTTGATGGGGGAAAGACATGGTTGGAAGCTGAGAGATATCAAAGACGCAATATACCATATCAATCTGATGATATGAACAATGACAAGTGGGCATGGGTTCTATTTAAAGCTACTGTTGACATACCGGAAAATGCTGTGATTATTGCTAAGGCGGTAAGGGCTATACTATCGCAATCGGCTATTTGGAACTTGGATTGTGTCTACTTGAATGTTGTCATTTAGTTCTTCCGAATATCTTGGTAGCTTATCCAGTCTTTTTTATTCTAGTAGAGAAGTTCCGGGTCTTCTGAAGAATTTACAGAACACTCTGGTTGTTACTAAAAGTATACTAGTAGCTGAAATGACCTCCATATGGCCATTATCATCCGCTTCAATCCTGATCTTGCTCTTTTAAAACCTCAGAATATACCTGGGAACCTTCATTGGAGCATTGTTTGAACTTTGAAGACCCCATGAAAAGTAAAAACTGGCCAATCTTTATAGTTTAGCTTTTTATTAATATATTCACACATATGAGTATACTTGCGTGGGTAAGAAAACATGCACTAGGAGTTTGTTTAGCTGAGATGTAAGTGTTGTGGTCAATAAACAGAATTATTAGGAAATATAGAAAAATTCTTGCATCTATAAACAATTAGGTGTTGTCGATATAACAAGGGATAATTATTTAAGATGATGGTATTTACATGTCCAAATAAAATTCATAGATATGGTTAGACAACTCAGTTGATTAGTGTTAGTACTACAAGAAGTGCAAAACGGAGCACAATGAAATTGTGTTATATGGAGCACAATGACAGGAAAAAAATTCATGTGACTAATCCATAATAATTGAGTCATGACTTGTTGATATTGTATATATGAGTTAAAAAATTTAGCAGTTCAAATCTCTCCTGACTTTAGTTAGTAAATTCTTGTTTTATTCTGCTACAGATGTGTTGAAAATTAATTCTGTAAATGCATCTGAACTATGCCTCTGGTAGAAATTATATAGAGTTCAATAAGACAGATGATTTTGTATGGTGCATTTAAGTTTTTAAGCAATCTGCAGACTTGATGGTCTTAATCTTTAAATGGGTGGGGACAAAAAAATGTCATCATCGTCAAGTCCTGTAAAGGTTCCTATTTAACCAGTGACGTTCGTTTCATTGTTACAGATCCATGTGATGAATCAGTGGATAATGGTTTCCAAGATGTGATGCATCAATGATTTCTTATCAGAGTTGAATAAACCTTTGCTATAATGACAAAGATTTTCTTTAAATTCTATCGTCGGTGTTGTGCTTAAATCAGTTTTAAACTAATCAGTTTTGACTGATATAGTGTTATTTAATTTTTGTATTCCTTCAATAATCAAGGTTCCTCAAACTGTTATTGCAGACAGAACAACATATTTTTTAAATCCTATGCATTGAGTAGTGCTTATGCTGCTGCTAGTCACTAATAAGATGATGTTTAATATTTATTAGGTCTTTAGGAATCGATTTATTTCTAGGAAATCCATGAGCAGTTGACATATTAATTGTCCCTTTGAATGCCTTAGGACCAGTTATTGCTTTTACATATATATTTGATGGAATTTAACACAGATATTAATTACTGTTATCATATTGCAACACTTGCTAGAATATGCTTCCATGTTGAGATATTGATCCAGACCACTGGATCTCATAACTCCCAAGTTTTGATGAGCTGGACACGTTTCATCAATATGCTTTCTTACTTGAGTTAGCATTATCAATATGCTCTTTTGCTTCAAATTTATGTATGTTATTTTCTGAGTTGTATCTATTCAATCTCTGCAGGTGGACACTGCTGCAAATGTCCAACCTGAAAAGGTAGATGCTATATGGAACCTAAGAGGTATACTGAACACATCGTGGCACAAGGTCCAAGTACGGAGAGCCTCACCAGGGATGAATTCCAATCTGTGAAACAAAGGAGGTAAAAAATCGACAACATCCTATTTTCCACCCGATTGATTTCATGTCAACAGGAACTTTTTAAGTTGTAGATTTCAAACTGGCACGGAACTTGTTTACTTCCCTCGTCACCTGTTTGTACCCGTTACTGTAGATTTACAATTCTGCTCAGACCAATATATCTACAGCAGCAGGTGGTTGGACCCCATATTTTATTTATGTGTCTGTCATATGAGTCGACGGTAGAGATGTGATGTTTGGATGACTGACTCCGGTGATGATCATCCCTAGTGCCAAACCTACATATATATATGCGTTTCCAAACTTGTATCTTATGCTTTAATGTGTGGTCAGCAAACAATTTGACATCGAATAATACTCTGAAAGCTTCGAATATTGATGCATATAATCAATTTTTGAGTCAATATTTGTGTTAAAGCTCATGCATGCATGCATGTATACAATCACTGTGCCTATAAAGGATATATTTAAAATAATTAATTTTTTTTAAAACAAAGGATAAGTGTCAAATATAAAAATTCCAATCCAGAGTCTTATGATAAAATTGTCAAGTCAATAATACCCCTTCACTCTATAATAATTCATTGTATTCCTCGAAATTTAGTTATTTATAATTTTCATCCAAAATCATCTAATTTCTCATGCTAATAATTTTTTAATACCTCAAAACATAAATAATTTATTGTTAGTAAAAAAAAATTCAATTAGTTGAAAGTCAATTATAATATTTTTTTATTAGAATTATAATGTTTTGATTTATTAACAAAAACGCTACTATAAGTCCATTCAAAGGACATTCTAACTAACTGAGATTTATTTATTTATTTTTAATTATCAATATTTGATAAATAAATTAAATGTTATAAGATGTTTTAAAAAATATATGCCTAAATTTAATGTTATGTAAAAAAAAAAAACAAAAAAGGACTTGTCAATATTTTTATTTTGAAATATGTTAAAATATTCTTAATTTTTATTCAAACTCACTTAAAAGAGTTCTCGGTTTTTATCAACACGTATTCATTCACAGACTTCTTCCTACTACTTAATTTTGCCCCCAAATTGTGTTGCCATACCGTCTCGTCGATGATTAACTAAGCCGGCCATTAGACCTTTGGGATTTAATTAGGTCATCGGAGGTGCTGCTCTCACTTAAACATGGTGGTGGTCGGTGCTTGACTTGGGTGACATGTCCAAGGAAGGAATCCGATACCATCCTCATGTGCTACCCATCTTTTTACTTTGCTGTCTGTCCCCTTTACTACTACTTCCTCCCATGTTTACAAGTATAAGCTGCTCCCCACTTCTTCATATCATAATAGTCTGTCTCTCTCAGGCCTCTCATCCAAAGCAACTCTCGGCAATCGTCCCTTTTTGTTCTTATTTGGCGTGCAAGGAAGGGAGAGCTACATCGATCGAGCGAGCCGTATGGCTAACTTTGGGAGCTTTCTTTCCCACCTACACTCCGTCGCAGGGTACGATAGCTCTGGGTGCCATGAACTCCTATCGTTCGTTCTATGTTTGGATTGTTTTTGTCCCTGTTTGACGTGATCTGATTCGTTCGTTCCATCATGCATGCAGGCCTGCCGTCACGCTCTTGTATCCCTTGTACGAAACACACACACACACACACACCCTCGTTCTTTCTTTCGTTCTTTCTTGCTCATGACTTATTTTTTTCTCTTCCATCTCGACAAACAAACACGCTTATTGCATCAGATATGCGTCGATTTGTGCCATCGAAAGCCCATCCAAGAATGATGACGAGCAATGGCTGGCCTACTGGATCCTGTACTCCTTCCTAACTCTCATGGAGATGGTGGCTGAGCCCATCTTATACTGGTAACGATCATTTTACACACATTGATATGATGATCGATTAAATTATTTGTGAGTTGAACATCACATTGCATGGAACTAAATACGTGATGTCGTCGAGTGTGCCAAGGATACCCCTCTGGTATCAGATAAAGGTGATCTTCGTGGCCTGGTTGGTGCTCCCCCATTTCCGGGGCGCGTCCTTCATGTACGAAAGGTTTGTGAGGGAGCAGCTCATCAAGTATGGGGTCAAGTTGGGCACCTCCTCACCCCATAACAAGAAGGTAGATGACCTTCTTCTTCTTCTTCTTCTTCTTCTTCTTCTTCTTCTTCTTCTTCTTCTTCTAAAGGTAGATGACATGATGTCTTTGGGTCAATGTCAGCAGGTGGAGGAATAGATCCGCCGAGAGAAGCTAAGCTACGTCTGCATCTCGTCGTCAAATTTCCTTCTCTCTTCATATGTACAAAAAACAAAAAAGGAATTTAGTGGTGTATTATAATACATCATGCTTGCATAACGCGTGGGATATGCTTTTATGGACTTTCACCGAGGAGGAATCAGCTGGTTCACATTCTTAATTAAACCAATCCAATGTTTCTTTCCTTGGATTAAACGAGTAAAAGCGCCTCTATGCTTCGGACGTGCACTGTCATCTAAAAGTTTTACGTCCACCACATCCGTCACAAGTAGGTAGGGAAGAAGGTCAAAAGAAATTGCCTCGAAACCCCCTCATACATAAACAATTTTAATCTGCACTAATTACTAGAATGCATGAATAAATATTTTATATAAAATAATGTATCAATCCTTAACTTTAAATCTAGATTTAAAGAGACTCGGTGTTTCATCACTTCAATTCTTGTTTTAAGCATTTAAAGAGAACAAACGATTTTTATGCCTTGAATTCTTGTCTCTCAGGTGAGGTAGTAAAAAGGAACAACAACCATATTATTGTGCCAAGACGGATATAATAAACAAACATTTATATTTGCCTCCAAAAGTAAAAAAATTAATAGCATATGAACAATCAATCAAATTATATATGTTTGGCTTCATCACAAAAAAGATGACACACAGGATAAAAAATCTACCAAACAAAACAAAGTTCCTTGTATCTATGCCTTATCTTGATCTATGATAATCTAGATTTCAATCCTGACTGATTGAATATATTTTTTTTATATGATAAATTAATCTTGCAACTTGTGAGTTTTTATTCACAAAACTAGCATTCTGATGGCTTCTAATCAAGGAAATTAAAGAAAATAAAAATTATTATATACCTCTTCTTTCTCTCTCTCTCTTTCTGGTTGATATTGTGTAGCGTGCGTATGTAGCGGACTACAGATTCACCCATATAGGTTCGGAAATTGAGATATATATTGAATCTTGGCTCCATGAGACTCTGATGACCCCCTTGAAGCAAAGGCAAAGGCCGCCTTGACAACGATGCGAGGATCGAGTTTATTAATTTGAGTGATGTCGATGAACTACTACTAAGAAGGCATTCATTATTTCAAACAACTCATTTGCATAATTAATTATGTTCACAATACCAAGTTTTGTGCTCCACCAATCCCTTTTGCTGCAGGTTTTTCGCGTGTTCCTGATGCGCTTGGAATGACAGTTTGGTTTAAGGCACGACGACATCTCTATCTCTATCTCTATCCACGGGAATGCTGTTGGCATGTAGAGTAGATGCTTTTTTAAAGTCCACGGAGCTTAATCACCTAATAATATCACTTGGCAATGAATGACAAAAGCAAGTCCACGGAGTGTTTCTATTGAGATCATCTTCTAATATAAACTCTCAGATGAGACACCATATTAAGATGAAGTTGAACGCGATTCAGAAAGGAATCGATATGACGCTGAAAATAGATATTTGAAGCATGAAATAATGTTACTTTTTTTTTTCTTCTCAATATAAAGAATATTTATTTGCATAGGCATAAGTAAGAAACAGAAATTAAAAAAAAAAAATCACAAGTACCAAAAAATTTGCCGCCAATGTAGTGTGGATGTTTCCCCCGGGGTGTTCGCTAGCACGAAAAATATTATCAATATCTGCAAGGATGTCAACAAAACCAAACCATATATATCAATCACATATCCAATGTTTATTTGAAGCAATATTAGAATCTTAATCGTAACAACATTTTAAGCGAATCACTCTTCCACATATTCAACAACCCTAGAACTCTAAATATTTAGCCGTAATCGTAAATACTGTAACTTGTTTCTGAGCGAGTGACTTTAGAGAAAATCATTATTGTTCACTAAATTTACTTCATGTTTGATAGGAAAGTTATATGTTTCATATTCGTGCAATCTTCATGAAGTGCATTGTTCATAAAAGTAAGTAAGCCTCAGATGTTACAGAACATTGCCATCGATAGACTGGATTTACTTAATGCATTATCTTTCCATATTTTACAAATACGAGGTTCGATAGAACGAATAGTCCAACTTGCATGAAACAGATGCATGATGGCCGGCAAAACTAATTTTAAAATTGAATTTTATGAAGCATAAGTCCAGAATTCATGATCTTGATGCTGCTACTTGTATATAGTTACTTTTTACTCGAGGATTAACTTACTGGGTTCAGCACGAGCCTCCTCAAGAGTTATGCTGAGAAGAATGTCGCCTAATCATCATCTGTTCCAAAATACCTATCTCCGAACTCTCCCATCCCAGGAAACACACGAAAATCTTCATATAGACCAGACTCTATCTCAGAAGTCACAATCTTGATTCTTGGGAATCTTTTACAAACAACATGCACTCCTTGAGGAGCCTAGTCACATTAAAGAAACCAAGTTAAGCATGCACTGATGGTGGTTATATTCTTGCAAACATCTGACAAAGGAAAGATCCTCTTTTTAGTGGGACTAATAACCTGTCTTAGCATAGATAAAAGCAAAGTTCATCATATCATGACATATTGCCCGATAAGGACAATACGTATCGGTCCGATAGGGGACCGATATGGGTAGTACATCCTGGTCTGTCGATACGTCCCATCATACCATGTGTCGGTATGGTTCGGTATGTACCATGCCGATGGTCGATCGGTATACTGATACAGATCGATAAGGTGAATCATGGATAAAAATATTCTATGAAACAAATGAAATTTATGAGTGAATAAAACACAGAAATAACTAGACTTACAGAAATGAGATTGAGAAATATTATATTACTTTCTTGTGCTCCCTTCTGCAAGAGCAAGGAAATAGCTTGAACAGCAGCGTTCCCTACAATAGTGAAGAATTGGTCAGTAGTAAATCCATGTGAAGGTAACAAGTCAAGCAACTTGATTTTCCTAGATCACTCCACATGTAAGCCATCAAATGAAGAGAAGAAAAAGCATCTCAATGGAAGGCATATGGAAACTCTGAGATGCCAATGCATGCAGCTCAAATTTTTGCAATAACTTGATGTCCTGATATTCATATAAAGAAAATCTATAACTATAGACCTAACGTTAGTTAACTGCAGATTTAATATTGACATTTAATCCTACCCATGGTCCTTCCTGAACAAGGTATAAGAAAATCTGTAACTTTAGTATTCACTATTAGAAAGATTTACACCTGTTTTTTGGTGTTTATATGAAACATAAGACACAAAAACAGCTTCAGCATAAATGAAGGGAGAGTCCAAGTTGCCATTTGGTCAGGCACACAGAGAAACCTTGATTTATCTGAGAGGGTTGAGGAGAGGAAACTCTCTCCTACCTGTGTTACTGCATCTGACCAATGGAAAATCGTATTCATTCATATGATGAGAAATTGTTTATCACAGCCCCACAAAGTCCATACAGGAAGCTCTAGCGATAGTCGAGTCAAAAAAGGCTCAGTTCATGGAGATAAGGGCATTGGAGAAAAAGGAGATATGTGTTCGGTCCTTTCTCATCAATTATGTATGTGGTTGAAAAAGGAGACATTAGGAGCAAAGAAGCAAAACAACAGTAAAAGAAAATTCATTCGTGCGAGGGCTACTGTGCCAAATACTGAGAAAGTGGATGACTATGCCAAATTGGTGGTTAGAGATGAAGAAGGCAGGTAGTAAAATGTGGTGACATCAATACCAGCGATGATAGAAGATGAACATGCGTGAGCGAGATGGTTTAAGAATAAGTAAAAAAAAGAGAAATTCTTCATCCATAATTACCAAATGGAAAATAGAGAAATGTAGAACATGCATTAAATTTATAAAAATGAGTTCACAAAATATTAATTTGTTCTCTCCACATTCACCTAGGATCAAATAAATCATGAAAAATTATAAAAGCACCAGAAAACTTCAAGAAAACCTGTTAAAGTCAGTTGAGCTATCAGGATGAAAGTATTTACTGATCAAGAAATATTGATACCATAAGCTAAACACTGGAGTTTGAAACTAATTAACAACCCACACAAAATGAAACATATATCAGAACCACCAGGAAGTCGCAGACTGTTGTTCCATAAAGTAACACACATTTGGGCATCACAAAGCATTTTGTTTCCATATACCAGTTCTATTTAGATGGACCAACCTGTGCCTAGTATAGGATCCAAAAGCAGAACATTCCTATCCGCAATGTCGTTCGGAAGATTGTGATAAACTAACTGGAAAAAAATAACATTGTCAGAAAATCAGTCAGAGCAAATCCCTTTCTGATTGACAACTTCATGCGAACCTGCTGGCCATTATCACCTTCCCTATGTATAAGGATCTTCCCAATCTTAATGCCTTTACAACATGCCCGCAGAGCATTCTCCATACTTTCACCACTGGTATACATCACATAGGTCCAAGAGAATAAGCAAAAGGAAACTGACAAGCAAAATTGCTAATATGCATTATACATACACCATTTTGTAGATAGAAAAAATGATGCTTGCTGAACTAAAAATAGGTGAAGGCTGCTACGAAAACTTTTAACAGTACTTTCTTTCATGATCCACATTAAACTTGGAGCTTAGAAATATGAATATAATAAAGACAAGATTATCTATATTACTATTATTTTTTCTTTGAGCAGAAGAAACAAGATTATATGGCTGTAAGTTTTGACATCTGAATTCAATCAAAGAAATCAATGATTTAATTTATGATAAATTCAATTGAAGCCAATGATTCCTGAAAACAAAAGAGAAAAATACCTTCTGATGATGGAAATGCCACATAACCTTTTACAGAATTCTACCCCAGTATAAATAGATCCTGAAGAAAATGAAGCATTATATGTGCATTGCTATACTTGCAACAAAAAAAAATCTATAGATAATTCATCGCAAAGTTATAAAGATAAAAGTTGCAGATATCCATGAGGAACACTTATAAGGCATTAATTCCTAATCAACATTTTCATATAAAGCAAATAATCAGAATGGCAAGAAGCAACTTATATTTTAAGAATATGTCTTGAGAAAGAAGCTGAAAGATAGACCCACAATGGTGCATAAAGATTACAAAATACTTTACGTTTCCTGAACAGACAACAGGAATGGGATATATACAAGCCAGCAGTCTAAGGAAATAGTCAGGATCAGGAATATGAAATAGTAAGTGCATTTAGAAAAATGCTACAACAATCATAACTATGTAAATGGAGAGATCAAAGAACAGGTTCAATTAAAAGGGAAACTCTTCATATTGCTGTATGTTGGAAAGTTTTGAAGATGAGTACAATGAAACCTTAAACATCAACCTCAGCAGTATACTGAATGAACATGGAGTCATAACTAAGCAATGATAATCTTTATGAAGGATATCAAAAATATTTTGAAAAATAAAGTAAAGTCTGGTAGTTCAACAACTAAAATTTCAGATAATAAAATGTTATCAGAATAACTGCATAAAGATATTAGAACTAAAGTCAATGAAATCTGTGTCAAATAATCACTCAGCACTCAGGACTTCCAAGTTCTCCCAACAGAAAAAATAAAATGACATATTTACATAGCACCTTCCTTTTTACCTTTTTTGATTATGTTCTTTTCTAGACAAACCATAGTTTCAATTTTCAAGCTTATCAATATCTTACGTATGCCTTCAGGGAAAACAGCACAGTTTTAAAGATGAACAATTAGTTCAGACTTCAGAGACTAAAATTCATTACTTGGGATTTTAATACGGTTTACTTGGGATTTTAGTGGTTGTTTTTAACCTTTTAAAAGAAAACTAGAGACTAAAATTCAGTATGTGGCACTCATATCGGGTCTGGAACTTAGATATTGATGCAAGTTCTTCCCTTCTAAATCAGATATCTTAATAAGAGGCCAGTTTGATCATTTATCGCAGAAATGGCTCTGATCAAGTAAATAGCTCTGCAAATGAATTGGCGGTTGAATTGTAAAATGACAAGACATTGACAAGTTATATGTTATGATTCCTACAATGTCATGAGCAAAGCTCCACCTCAACATGTTGATGCTCTGTGTCACCTTGTCACTTTAAATTGCAGCTGAGTAAGAGAAAGCCTGGATGAGAGAAGATTGCTGAATTATGCCATGAGTCCTCTCCTTTTGAAGGCCTCACAATGCTGATGGACGTTCCTTCAATCTGTTGAAGGCAAGGCCAACTCACACCAAGCAAAGGTCCATTTTTTTCTCTTTCTTTTTCTTTTCATGCTGGAACAGCACACTGGTGGTGCTAGAAATCTCAGCACATAATGTAGTGTTTTGACAGCTAGTCAACAACTAGAGCCATAGAACTTAGATTATTTTAGATTTTGCTACTCTAAAACTTGAAAGACAACCTTGCAAAGGGAAATACCAAACAATATATTTAAAAATTACTAAATAAATTAATCATGTTAAAAAGCTTGAACCAACATAAGAACTTACATTTTGATAACTATGGGATTGATGAGATAATCTCATGACCATTTTCCTTATCCACATTATTTTTTTCTTGCTCTCACCTCCCCTATTTGACTACCTTGTTTAGAACATGTAACACACATTTTCACATTAATGCTTTCATGAGTAACTGAACAGATGATTCTTTGAAAGCAACATCTCAATACTTTTGTAATTCTATCATAATCTTTCTTTGGTCTGATAATGTCTCAGTGTCTTAGCCTCTTAGGGGCCTTGAATAAAAGGATCTAATGATCTGGTAAACAAGAAAAATATCAAGATCTAATTCACTTTAGAACAGAACTGCAAAGAAAAATAAAACATGCTATTATGGGGTGCTTGGATCAATTTTTTCAGAAAATCTTTCAAAAACTGTTCATGTATACCCTAAAACTGCAGAAAAAAATGTCGCATGGTTTAAATGAATTCAGAGAATACATATTAGCAACAATACATAATGTGTTACATGAAAGACTAAGAAGATTGACTTTCTAAACTAGCACATTGGTTACTGTCACAGTCACAGGAGAGTGGACGAAAGTAGCACCTGTTGGTGTGATCACTTGCTTTTCTTTAAATGGAAGGTGACCTAAACCATGTTCAACAACCTTTCACAAGGAGAGAATAAACAATTAGAATACCATCAAGAAAGGTCTTTACAACCAGACAAAAGTTTACAACTTTACTTACCAAGCGAATCAATCGATCGGAATAAAATATGAAATCATGTTTTGTTGTTTCATTATCACGTATGAGCGTATGCATGCCACGTATCTGCATGCAATTAAAAAAGAGCTAAAGATTTGAAAATTTAAAAAATTTAATATTTAATTGTTCATTTCAGATTGATGATCGGATGCTTGGAAAATTATTCATGACCACCAATTCACTGTATCAAGGAGCATATTAGATAACCTGGAAAGTTGACTGGATGACATAAAGATTTGGATATATTTTACAGAGACTCTGTTGTCCAAGTTTTGTGTGAATATGTTGCACAATTAAGTTGATTGCCACATGATTATCTCCACCACGGGGTATAATGATATCCGCGTACTTCTTTGTAGGGAGTATGAAGTCATCAAAAGCAGGCTTTATAAATTTAGAGTACTGCATGAATGAAATACAATATTAGCAATAATAGTTATAATATGACCAAAAAATGAAACAAACAAATATTGGTATTCAATTGGACATATCCAGACTCGTGAGAATATTAAAATCTGAACTATCAAATATGGTTTATTAGATCTAGTGAAAAAAAGAGTTCAGTTGATTTCTTCCACTGAAGGGGCAGTTCCTACGTGACTACACCTATGAGCTAAGAAACTAATCGGCATAACCATCTAAAGAATTTTGAAGGCCATTCCCATAGAGTCCATACTGGAACCAACTTCTTATGCTACTAGCACAATTTACTGTGGAAAAACGATATAACAATTTGATTTAAACCCAAAAGCTTTGACGAGGACGTCGAAGGAATAAGTGGGGGAGAATGTCACGGACAAAGTTGTAAAATTGGTGTTTGATTTAATGCTCATGTATGTTCGTATCTTTCGGGTTTAATCATGATTTGCACAGCATATAACGGGCTTGCAGTAGGCTTATCAGCCCCAATTTGATTAGCTTTTATGGTTGTTTCAAGCTTGTAAATGCAAGTTATATGCAATCATCGCGTAAAGGCAAAACTACCCAGAAATAGGCCATCCAGGCAACCATTTTAGGGGATTTCTATCTCAGCAAAGTGGTGTGGAATGTAGTAATATAGCACCCAGGAGCTACCCAAGTGGCATATGGCTAGACGGGCCTTTGGGGTATTGTCTAAGGTTGGTTCACTGTGTTGTTCTACAATAGTGTCATGTGAGCACTTGCAGGGACTTTGAGCCACGACGGACCATCTTTGACCCTTTGTTGCGCGACCATTCAGAGCTTGCAAAATCTATATTTGTAATTTGCATTGCCTACCAAGTATTTGCCGAAATGATTGCTTGTGGATCCTAAGTTAAATGTTTTCTCTGACTTGTCTTCTCTTTTGTAGGTTCTTAAGAGACCATAAGAGGTTTCGGGAAGACTGACCCTTTGCGGATGGACACACAGAGATACTGCACGACCTAGGCAAAACCAGCTAAGTCCGTGATAGTATTTCAGTACAACTAGGCATATTGACGATACGGTAAAATTACAAAAAATAGCTCCAAAAATTCCTAAAAAATAGAAAAAGGTTGGATTAAGGTTTTTAAGTTAAAAATAAATATAAATTTAGTATAATTTTAGCAAAACCTAATCTAAATTAGGAAAGAATAGTGACATATATCTTTTTCGAGCTTTATGGAGCAACTTTATAGTACATTACGAACATTTCTTCAGTTAATATTGAATTATTTACAAAAAAATGATATGAATTGTTAGATTATTTTTTAAACAACTTAAACTTTAAGATACAAATGAAACAAGTAATCGATCGATGGATATACTTGATTTTATCATAAAAAAGAACGATGGGGCTCCATGGTGGTGGGTTAAGGTCTTCGATCCTATGTATTTGTATATCAATTTGATATATTTGTCAGACTCAATCCTAAAAATGATCCCATGGCATAGTTTACTAGTACATCATATGTCATTGGTGCATTAATGTGTTGATGGTCAAAGTATAACCAATTATCATCGTATTGTTGTTGGCTGTAAGATTCTCCATAATATAATGGTTGTGAATACGATGAGCTTCGCTCTGTGTTCTACGTCGTATAGGCTCTGTCGCATCTACTCAAAATCATACACTACCTCCCCCTTCCCCTTTCATGTATAAACTTGACCAATACCTTATTGAGCTCTATGATATGAATCTTGAGTGTCATGTGTAAAATACTAATCCTCAGTCTATGCACCACCCTCAAATTGTATAGACGAGACCATCGACTCCCCGGCATTGCCGCCGTCATCAGTCAAGGTACTACTATCAACATCACTATCATGTCTCTAGACCGAATGGGTTGTTGAATACGATTAAGGTATTTTATTGCCTGACTCGATTCTTTCCAACAATATAGCTGATACTACTGCCTTCCCCTTTGCCTTTGCCTTTATATATTACGCGGATGACTATGGCGAACAAAAGTCTTTAAAATCCCTTTCCTATGGTTCAAATAATCAAATCAACATTTGAAATAGGGCAATCTGAGCCCTTGATCAGTAATGATCAAAATCTAACAGTTACCAACTGGTACAAACCCTGTATCACTTGATATAAGGTCATGTAACGGGTATTGCTTGGTAGAGGGCAGTTCGTGTACCAGTCCTCTCTCGGACCAGTATGTACCACCTATATCGAGCAGCACAACTTGATACGATGAACCCTACTTTAAAGTACAACAAATTTATTGCAACATTCTTATATATCTTTGGGTGTATTTTTTCTTAATTTCTCAGTACTAAATAATATTCTAAGAGTATAAAACACTATACTCTCAACCGATTTGCCATTTACTGAAACTAACATAACCACTTATGGTACGCATGCTTCCAAATTCAACACTACTTCTAATGCACAAGTTTTGAAAAATTAATTATGTCAATTGTCCATGAGTTCATGTATAAATTTTTTTATTTAAACCATTCACTTTGTGAATACAAGGATAGAACAAGTGTCAATAAGGTATTCTTATATTATATGAAGATCAACAATGTGAGGAAAAGAAAACACATTAACCAAATTTACGTTATGCCTGAAATTGAAAATTTTTTATTTTCCTTCCAGGTGAGCCAGGACAGAATTTGCATGTAATGAAAGTTCATAGACATTAACTAACTTTTTTAAGCTAAAGCTCATAATCAGGTACTGTTAAAAGTCTTCTCTTTACAAATGGATTATTCATCTATTACAATGTGTTGATAGTTGTAAAGAAAACCAGAAAACAAGTCCTATACCAACTGAACTTAACTTGTCAACTAACATCCAACAAGGAATCAATTTTTTGAGACATGGACGTTTTCAGTAAAAATATTCTAAATGAAAATCTCTAACCTGATCGAGTACTGTCTTGAGATCTCTGCCCTTCTCAACAGTATCACGTCTTATCCTCCTTGCCAACCGTACATCAGCATCTGCAGGAAAGATCTTCTACATGAATAAGAAGAGTCTAAATATAAAGAATGATATAATTGAAATGGAAAAGTTCTTGTAAGGCTTACACTCAATGTCATACATGAATCATCGCTCGTATGATACATTATGCATGTAAATATTTGCATATGAAGGAAGATAACAAATATAACCTGTATCAACGAAGATCTTCATGTTCATCAATTCTCGAATACGTATATCATAGAATATTAAAATCCCTTCCAAGATTATTACATCTGAAGAATTGACCTGGAAAGAAAATTATGAAGTTTGGGTTCAATATATTGACAAGTTTAAATTTATTTGAAAAATAGAGAAAAGGTCATTTGTCAGAGATAAATAGAAAGGATATTATTTTTATCACAATTTATAGTATATACAATTTGAAGAGAAATTTAGAGGCTATTAGCAAGATTCGTTGTACTGGGCAGAACGATCAAAATCCAATCATTACTAATCTATACCAGTCAGTAACGATCGAATTTTGACCATTACCTATAAAGGGTTGGGATTTGTTGAATTCAAATGGTCCTTTTGACCGTTTGAACTAGATCCAAGGGTTTTTAAATCCTTTCTACCCCCTCATTCACTTCCCTCTCAAACTCTTCTACTCTCTCAATCTCCTTCTCATGCACATCTTTCTCCCACTCTTATATTTGCACTCTCTTAAACTCAATAAAGCTATGATTTGTCGATTGGATCAAGTTTGAAAAACTAATTTGGAGAATTAATGCCTAAGAGGAAAAATACTAATTAAATGTATGCATTCTTATTGTAGATTTTTATTGATTTATGAGATGATTAAGCCTATTTTATGTTCTCAACGTCTAATATGTTGTTTGGCATGTTTATGATAGTAGAATAGGTTTAATTAGGGAGTAATTAAGGCCTTTAATGCTGTGATTAGTGTGTTTAATGCTGATTTAATCAAAATTAAACACATATTGGGTGAAATCTCTTTATTTGTTGCATATTAGGGTGATAAATATGTTTGTGATGGTAGAAGAGGTTTAAATTAGGTTTTAATTAAGTTTTTTTAATACTGTGATTAGTGATTTTAATGATAATTTAATAGAAATTTGAGGTCAATTCAATGTATTTAATGCCTATTAGGATGTTTAATATGTTTATAACGATGAAAGAGGACTAATTAGGGAATAATTAACCATGTTAATGCTATGATTGGTGTATTTAATGATGATCTTATCGTAATTTAATCTACATTATATCAATTTTATAAATTTAATACCTCTAAGGGTGTTTGACATATTTATAGTGGTAAAAAAAGGCTAACTAGAAATTAAATTTTTTACACTGTAATTAATGTATTTTATGATGCAAAAGTAGCTTAGCTATGGCATTCTCCAACCCCCGCACCAATACATGCCACAATCGTCCTTGTCTTAGGAGCCGCCTTGGACATGTGTGGTTCACAATGATCAAACTACGACCATCACCACATTGATGCACCAATAGCATACAGTGTATTAGTATACTTTCATGGGATCAATTTCAAGACTCATATCATATTGATATACAAATACATAGGATCGAGGACATCGATCTATCGATCGTGAAGTCTCGTCATTCTTTTTGGTGGTAGAACGAGGGATATCCATCGCAATAATTTAAAAAGCGTCAAATGCCAAAAAGCGTCAGGGTCCCAAAACACCTAAAGCGCTAGGCGCTCGCCCGAGTGAAGCAAGGTGCTCTAAAATATTAAAATATAAAAAATATATTTTTAAAATATTAAAATAAAAATATTTTAATATTTTAAAATATTTTCTACTGTTAACAACAGTAGAGAAGAGTAAAGTGTGAGAAGGAGAGCGAGGTGAGAAGCTGAGTCACGATGAGAATTGAGTCGCGGATAGGAGGTTGTTGTTTGAGAGCAGTGGCAGCAGAGAGCAGCAGTAGTGACAATGCGGAGAGGTAGCAGCAACAACAATGGCAACAGTAGTGGCAGCGGAGAGTAGCGGCAACGGCAGCGAAGAGTAGCAATAGTGGCAACAACAACAATAGCAAAGAGAGGCAACAACAACGATAGAGAGAGGCAGCGGAATCGGGCATAAGGTTAGGGGAAGTCGTGAGGAGGGGGAGATTGATATGCGTGCATTAGTTGGTTTAATCGAACCAACTAATCGGGCGCTCACTACCTCTCTCCACTGGCGATGCTGCAATCGGTTGCCTGGTTTAAATCGGGCACTCACCCGAAGCGCCCGATTCCTGGGCTCAGCGAGTGCCTAAGCGATGCCCCTTTAAAGCGTGTCGCCTGGCCATTAAATGAGGTACTAGGGCCTCGCCTCACCCGAGCGCCTTTTTAAATCACTGATCCATCGATCGATCCATTTATTACTTGGTTCATTTAAATATTAATGTTTAACTCGAAATCTAACAATTCAAATTATTTCTTTCTAGATACTTCAATATCAAGGGAAGGATGGTCCAAAACATACCACAAAGTTGCTCCTCAAAACCTAAAAAAATATGTCACTATTCTTTCCTAGTTTAGAAGATTTTTGGTACAATTTTACTAAATTTACATTTAGTTCTAAATAAAAAACCCTAATCTAAGTTTTTTCTTATTTTTTAGATATTTGTTGAGATTCTTTTTGGCCTTTTTCTATGCCATCGGCATGCCCTACCGTAATAACACTCGACACACCGATATGAGGTGGCATGTACCATGTGGCCGGCCAACCAGCATGCTGGTTTGGACCGATAAGGTGAACCTTGGATATTACTAATATACCTTGGATATTACTAATATATCTTACTCATATTAGTATATCTTACTCCATTATTTAGAAGAAGAAAAAGCTTCAAAAAGTATCATGCATTGAATTTTACTTGAAGCTAACCAAGAAAATTAACTCAGTTTTGTTTAAAGGTAATCTAGGTCTATACTTTTAAAAGGACAAAGCTTTAGTTTTGCATGTGAAAATTCATGCAACAATTATGGATTCTTGCAAATTTGTACTGCAATAACCGTATTTACATGTGAAGTTGAATATAATATATGCATTGTATCAAGCACAATTAATATGTTAGATATACCTTTCGTGGTGGCAATTTGCTCTTGTTAGTTCTGAAATCATAATTTGGGATATCAACAGCCTGCCCATGCCTCAACTTCTCCATGCAGCAAAGCAAGTTTTCAGTGTCAAAAGCATCTGAACCAAGAAAGAGACTATCATAAAAATGACTGTCAGAGATACAAAATGAAGATGCATATCACTCAAATAGAGAAATACACAAGATTAAGGACAATCTGACTACATTTATGCATGTGTAGTAAATATAACCTTTACTAGCTCAGGAAGTGCCATATTAAGTGAGACATGCAGATATTTAAGGAGGCAAAAGTCTTCCAAGAAAAAAGAAAAGCTGATCCCAATTAAGTTGAGGGTTTAATTAACGTTTTGAATATTTACTACCAAATGTTTTGAATCTTCTGATTATTTCATTTAGTGTAATTTAGGACCATTCTGACAAATGAATACTGCAAGTCTGCAACTATGCTTAACCATATCTGGAAATTGTTTTAATATGGTATTTTGTGATTCATTTGCATAACAAATGACTCAAGGGGCTGAATGTGAGACATTTATTCTAGAACTTTATAGTCCACACAAGACTTGGTTGCATATTCAATACCAATACAGTTCTCTTGTTTAATATCTCAAAATTTGTTAAGCAGCTTCTTTTTCTTTTTGTAGGTAGATGTATTACATAACACAAGTAATAAGAATGAAACATGACAAATTTGATTAATTTATGAAAAATTGGCCAAATAGTTGATAACAAAACAAAGGAATGTATATAACCATCTGCGGGCAATCAATCAGTGATTTATAATTTGAAGAATAAATTTTATTCATGTGATATAGACCATCATTATTAGAGACTTTTGAAACAATATCATAGTACCTGGATGGTCAAAGTTATATTCATGTACATGATTCAGCTTCTCTTCTGTCAAATCATAATAAAAAGATTCCTGCCATATCATGCCCACCCATGGATTAGTTACCACTTATATACTTTATCTGTGCAAGACATTATGAACCAACAAAAAAAAATCAGCCATATATAATGCACTTACATCAACTTCTCCTCAAACATAGTTATTACTTATTAGTGTTCTGACAAGTAACATATCAGCTAACACACAGAAGCACATGAGCGAGCGAAAAACTAACTATTCTACTTATGTAACTAATGGAGAATATGAACCTAACATTTTATTCTTCCTTATAAAATGAAAAAATTGTTCCAAAATATCTGCAGAATGTTTTAATTAAAATGAGCTAATCGCCAAATCCACATGTAGAAGAGTTTTGGTGATAAAAGATGAAGATCATAGTAGATATGATAAATTTCTAAATTTTGAGACCTAGAACAATAATATGGATGGCTAGGCTTCATATATTGCCTATCCCTACTTGTTATAGTCCTTAGTCATGGCACCCAATAACTATTAACCACAAATGATATAATCTGCAATGTCATTAGATCCCTTACCAATACCATAAATTGGATTAGGAAAGGAAAGACTAATTGTACATTAGGTAGTCAAATAAAGTATTCACCAAAATTGTTGCGCATGGTAGTAAGGCAGCTGTCGTTGTGATCAAGTTTGCATGGTAGTAAGGCTTGTCATTGTGATCAAATTTGAAAGTCCAAACCAGTTAGAACCAAATTTAACCAGATGTATGCAAACAGTAGGTTTGACCCTGTTCTTGTAGTCTCGGTCGTTACCAACGGAGTGTTCAACTTCTGTTTATTAGATATCAATTATTGTAGGGACGTGTTAATAGCCTATTTGTTAATTGAGTTTAATAAAGAACTTGACAGTGGAAGAGAGAGCAAAAGAAAGGGACAAAAGAGGAAGAGGGAGGAAATAAAAAAGAAATTGATTATAGCAATTACTGCTTCTAACATAATGCAGATTTACAATTTATGATGTAACACACCCTTTCTATGTGACTTATATTGGATTTTTGTATTTACTTTTATCCTATGACTTTTCGAAAATTTCAGGAGGAAAAGAAGTAGCTGACTGTGCCCTATTTAATTGCATCAATTTCAAAACCTCAAGGACTATAGAGTTCGAGATCTTAGAAATTGGGGTTGGAAGTAGGATCATCGATTAAAAAGGAAACTTGGGATCACATCAATCAAATCTGACTACATGGATCAAAGGAATGGGTTTTGTTAATTTTTTTGACTGTTTGGTTCAAATCTTTAAAATATTGATTTATTTTATATCTGTGAAGTTAAATTTTAAGTGAAGATAATATTTTAGATTTTCTTTTTATAATTCTGATGATATTATGGCTATGTAAAATTATGACTTCAGATATGTGCTATATCATGTTTTGTATGATAGGCTCCATACAATGTTTGCTTTTTATCATATATTTATATGACTCCTACTAAATATTACATGCAATTTCATACTATGTATTTGTTACCTTCTATACATAATATGTAATTGTATATGATACTTGTGTGATATATAGATTGTCTTGTACAGTATTAGGTATAATACCTAGCTATCTGACCAACAATTGGAGATCCCATCTCTTCTGCGACAAATCAGGTCGACATGATCGATCCTGAGTTGAATCAGCTGATATTTAAAACCTTGTTTCAGTTCTTTTAAAAATCACAATGAAGGCCTAAGCATAGCCAAGCACCTACTGGTCATAGGGAGTGGTTGATCTTTAATTCGGCAAGCCTATTAGGTTAGATTTGAGCAATATCCAAAAAAGGTAACCAAAGTTCAGTCAAACTTTCCAAATAATTGGAAAAATAAATATTTTGTATGACTAGATAAATTTGATTTAATCTAACCCTTATTCTATTGTACCGCATTGTACAGACTCCTTATACTTTGACTCTTAGTACAATGTAGAGTGATCAACTTATACATTGTTGTTACGGTCAGTCTTCAAAAGACAGCAACTTTTATTGATTAGTTGTATGTAATAAGATTGCATGTATGAGATGGCAGGAAGTCAATATCATTTACTTAGATATCCATTATATCAGACAAATGGATCTATGAATTATCATTGAATCCAATCCAATCTCCATGCTCTTTTTGTATTAACGTAAACATCTGATCGAGAGGTGTCTGACTGGGGACAGATGAGCATGTGCGATGCTGAAAGAAGGCTCCTTGCAAATGCACTACTTGATATATCAAACGAATGGTTTGTCCTGTTGTCGGAGTCGTGCGTTCCGTTGTTGAGTTTCAACATTACCTACCAGTACTTGATAAGATCAAGGTATAGCTTTGTGGGGGTGACTGATGATCGAGGTCCATATGGAAGGGGAAGATATAATGCGAGTATGGCACCATAAGTGACCATCAAACAATGGCGCAAGGGGTCTCAGTGGTTCCAAGTTAAGAGGAAACTGGCTGTGCAATTTCATATTCCTTTGTATTAAATTATGTGCTTCATATTCCCAAATTGTCTTGAAACTTGTTTTCTATTAGCAAACTCACAAAGGATTTGCATTATGTTCCTAAATTCTTTCCTTCTCATTGTGAATTTCAGGACCTGCATTCGGGGAAGATGATTGGCATTTGGCAGTGCTAAAGGAGATTGAAGAACTTTATTATCTTGAAGAAGACACTACTTGGAATGGACAGGCTCAATTGACAATAAATAGTAAAACTCCTTCTACTAGTAGTGAAATTATGTTGTGGTACTATAGAGGATAGACTAGGCCACCCAAGCTTTCCTTATTTGCAAAAGTTTTTACCTTCATTGTTAAGAAACAATAATAGTTCTCTATTTTAATGTGAAATTTGTCAATTTGCTAAACACCATTGCACTATTTTTCCTTCTCGGCCTTACAAAGAATCCAAACTGACATTTTAGGTCCTTCTGAAGTGACAAATCTATTTGGAACCAAGTGGTTTATAACATTTATTGATGACCATACAAGAGTATGTTGGGTTTACCCTCTTACAAGAAAATTTTGATGCTGAAAAAACTTTCAAGAACTTTCATGCCATGATCCAAAATCAATTTCAAGCAAAAATTCAAGTTTTGAGAACTAACAATGGTAGAGAATACTTTAATACCATTCTCAATTCCTACTTGTTAGGGTATGAAATAATCCACTAATTTTCATGTGTTGATAGCCTCCAACATAATGGTATTGCAAAATGAAAAAACAAACACCTCTCTGTTATCTACCACTTATGTTCCTAAATATCATTGGGGAAATGTCATTCTTACTTCTTTATATTTGATTAATCAAATGCCTAAAAAATATTTAATTTTCAAGCACCTCTTGATTATTTATCCTCCAATTATCTACATATGAAACTGTTTAACTCTCTTCTACCAAACATATCTGGATGCATTGCTATGAAGTGTTTGCTGAAATGATTGCCTGTGGATCCTGAGTGAAACGTTTTTTCTAACATGTTTTCTCTTTTGTAGGTCCGAAGGAACCATAGGACGTTTCGGGGAGGCTGATATTTGCGGATGGACACGCATATATGTCATACGACTTAGGCAAAACTAACTAAGTACGTAACAGCATGTTAAAGTAGATCGATATTTCATAAAGAAGAAAATTAAAGAAGGAATTGTTTGTATGGCTTACATTTCTATAGAGAAGCAATTGGTAGATATTCTTACCAAAGTGCTTCAAAGATCTTCTTATGAGGCTCTAACTAGTAAGCTGGGAATGATTAACATCTTCAAGCCAGCTTGAGAGGGAGTGTAGAAGATCCCATGATCAAAGGATTCTAAATCCTATAATTAAGGAAATGAATTACTATCAAATCAACATTAAATCAATTAGTATCATAATTAAGGGATTCTCAATCAATATCAAATCAACCCATATTAATAGGAAATGAATTAGAATAAAATATTGTATAGAAACAATTTCCTTACTTGTATAGGTTGTACTCAGCCTATATATATCTTCCTTTGTATACAGAAAAGATCAATGAGTAAGAAAGATTATATTCTCTTGTGTTTGTATATATTTACTAATATTAATATCTAAGGTTTTTAATTTCGTACCATACCGACGTGTCAAGCTTTGCTCAATACGGTACTGTACGAGAGTACTGAGCGGTACGCCAAGGTGTACCACTCGATATATATATATATATATATATATATAGCAAGGAGGTGTGCATTGCCTCGGCAACGTCTCCTCCTTTTCTTCTCCTTATCGCGTCAAATGAGGAGAAGATGTGGTCTTCTTCTTGTCTGTGGCGTTTGGCGAAGACGTCGAAGGCCACAAACGTCTCCGAAGAACACGGCGAAGGCCGTAGGCATCTTCGGCCTTTGACGAAGAATGCGGCGAAGAAGAAGCCAAGCCGCCACCTCTCTGTTACCTCCGGGATCGGGATCATCGAGGGAGGGTGGCGTAGGATCGCGAAGCGTCGAGATTCTCCCGATTCTCCCTCTTCTCTCTCAACGCTTCTTCTTCCTTCGCCGCAGCTAGGTCGTAACCAGGCTAATATCGCCCGATAGCAGGCGGCGATGGTCGAAATTAACTGTTACCGACCTGTTTCGAGCAGTAACGATTGAAATATCGACCGTTACCACCCGATACAGGGCTAGATCCACGGTACCACACGGTAGCGAGTAGTCTGCTGGCAGACCGATATGTACTACCTAGTACAAGCGGTATCATTCGAAATTAAAATCCTTGTTAATATCTACAAGGCATGGTTTGACATTGTGAGTACTGAACTCGAGTCAATCCTCGCTTGGACAGATACGGGTCTCTTACATAACAGAATTCTGAGACATGAAATATTAGCACATGGCATGGAATTTTTTTTAAGATTTGAGCATAAACATGGTTGAAAGGCATTACAGCGCTTCATGCCATCAACCCATCAGGCCATCAAACCAGTATGTATCACCTGATAATCCGGACAAAATGAAGAACCATGATATAAGGACTGGTACACCAATTCCTTTTAGGAAACTTAAATTCAAAATCAATTCACTAATGTGATAGAGGGTGATGCTTGGCATCACAAAAACAATGCTCCTGGGTACCTAGGTGAGACAAGGGTTCTAGTCATAGATAGACTCTCGAGAAGAGTGGGTCCAAGTCGTAAAGACAATCTCACTCCTTGCAAGAGTAAGTCTGTGAACATCAACCCTTCCCAGATTCTACATCTTTTAGGAGCCTGATATATTGGGTTGCCCGCTTTTTACTTCTCTCACATGATTGTTATCCATTCATCAATGGAAATGATTTCCTCTCCATAGCCCTTGCTTGCCAATTTCTTTGTTCCTAATAAGAAAGTTCTTCTTCTCTTATTACTAACCACCATTAATTGTGTTTTGTAATTGTCTCATCTGAAGGTTCTTACTCAGCCAACCAAGGACCTACCTCTTTAATTGGGCTTGTAGTGGACCAAGATTATTCATATATTGGTTTGCTACTCATCTACTGTGTTACATTGAAGATAAGAAGTCCCTACCACCAGTTATGGTAGACCACTAGACTGGTACTGGTGCACTAGATGGTATATCAACCCATGCTGCTTGGTATTAGGCAAAAGATGAAAATAATTTTAAAAAATTAAATATGGATTGTTACCAAACCATACCAGAGCTAGCTTGGACTAATAAAAATCGGTGGGCCCAGTGCGTGCCAAGCGCTATTTGAAATTATGCCTATAATAACCAGATGTTATCTTTTTCATAAACAATATGATTACATGTTAGAGAGTTTCAAACGGCTCCAATACACTATAAGAAAAACAACCAAATTATGTGTATCATTTGTTAGTTTAGGGCCTCATATAACAAGCCAAGACGTAATTTTCATTCACAATCACACTATATTATCATAAACAGATCAATTTACAAGTGAAATGATTAATGAAATTTGGAATGAAGTAAAACCAAGGATTAAAATACCAACCCATACCAGATTCTCACCTGTTGGGAAATTAGTATACCATAAAATGCAAATGGAGAAAAGGAGTTGCTTTGTGCTCAGAAGACGACAATTCTACGTTTAGCAAGGCCAGTCTGGTGTGTCCTCTTCAGATAAATTAATTCTAGTACTCTGATTTTTAATTGAATAACCACAAAATTTCAAAGAAGCTACATCTGGTATGTTAATTCTATCCAAATTTGGGTTGTCTAGATGGTTCGGATTGGAATGCCACCTGGTATGGGCAAAATTCTGAGAGATGGAATTCCATGTGACAAACTTCACAAATGAGACGCAAGAATGCTGCAAAAATTTATTTCCCAGGTTTCTGTAAGCCTCCAAAGCAGCAATGAGATGCAAAATTTTATTTCCAAGGTTTCCCAGCTATATTCTCATACTGTAAAGAATATAGCTAAATGTTCTCCTAAGTCTACAGAAAAGATAAATTTATATACTGAATTAACATGCCTGGTCTCTTTTATTAATCCTAATCAAATTAACTCCACAAACAATAAAGCAGAAATTTGCAGATTATAACTATGCCCACCTGATTGACAACAACAACTCGTTGATCATGAAGTTGCTCGATGATCATATCACAGACAGCAGTCTTTCCGGCAGATGCTCCACCAGTAACACCTGTATTTATCATAAATGTAACTTTAGAAACATAAAGAGATCAAATAGCTCAGCTCACAGCACTTCATAGTGAAAATTTAGTTATTAGATTCAAAATATCATGAGCAAGGAATGATGTTTCACCTAGACCGGTACGAAATGAGCGGTACATACCGGTCCGGGCATCAACCGGTTCGTGGACCACCATCTGTCCGATCTGCCCATATAAAAAAGAAACTTCCCTAACTCTAATCACTTCTCAGTTCTCATGCACGAGCCTCCGCTTCTCACATAGCCATGACCCCTGCTTCTCATGCAGATCACGACCTCGCTGCAATAGTTGCACACAACGACCTCTGCTCCGCTTCTCATGCACACCGCCTCCACTCCTTGCCATGACCAACCTCCGCTTCTCACATAGGCCACGACCGCGCCACACACGGTGACCTCCACTTACCACAACCACGCTGCACACTGCCGCCATGCATGACCTTTGCCCTAAATGCTTTTCATGTATACCTCTTCTCTTCTTTCTCTTCCTCCTCTTCTTCCTCTTCCTCCACTCTTCTTATTTCCTCCTCCCTCCTCCTCTTCCTCTACCAACCCTTCCTCTTCTCCCTTTTCTTCCTCTCTGAAACACCGGTGTACCGACACGTGGTACACAAGTATTGACCGGTATACACTAGTTCGACCATATCATCAAAAAGAGTCCGGTACCCGAAACAGCGATCCTTGATTATGAGAACTTGAGCCTTACTAGAAAAAGAATATTAGAGTGAAAATTATAATTTTTGAAACTACGGAGATTACTAAGAAAAACCAATACAAGCTAAAATTTTGCCATTCCATGGGCAAACTTATATCTTAAATTATCTAATGTGAATTAATCACAAATAACATTAGTAAATAGGGCCCACAAACCCAAGGATTTAACGATACATGTCTAGGAAATATTAGCTTTTGGCTGACCATGGAAATTATGCGCCAACTATTACATCAAGACACTACTAATAAAGACAATAAAAGAATTTGCTAAGACTAGATGACAAAATTTTAAAGACGATAATACAAGAATTTTTAAATATAAAATTGAAAAAGATAAGGTTTGGAACTTATACAAGAATAATATTGATATTATGTGGGCTATGATGGCTAATAAGATTAGGACTTAGGAGTATGACAAAATAAATTATTAAGAATCTAATGGTAGAGGAAATAAGATTATGAGTCACATTATGAAACTTTAGAAAAGAATTTATACCTAGAAGAACAATAATAAAAATTATTTATTCATTAAGATAATTAATAAAAAATATAGAGAGAAGAAAAATTGCATATGGTTTTAATGATTTAGAGACCTTTCCAAGAGTTTTGCTATAGTGGATTCTAGAAAAAAAAAAAGGTATATCTACTATATATCGATGTTATAAAAAATATATATTTAGTATAGTTCCTATTATTAAAAGTATAGTGAGTTTTCTATTAGTATAGAATTACATTAACGATTTGTATTGAGTCCTTAGCTTTTCACATTGGTATTGAACAAACTTATTAATCATATATAGGATAGACCTACTTGCTTATGATAGTTGATGAGAATTTAAATGAAACTTATTCAAACTTGAGTTATAGAAAAAAATTAGAAAATAAAGAGTTTGAATTAAGTAGTAATAAGAATAATTATATAATATACAATTATTTTAATAATATTAAGAGTAGACCTAACTCCTAAGAATATTGTTAAGTCAGATGGATAAGAAGTTCTATAAGTAAAAGTTTTAAATATTTTGAATCGATTATTCAACAAGATAGAAAAATTAATGAAGATATTATTCATCAAGTAGTGAGAGCAAATAAACCTACTATATGATATACAACTTTAAAGGTTTGAGGACCCGATCCTTTGGCTTTGGAGACCGACCATTCGATTTGGTGGAAGAAGCATGTATATATTAATGTTATGTTGATAATTTATTTTGCTCAAATCTTAAAATTTCAACACCTAATCCAACATGTCAACATTTTTCTTTGTAAGTGATTTAATGATTTAAGATCAATGAAAGCAACTTTCCTAAACTAAGGACCATGTGATAAAATTCTTCCTTGACAAATCCGAAATGATAAGAATTTCTTTAATGGAATTAGCTTAGGATTTACATAATATCTTCATTTAGAGCCCTTTCCCTAGTTAATGTGGAGCTCAATCCACAGATCAAGCCTTGAACCTTGTGGATGTAAGCTAGATTCACGAGGATAAAGGCTTCATCCTTGTGGATAGATAAGAATGGATCTAGCCTAGATCTAGGCTTCAACTTTAGAGAAATAGCCTAGAAGCACATGGATTTAGGCTTATTCTTAGCAGATCAGCCTAGACCCGTTTGGATTTGGCCTAGATTTAAATGAATATACCTTTAATCTTCATAGATCAAGGCTGCATTATCATAGATCAAGGCTAGATTTGTAGATATGACAAGTAGATCTGAATGGATCTAGCCTATATCCTTGAGAGTCAACCTAGATATGCATATATGCTGCCTAGATTCTTAAGTTTTGAGGCTTGATCTTTGTGGATATAACTTTAATTTTGAAAATAAATATAAATCTTATGATTTGTGTATTTGATCATCCGATTACAAGATTGATATTTTTTTGTAGGAAGCAATAAAGTTTTCATCCAGCATGATAGCAGGTTAATCACGAAGAGCATTGCCATCATTCATAATGCATCCAATGTGACTATATTGGTCAAGATATAAAAATAACTCCAATTGAACCAACAGTTGGCTGAGGAAACTCTTGGCATAACGAAATGCACAAAAGATGCCATGGGAAATCAAACAGGCCTGTGGAGCAAACTAGATGCCTGTAGAGCAGCACTATTGGATCACAAAGACGAGCAAAATATAAATTTGTTGTAACAACATGTCCATCCCATGGATCACCATTATCAATATTGATGGTGGGTAGAGAAATATTTAGTTTCCCAACATGACTAAATACATGAAATTTAAATAGAGGAATATTACATGGATCACCGTTAACGTGTAAGGTTGAGTAAAGGAAGGTTGACTAAATACCTGGATCACCGTCAGCATGTCCATCACATGGATCACCGTCAACTATGACTACATTGGTTGAGTAGAGGAACATTACCTGGTTTTCGGACATGACTAAATACATGAAAGTGTCTCGAGAAATCAAATGGGATTTTAAAAGCAAAGTTGGATGTCCAAAAAATCCTAGGGCTACAGCATAAAGCCTAGATGGACCTCAATAGATGAGCTTCTATGCTACCTATCTATGATTCGATATGAGGTTCGAGAAAACAATGTTGAGAAAGACCTTAGCTAGCATGAAGTGGCACAAACAAGCTAGGTAGAAGTGATAGTGTATGCGACAGCCTGGAGCCAGGGGCATACAAGGTTTTTGAGCTGAAGGATAGTGTATGCCCCTGGCTCAACTTCAGCCATATTCCAACATTTACAGACCTTGACTACTAAGCCATGGTGTTCCCAATCAAAAAACATGATCTTTGGATACAACCTTCAACTTCATATAAGATTCCTACTAAGTATCTTAATAAGAAAGTCAAGGAAATCGAAGATTCGAACAAGTCATTTAAGAAATAGTGAGATCCATATAGTGTGACCCTCATGTGACAACTAGCTCAGTCTTATCACGATCAGAATTGTTAGCTTCCTGCTTTATTGTAACAGAGTCATCTTCATAAGTCAATTTATGGATAAGACAAAATTCATGATAGATAATATATTCATGGCCTAATAATAACTTTGGTTGATTAAGTTAGGGAGCACTATGTTTGATAATGACACATTTTAAGAAGGTCAACGAATGACTGATGAACATGTGAGTAGTAATTTTTCATCATAGACGGCTCATTTTATTGACCTCATAATAAAGGACATTTTGATGTTAGGATGAAGAGAAAACATGCAGAATAGATTTAAGGGAAGATAAATAAGCTTCACACCAAAGAAAAACACATAAGGCCTACAGATGTACCACCCAAAGAATCTACTAGGGAGACATTGTTTTGGGAGCTCATAATTCTAAGGAATCCACCAAAGAAATACAGAGTTATATAAGAAGGACAATATCCTTTAAGAAACAATACTCACATTGAAACCACTCTATACCTTTAAGGCCAAGTATTGGTGATTAATCTTCACCATTTTCAAGATCAAAATAAATAAAAGCTAATTAAAGATTTGTAGAATAACTAAAAGCCATCTAGGGATTCCGAAAGAGAAGAAAAACTTTCTTCCACTAGGGCAGCCATTAAGACCTTTGTAGAGAGAACTAAATATAGCTTTCTCTGGAAAAATTCTAACTGAATTCCATAAAGTGCTTGGATTTCTAGCTCAATAAGCTTTCCAATGATGTATAATTATCACAAATATCTCAGAGTTCATCTCAAAAATAAATATTAAATGAGTACTAAAATTATGGTTTATTAGAAAACTAAGAGACTAGTGTAATTATCTAGACCTCTTGATTCTAAATATGGAGAAATTCCTGTGTCAATCTACCTAGTTGAAAACGACTAGGTAAAGTGAAAGATCAGCAATATTGAAAATATTTGAGATACCATAATTAACTATTGGGAAGATCAATCTTGCATGCATTGATACCAGGACGTTGTAGAACTTTGAAAGCATCATAAGCTCTAGAATGAAGTTTACTATATTTCACTTGAGGAAACCTTTCCTTTTGAATATGAACCCAGGCTAAGTCTCCTTGAAATTTGACATACTTTCGGTGCTTATTGCCATTACTTATGTACTTCTCTTTGCTTAAGAATCTTGTCTCAAGCTTTCATACAACTTTTTTATGACCTTTACTCATTCTTCTGCATCTCTACTAAAATGATGAGTATCAGGAAGAGAGATCAAGTCCTTTGGACTTATGGGATTTTTCCCATACACAACTTCAAAAAGGCTACAACCAGTATTTTTACTAGTTGACTGAAACATACAAATATAATTTGAGCCAAAATAAGATCTCATTGATGAATGTTTTTGTCTATGTAGCTTCTTCAAATATTTTTCAAACTGCGATTGACAACTTCAGCATAACCATCAGTTTGGAAATGATAAAAAGGATCCAAAAGAAGATTTTGGATCTCTATAAACAACAATAGATTTAGAAATATCATGGAGTTTCACAATTTTACGAAAATATAAGTTAGAAACACAAGATACATGATGATAGATTCCCTTAAGGAGCATTAAGGAATACATCGACGATTAGCATTAAAAAGATAATCATCCTGAAGGAAGAATTGATTTTCACTACTATTTTCACACTTTTCCAAATTTTCTGAAACAAGGATCTTCTTTGTAAAGCTTTTTTTAGGATTTCAAACCCTACAGCCTTTACTTGCAACTGAATAAGTAAGAAATATTTTCCACTATAAGCATCAGCAATAATATCTTCAATACCATACTTATGTTTAATAAAAAATTATAGGCTTGCAAAAACGCAATTCACATATTACATCGCCTACTTTTTTTTTTATTAAGATATTTTAAAGCTTCATAATCAGAATAAAGCACAAATTAGTTTGCCAGTAAGTAATGATTTTAATAATTTAAAACTCGATAGATCACATACAATTCCTTATTTAGTAGATCAGGAAGACACCCTTGATCCTGAGCGATCAAAGTCATATCTCTATATCATTGATCGAAAATGGAACACCTAGATGTTCAAGGACATTTGTATGACATGTAAGAAAATTTGTATTTCTCAATACTCGACACAAGCATACTTGTCGTAATCCCCCTTACTGTAATAACTTAATACCTCATTTATAATCAATGATGAGGTCAAAATAATATTGTTTTCCTTATTAGTAGTGCAAAGCATATTAATATTAAATGTCATGTGAGTAGTACTAATCATGGTTCTATGTTTCACCTAAAGCAATACATATCAAGAGGTAGGTATTAGTCCAATGGACTATCGGGTTAGCGGAATGGACTGCAACATGTGCCAAGCAACACTATGCATAGTCAAATCATAAAAATATTCCAAGGCATATGCCAATGTATCATGTGTCAATACACCAACACTTATAAACATGTACTAGCCCGAACAAGGACCCATGTAGGTTTTATACCCAAAACGTTATATTGTGGTATCAATTATAATCTTAATTGGGGTTTTGAATATCAGTCTGTACTGACATACCGAGATTTGCTCGGTACGATACGTATCAATATGTAACGTCAGTACGCCAAGGCGTACCGACGATATACCCTAAAACCTTAAAAATATCTCCATCTACCAATGTAGGGCGTACCGACCTATACACCTTGGTAACGGTCGTAATATGGGGGTGATATCGATCGGTACACCTCAGTACTGGTCGGTATGCCTCGATGTCAGTCAGTACGCATTGGTACCAGTCAAAACACTATTATCGCTCAGTAGAGGGCGGTCCACGTACCGGTATCCTCTCGAACCGGTACGTACCGCCGCCGATATGGGGCGGTACACATCGAAATTGAGAACCCTGTCACTAACCACTTGACTATGAACTGATATTCAACCTCATTTGTCAGTGCCTCCCCATCAGACCTTGAACATACCATCCATTTAATTTGATGCAACAACCAACTTGTGAAAGACTATCAATTTGTTATAATATATCAATTTAGGGTTGGACCAACTATCACACACGAGCGTCACACTACGTAGGTCCTACTTCTTTCTAAACTTGCTTAATCCCTCAATCTTTTTATCATCATATCTACTAGTGATCTCATACAGAGTTAGAGATTGTACACCAGGGCCATGCTTTTAAATGGTGAACACCATGCATAGGTATTAAGGTTCTCAAGTTGTATTTGTAGGAATGCTATTGAAGTGTGAACCACTTTGTAATTGGTGATAACACTTGATGAATAGCATAGCATATATGTTCTGAACATAATTTACAATCTATTATATAAATATAAATCTCTTAATGGACGATATTGGCAATATCGCAATAGTGAATAAGAACTGGAAAAGGTGCTAAGCATCACCTGTTTCATTTACTATTACTAATGGAAGCATATGTTGATACAGAAATTCACACAAACAGAGTTCCTACATTTTGATAGCACTCAGTTTACCACCCACTTCATCTCCTTAAAGTCCATCCAACAGAGCAAATCAAACTCAAGGTAATGTTTTCTTTGAGTGACTGGGCTAACTCCCATTATACTAGCTTATGGAAAATGAAAACCATGAAGAAGCATCTTTTACCCATCATATTCACGGATGCAATGGTTGTGATCATTGTAGCTGTGTAGACAATGTTTGTAGTCTACCATCAGGTTAATATGAAAAAGAGTTAGCATATGAGTTACATATATCACTTGACATTCACCATACATATGGAGATTTGGAATGTACTCTGACACAAGAAGTTGTATCATATCTTCATATCATTTGCTTGAACACAGGATACTCAAATTTCCAAATACTTTTATATGGTAGGTACAAAAAGTCATTTCAACTGCATTATTTATAAGATTAATTAAAATATACACATTTTAATGGTGATCAACTTGATGTGTTCATACATGTTATTACGTCAATCTTGAATACCAATGCTGGCAGTCTGGTACAACCTTGACACTGATAATAAACTCTTTTTATCTCTTCATAATGTCATAAAAAGCTTAGTCAAATACATTATTGTTCTTATTAAGTCATGAATTTAATTATTTATGTATATCAATTTAGGGATGTTTATTTTGGAAGGCATTTAGCGCGTTCAGACAACACCATTTTTTTGGCTGATTACATAAATTTTTACAACACAATTCATGCTTTACTCATCTCAATCAAACAACACAATTCACAAACACAGTTCATGTTTTACTCATCTCAATCAAACAATTTAATCTTGTTCAATTACACTTTTACAGCTTAATGATGACTCTGAATTGCAAGATCCTCACTGTAATTAAGGGAAATAACAGTGAGAGTCCTATCACAATTTTATCCAGCGATTGCAAGTGCAATTGATCCAAATTTGCTTTTATACACATCGTGCAACTGACACAAATGTGTGCAGATGTTGGTTTATATTAAATATAAAACATGTGCCTGCAGCTCCACTGCTATGAGCGGGACAAAAAAAAAAACAAAGGAGCCCAAATAATCATTTGGTTTGTAATTTTATCATGATAACTTGGTCCTAATGACAGATTGGGTAAGCACTATAGAGAGCTGGGGTGATCCACTTTTGAATGAGGCAAGAGACCCACCATGTCATCTTATTTCATTTAAAATGTTTTTGAGGAAAAGGATTGATCACATAAGACAAGACCGCTTAGTCTGAAGATGACCAAGGCTTGATATCAAGACATGGTCCTCTGAACCACACCCCTATATGTCCATTCAACCATATCAAGATGCATTTTCATATGACCTTTTTATTTACTCACTGTCTTCTTCAATTCCATACAAGCTCAGTTTGCATACATTTTCATGTCATAAATTGCCCCCTCCCTTGGGTGCTCCATAATGCTATGTCTTGGTTGAAATTTACAAATATATAAGCCAAATGAATTGATTTAAGAATTAATCTTGATGTTATGGTGGAAGTTGGCACATCGACAATGAAATTCAATATTCATATTAAATGCCTCTATGTAACACTCATCTTTAAAAAACTGTGGGTATTCTTACAACTCACGTACCCATCCAAAGAATTGATTCATGTCAAATCTTAATTCTTGTGACCACCTCAGAACTTTTTTTCCGAGCAAACAATTAGGAAGCTTGTTACAGAAACAGATACTAACTTTCGGAGCGTGGACTGAGATATATGTTCAACCTAAATCATGTATAAATATTGACAAGAAGGCTCTGAAACACCAAATAATCAACAAAATGGACCGCTTTGTAAAATTCAACATAAAGAACTAACCTATTATGAAGGGTTCTCCGTAGCCATTCTCTGTTGTAGAAGTTGCCAGTGGCTCCTCGGAATTTCTTGGTTCTAGATCATCCACATGAAGTCCAGAAAAGTGAACTCCCACACCATTCTCTAGCAGTTTCTCCACAGACGTAGAACCCATGTGGGCAGATTTTATCTAAGAAAGTATGTTTCAGAAGAAAACGAATCATAAGGATCTTATGAGAAGAATAGTAAGTGCTTCAATTATCAGCATGCAAGTATCATAAACTCTAGGAATGTCATTAATGAAGAACAGGTTGCAACCATTAATATGAATTAAGCATCAGTGTCGTCTCTCAGTGTGTACAACTAAAATCATGATATAGGCCCCATGTATAATGATGAAAGAAATACAGACATCAAAATGATTTGCTAGACACCGAAATCAAGGAAAGAACATGCCAGAATCTTCCGTATCAAGAATGGAGCAAAAAAGAAACACATTCATTTTTCAGTCTTGCAAGATCACATACATAAGATCTGCATTCACTTTCAAGACAAATGCAGACAGAAACAAGGAAGGTGAAGAAGGATGATGTCCATATGGAACCACATTTCAGGGGTAGCTTATGAATACTTTCCTGCCGACAGTTTCCTCTGATACATTTAACCTATCGGGACAACAATTGCTACGTGACAAACAACAACTCCAAGCTTCCCATTGGACCGTTTCTTGATAATATGGCACTTGCAATGTTCCGCATTCCTCCATAATGAAAATCTAGAAAGTGGTTCAAATATTATGCCATCTACCGAAATTAAATTAATCAAATAGCTCCCCTTGTCAGTTCACTGCACCAGATCACCCAATCACCTGACACACAATTTGGAATCAAGGTGAGGGGCATAAGGTGAATCTTGATCATATCCTCAACAACGGATGGATCCCGATACGAAAACGTGAGAAGGAAAAGGATAAAAAGAGAACTTTTTTTCTACTCAAAATAGTCCAATCGAGAAAGAAACCTCACACGGAGGCGGATATGAAACAATGTGCCGATCCAAAAACTGAGGCACTCGCCCGAAACGATTCACATCCACCGCAACGAGCAACGTTTCATGCGATGAACCAGGGATGGGATGTCGGGAATGCCACCGTGATCTGGGCCCTCTGTATCGACGAAGGCGCTCCCCGATCCAAACCTAAAAATTGGATCTCCGCTAGCTTCGTTATCGACCGAGAGAGAGTGGGGGTGGCAGGTGGGGCTCCAGAAATGAGGGAGCGACCTTCGAACACCTTGCATGCGCCCTACCATAAGGGGAAGGGACACCGGTGCCCAGTTTCCTCGATGGCGCGCTGGAAATACCCATTCGCAGCATGCCAGCTATTGCTCCGTTAGCCGGCTTGCTTCGAAATGATAGCTGTCGGGCATCGGGGTCAGTTTGACGAATAACTTTGCAAGTGCACTAGCAGAGGAAGGTGGTCCAACCACGAGTAGGTGTATCAGGAATCCGGATGGGCGATTCAGCGGGGCTTCGCCTTCCACACCGGACGCTGAAAGCGATATATCCGTCGCACAAATGTAACCAAGGAAATCCGCATGCGACATGTAATTGAGGTTTCATCACCGACGGTCCGGACCCGGGGAGAGTGATCTCCGGCGAGAAGAAAGGGAACCGACCTGACACGCCCCACGTGGGTGAGTTTTGGAGGCCGAGTGACTGGTACGCCTCCGCTACGCTCGCCCGGCCGGTCATGGCAGCAGGGCCTGACCGGGGGCTTTCCTGGGGCCACAGGTGGATCCCTTGACTGGTATGCCAACTCTCAGCTGCCACGTCGAAGGACAGCCCTAAAGGCGACAGAGCAGCTGTGCCCGTCGCGACCAGGACGTAATGCCCGACGAAGGGGCGCCACCGGCTGGGTGGCGCGTTCGTTGCTCTTCTCTAACAGGATCAAGAGAGAGATTGGAATGGCGACGGCGAGGATACTTATTCGACGGTGAAGCTAGCGACGCATGGTAAAAGTATTTTTTTTGAACCGGCGGTGAAGCTAGCGATCATATTAATTAGTTGTAACACTCACTGCATTCCTTTTAAGTGCTATGCTCTTTAATATAATACCCACAACTTGGATGTATGAAATCATATTAATTAGCATTCCTTTAGGTGCTATCATATTAATTAGTTGTAATACCCACAACTTGGATGTATGGAATCTCCTCAAACTTAACGATTGCATGCCAAATTCGGGCAAACCTTCGTTCGTTCCTAAATTTTA
This sequence comes from Musa acuminata AAA Group, assembly GCF_036884655.1. Lineage (NCBI taxonomy): Eukaryota > Viridiplantae > Streptophyta > Magnoliopsida > Zingiberales > Musaceae > Musa > Musa acuminata. The sequence goes on along the minus strand of NC_088334.1, from coordinate 52,674,997 downwards.
ATTAACCTCTATAATCTTTATTTGATATTTTAATTAAATATTACCTTTTTTTCCATAGGTTTCTGACAAAGAAATGAATTGATTTTACGGTAAAAATATATTGTTTACCTAATATAAATATTAGTAAGAATAACAATAAAACTACATAGATGTTTTGTCCGTCATTAAGATTTATAAATAGTTATATATTTAGTTAAATTAAGAGTATTTAAAATTTTTATTTATATGTTTTATTAAAATTTTGTAGGTATTTCTCTACCTCTCATTTGTATCCTTATCAAAGTGTTCACAAATATATTTTTTCTTGTCTTTTCTAGTAAATTAATATATTAATCTAAATATTTTCGTCTCAACAACATAATTTTTTTTATTTATATTATTTCTTAATTATTGAACACTCGAATCCATAAAATATTATTAATCAAAAAATTATCTTATTAAAATTATTTTTTAATCTCAAATATATATAATGATCATAATATGCCTTATCATTTGTCTAGTTAAATAATTTATAAAAGACATGTAAAGCTTTTACATAATTAAATTTTTTTACCATTAATTTAACTATATCCTCATGTCTATTTTTAGTATTAGTAAAATTACATCTCATATTCAATTTTAATCTTACTTAATGTAGATTTAAGTATTATCTTCAAAACTTGGAATTAATTCTATTTTGACCCTAATTAACTAAGATAGTATTATCAATAAATAACATACATAAAAGAAAGTCTATCTTTTTTTTTTCTTGATAAATTGTTCTGGAACTAAATGGTACGCAAATGGACCGAAGACATCTCCCATGAAGTCATATCAGCTCGTTTTCATGACATGGTTGAACGTTGACTGCAAATAAAACGCTTAATGTGCCTACGGAAGGCAGAAAAGAGCCCCATAAAACACTGGATTTGTGTGGCTAAATAGCTCGCCTGCTTTATTCCATCAGTCCCCGACAAGGCTTCAGCTATCAAACGCGAGCTTAAACTAATTCAAAGCATCTTCCAAAGTGCATAATCTCTCCTCCTTTCACTTCACTAGTTTTCTCAAGCTCGGGTGGGAGCAGATTCCTATATCTTTACTGCAAACTTCCCTCTATAGCGAAACAAGGGAAGCCACAAGAATAATAGTAAAGAAAGTGACAAGGAATAGGCATTTGTAGGCCTCGAGAGTCATTAAGCCACCTTTCTCGTACTGGTGCGGGAAGCCTCACATGATCCGACAGCCGACGTAGTTATCATCGCTGCAGTAGCAGTCGTGGAATGTGGCAGCTGACGGTGGAGCCGGCATGTCGTAGTAGTAGTAGTAAGGCGCTGGAGAAGGATAGGCATTCATGGCACAGTATGATGACATCGGCTCCGATATTGGGCAGAAAACTCGCGGTTGAGATGCCATTAGTTCCGCGCTCTTTTGGTTCGCGATGCCCTTCATCTGCTCAAGTGTTGCGACGATCGTTGCATTCGAGCTCTTGGTTGCTTCGGCACCGTCACTGGCCTCCTTGTTGCGGTCATCTGGGCTCCCGCTGTCGATGCTCGCGCTACTATTCTTGTCGTTGACAGTCGAGCTTGTGCTGTTCTCCTTCTCGGGGTTGGGTTTCTTCGAGCCACTGCCTTCTTTTGCTTCCTTGCTTGGCTCACCTGATTTGATCTCAACAGCTTCCCAACGCGTCTCCTCCCCTTGCGGTTTCGGAATCTCGGCCGGCAATATCTCTGCATTCTTTCCCACCTTAGACAACTTCCTGACGAGGAATTTGGGGTCGAGGACGCTGATCACCGTGAGTTTGGGCAGAGAGGGGTGGATTTCTGCTCTCAGTACACCTGGAGAACACATTCGGACGTCAGTCGCATGCAGCATGGTTTGGGAGATTGACAACACAAAACAAAAAGCGTTCACCTTTGATGCTTAACGCCTTCAACACTTTTTTTCTCTTGCATCCCTCGCAGCAGTTGGCAGAAACCTTCAACTCAACTCTCTACACCAAAGAAGAAAAGAAACCAAACTTTCAGATAAATATAGTATAGAATGTGTTAAATTCAGATAAATGTTACACGCCTTCAATTCCTCTTCGATGGCCATGCTAAAAGGTTTATGATAGATTGTGGTGGTCGGAGCAAGAGATAGCCTGGAGACTACACAAAGATCGTACGAATTGTTGGGCTGATGGCTCATATTCAGCCCACAGCCCACACCCCCTCTTAACCTAACCCTAATTAAGATTAGGGGGTGTGGTGGCTACGTTTTAGAGGCAGATTAAAGCTATAAAAAGGCAGCAACGAGGTAGATCTTTGGAGCCACGAGATTCCAAAGAGAAGAAGGAGAACAAGGCAGAAAAGGAAGAGAAAGAAAGGGAAGAAGACAAGGACAACGCAAAGAGACTGTTTACAATCATCTAGCAGTGTTCTGATCCTTGTATCCCAGTTATTCTCTTGTGGTTGTTGCTAGGATTTTGGGCAAGAGATCGAGATTTGTATATTCATTATTCTCATAGTGGATTATCTCTAGTTTGCCCCGTGGTTTTTACCCTTCACATTGAAGGGGTTTTCCACGTATATCTTGGTGTTCTGTTTGATTGTGTTTCCATTTTATTCCGCTGCGTATTTTGGTCTTCTAGTATTTGTTCATATACAAAGGTTATTCCTGTTTATATCCCCATCACGAATCACCGATTTGTTTCACTCGAATCATATATTAATCTTTGGATCATATGGAGACAACTCATGCAAAGCACGTAAAGAACGTAGCATTGCTTCTCGATAGCTTACCGTTGTCATGAGGCACACCGTTTGACACTTTTTATGGAAAGTGCACTTGAGTGGGAGCAAAATATAGTCGCAAGTTGTATGAGCTGAAGGTTCTGAAACAAGAGCAAACGTCAGTTGTATGGATCTAGTGAGAAGCAGTGGAAGGAATATACGTGGAAAGCTGTGGCCTTCATACACACAACAACTCCTCCAGTCTGGCATCTTAGATTTGCTCTGCTGGCGTCAAAGGGCATATCGAGGAGTCCGAGGGCAACTGGAACTCGTCTACAATTATTTATATACTTAAAAAAATCTACGTACGGGTGAAGAAAATTAAAAATCAAATCAAATCAAAGTAAAGAGAGAGAGAGAGAGAGAGACGAGTGAAAAATAAAAATCAAAAGTAAAAAAGAATAAAAAGTGAGAATAATATTCTAATATATGATCTCACTGCAGATTGACCGACGGTAGTGATATGATGAACGAAGCTCGTTGGGATTTTAATAATCAATCTCAATTCCATTACGAAAACTCTGGGCGGAAGAAGAAATGTAAATTATTTGCTTGGTTATATGGCCGAGGGTTCCTTCACATGGCGGCCACCTTAATTTACGCAGTCGTTGTTGCAGTTGAATGTGGATATCGGCATGAAGAAATGAGTTTTAAGACTGACTGAGACAGGCAGCCGAGGTTTGGGCCACCCTTTCAGACGCTTCAATTAATGCCCTCCCAGTGAGTGAGCATCTCACAGTGGGTGGCTGTAAAAGGATCCGGCGAGAAGAAAGACGGGAGTCACATGGCATGATTCCCAATCAGAAACACCCCCTCCTCCTCCTCCTCCTCCTCCTCTCCCATTGCACACAGCAAACAAGAGGGCATCCTCCATCAGCATCCAAGTTTCTCTTGTTAGCTATTGACATCAAACTTACTGCTCAAACGATAATGTTTGTTTATATATCCCATGGAATTTCCACATTGTACGTCTCAAATCACAAATTCGTCGAGGGGATAAACGGAGAGATGACAGCGAAATATGACAAATGCAAATAATAACAGTAATGAGTAGCGTTAACTCCGACTCCGAGTTACGCATGCATGCACGGGGGCCGGAGAGGGTCACGTGCGTACATTCATCACACGTCTCTGTCCCTCTGGCACTCCGGTGGCATCGTCGGGTACCTCGACTGGTCAGCGCAATAGTTGTAGATGGTGTACTCCTGGCGCACCCACTGCAACCGGCGGTACTGCGGGCCGTCCAGGTCCTGGAACTCCTTCTGATCCCACCACTGCATCCCCTGGGTGGCGCAAAACTTAGCGTCGGCCGACGCCTCGCAGCCGTCGATGTGGAAACCCCGGTAGGAGGCGACGAAGGGCGCCCTGGACCAGTCCGTCTTCTCCAGGCCGCCTCTGGTGGCCCAGTCGTCGGCGTTCCACAGGCTGGAGTAGATCTTCATGGGCTGGTTGAAGGGGTACTTCACTCCCAAGTCCTTGCTGTTCTTGAACACTCTGATGGGAACGTCATCTACAAAGAAGCTGGTTTTCGTCCGACAAGAGTGAGTCACCAATTACTCATCGCTGATCTCAAAGCATGCATGCATGCATATTGCTTTCATTTCTTGTGCAAAACTAACTATAATCTCCTGTAAGTTGGCTTTTAAACTGGGATTATCATCACCGCAACAAGGAAAGGAAAGGAAAGGGCAGAAGAAACCTACACGATCTGGTGCATATTCCAGAGAACAGAATAGGAATGGTAGTCTTTGGTTGGATCAAACCAGAGATAGATCCTTTGCTCCCTGTCTCCCTTCCCGCCACTGAATACATTGGTCTGCAGGATGTATGGTTGGTCGGTCCTGTTCCCCAGGAACTCAAAGTCTATCTCATCGTGCTCGGAGTTTTGAGACGAGAGCTGAGGACAAAAACATCACATAATTGTCAACGAATCAAAGCGTGACGGACAATTCATCACCCTACTACCACGGAAATTCTCACATAGAATGCAGTCACCGTTCCGGCTGAGTCACCTGGAACCATCTTTATATGCATACTGAAGTGGCCAAACAGGTAGGAGCCCCTCGATTGAAAGCCAGTACCTAAAATGGGATACGAGAGAAGCAAATGACTTCCAAAACAAGCATCAAAGTCATATAACTAAACCTTCCGATCCAAGTGTTTGACCTGTAGATTTGTCGAGACAGAGTTGGACCTCGTCGCTTCCGTTGAAGTAACTGATGTGATCGAATGCCCATGTGGGCACATAGTTCTTCTGGAATGGAACATCGATAGCTCTCCTTGGTGTCGCAGCCATGACGGCCACAGACACGAAACTTAGACTAATTAAACATACTGCAATGGAAGAAGAAGAAGAAGAAACAAAGGAAGCCATTGTCGTGGAGAGTGCGATGAAGAGGGAAGACTGGTGAGGAGTAGAGCGGTCCAAGGGGGGTGTTTATGTAGGCAAAGGGGAAGACTAGAGTGCCAGTTTCTTAATATAATTCTTGGAACGAGTTCCCCGATTGCTTTTGTTTTGTTCTTGTGAATCGAATACAACAACATGTATCATGGTACATCTATGTATGGTAGTGGGATGCCGAGTGTCGGCTGATAGCTGGAGATATGCCCAGGTCGTCTCTCATCTCTCCGATCAAAATGGTCAGTCCTGGGACTAAACAATTTGTGACTTGCCTTCGAACCAAAGGCGATTCTGAACTGTATTGTGTACTGATTAATCTATTTGAGCTCAGTTTGTTAAATATAAGGAATAAGATAAACGCTACAGACTTCTGTAGCTGCCAAAGAAAGTTACGCTCTGGAAAGATTTTGAGTTAACGAAGACTTGAACTTATTATAAGTCAAAAACACTAGGAAGATGCTTACAGCAGGACTGTAACTTTGACATCTTAATTATGCACACTGTGCCTTGACCATTAGGATACTTGTTGGAATATTATTTAGCTCACACTTGCGAGTACAATGGATATGGTTATAGAGTCAAGTGCGGTTGAGTTAAACTTGGATTTGTACTGGAGATTGGAATTGTGGAAAGATTAGAGAGAACAATAGTTAATATTATATGGAGGGTTTTGAACGGGAGTCTGCCTGCTCTCTCTATAATAAGGTTTTTTTTTGCATTCGAAAGAAAGGTTGCGTGGGAGAAAGTGTCGTGTGGCGTGAGTGCAGCCAGTGGTGAATGCTTAAGAGAAGTGCAATGTAGCTGATTGAGGTCTGTGTTGCGACTCTTTTGATCAAAATTTGTGCTTCTGGAACAGGCGGGAAGAGAGAGAGAGAGAGAGAGAGAGAGGTAAATGGAAATTATTTTCGATGCATCAATATACTTACTTAATTGGAAACAAGTAATTTATTTATATAGTTATCTTTTGAGTGATACGAGACATAATGAACAACTTAAATAGACAACTTCAGCCCATCGTTTAGTCGATCCAAAGCAATACTTAAAACTACTACTGACACATTATAATTAATTAGTTCTAAAACAATGATATCTTACCGCTGATCCCAATTTTCTAATGCCTGGACGCAGGGAGATTCTCTTTGGCATGAGTCCCAAAAGCCAACGCTTAATTTCTAGCCATATCACTCTGTATGGTATGAAATTTATAGGGATTCTAAAACCAAATACCTCTCCAAGTTTTTCTTTCTTTGATATCCTCTTAATTTATATATATATTTTTTTTAGACGTCTATCTATTTATAGATTTCCATTCTCTCCATAATAATCTTTCCTTAAATTAAATTTATTTTTTTATAAATGTTGATTCGAGCTGCGGGACATGAAGCCTTACGAGTAAGGTGCGTGTCACACGAGCACGCAGCTCACATGCCCCTCCCTCCGTCACTCGCATCAGCCACTGCACTCTGGCGCGCGCGACCTGGAGGAAGCAGAAGCAGCAGCAGCTATTGATTAATGAGTAGATGGGAAGTCAAGGGATGAGGACTGCACCGGTCTCTTCTCCTCCGCGTACCACCTTCCGCACTCGGCATGCATGCATCAGCGTCGACACCGACAGCTCAAAGTATTTTATATTCTTTTCTCTGGTAGGTCCGAACGCTACTGTATTCACCGTCACGTATCCTTTTTTTACGTTCACTTTGCTGCGAATACCACCGCCGCAGGCAGCAAATTGAAGTTTCTTGCACTTTCCAACACCAGGAATCACTGATTGGATGTTTAGGTTTCGAGGCGGTTTGCCTCACCGATTAGATGTGGAGAATTTTTTCATCCAACCCCTCTGACACTTAAGACAGGTAGAAAAAATAGTAAAGATTTAACATAACTCAAGAGAGTGTTTTTTTGTCCGATCCCCCTCGTCTGGTTTCGAAGGTTGACTTTTATACATGATTTATAGGTGGAGGGTGGTCGGCTACTCATCCCTCGTTCAGTTTCTCATATCGTTAAGAGTTTATTTATGTCAATAACTAGCGAACACGTCTTCTTGCTGATTACATCAGGGAAAGACAACATGGGGTGTATTGTCTGCTAGGATAAGGACATGCATGAAACAAACAAGGGATGAGGATCAACGTCAGATGCCCGAATAGTTGGGTCATGCTGTCATAAATTAATGCTCCTTGCGATTAAACGTGCGACCCATTTTGAAATCATGGTGAAGGGTGACGGATCGCTAATGAATAGTGGTATGATGGAGGGGAAGTGAAGAGATGTGGTGGCATGGTAAAGGGAAAGCTAAGAAGTTGGGTCTAGTTGTGTATTACTGGTCGACTTGTATGATTTTTCATGTGGCGTAAGATCTTGTGTGTATGTTGATTCCATGTGACGACTTACGATTGATCGAACTAGTAGTGTAACACCTATGTCACGTATGAACAAAATTGATCAAGATAATTTTGCTAGCTATATATATATATATATATATATATATATATATGAGCCATGAATTTCGGAAGCAGTTTTATCAATAAGAACATCTTAATATCTATTAAAATAGTTGATAGTTAGAAATCTACTTCCCAAGATACTTCATTGGTCACCTATCCTCTTTAATATCAAGAGTCTCAAATGAATGATTTGATATCTTAGAAGAATAGACTTAACTCTCTCTCTCTCTCTCTCTCTCTCTCTGCTTGAATCTAATAAAAGCGATAAATTTGGTGGGACATACTGTCTAATATATTTTGTATATAATAAAAGTCTCATACACGTCAGTTAGAAATCCTTATTTCTCTCTCTCTCTCTCTCTCTCTGAAAACAACGTTGTGTCGATCTGAGCTCAGTACGTACGAGCTCGCACTAATTTTATCGTGCTCCAATTGGACGTACGCTTCATCCACGTGTTCAGCTCAACTCACACGCGCTTCCCACGTCATAAATTCAAGTAAATTACTTTTGAAACATAGATAGATAATCATCAAATAATTATGAATTCAAGTAAAATAAATAATAAAAAATGGTTGGCACAAATCACGTCGTCGCCCTTACGGCAGATCACATCCGCTCATTTCACAACATCAAAAATGGGACCCGTCCTCGAGAGAAGCCAAGCTCTCTCACGCCCTCCGATCCCCTCCATCTGCATCTGACGGTCGAGACCTTCCCTACTGTCCCATGACTGAACCCTTATATTTTTTTTTTTGGGTTGCGGGAAGGGCAGTTCCGCTGCCTTCGATACTCTCACTCCCCTTTTGCACTACTTTTCCTTCTTCTTCGTCTATAGACACAGAGACGGACGAGGTGCAGATATAAAATATTGGAGTCGTTGGTTAGTAGAAACGAGCACGAACCGGATAAGCTCGCCATCGCCCCGCCATTAATGGCCTCACCCTCTCCCCCTCTCCCCCGCCGAAGCAAGAGGGATCGCGACGAGGGAAACCCTACAACTCCCCATCGATTCCAGCTGCTGCCCTTTCCACAAATATTGGAACGTAATCTTCCATTTCATGGTTGAATCCGCTGTCGGTGGCCCTTGTGGGGCGATCTCATCTCCCTTTTTCGGCCTTGGATCGGTCTGAGGACTGCGGGATTTTAACGCGGGAGGGGTTTTGGATCGGTCCGTACGGGAGAGGAGGCATTTTTAGGCCAGATCCGGCGGTTCCCCTCGTCGATCCGGCCGCGGCTTGGCCTTTTGAGATGGATCTCGACCGCTAGTTCCTTGCGGTGCTTTGTGTCGAGGGTTATTCGATGGGGAGCTGCTGGAGTTCGCGGGTTAAGGCGGAGAGCCCGTTCAATAGTGCTTCCGCTTCTGGTAAGATCTCTTAAGTTGTTGCTTTGAATGTTTTGTTGGCGTCCCTCTGAACTCAAATCTTTGCGTTACCCAACTGCTTTGAAATCGATTTAGGCTTACAGATTATATCTTGCCAAGTCATGACGACTGGTTTTGTAGATTTTAGTTTCATCTTTGTGACTACCAGCGCTTGGCTCTACTGTAGTGAAGCTGGGTTGAACCTTAAGGTGGATGCTGAACTAGATGGAGTTGCAGTCGAATTCAACATTCGTAAGCCATCTCCGGCTCGTCTTGCCATACTAGTGGTAGGATCTTTTTGAAGTCCTTGTTTGCATTGGCCAACCCACGGTCTTTCTTGGTTGGTGTTAGGTTTAAACTATCATCTTTTCTTTTATCCTTTTTAAGAATTAGGTCTTGGCCAAAATTTGTCCATTCTTTGTTGGATTGTACACCCAATTTATTGTTACCAAACCCGTGGATTCTCCAAGTTCAAAGGCTTCCGGTATGGATTGAAAGATTGTATTTGCCAGTATTTTTCAGCCAACAATTGCTTTAGGTGGATAATGCTATCTCTGAATTTGGTTCTGGACTTCAGTCGGTCATGCTTAAGGTGGATCATACAACCTCTAGATTTGCTTTTTAGTCAATAATTGATTCTCTAGGTTTTAGTTTGACATACGAGAATCGTTGTTATAATGTTTCTTCGGGTACCATATTTCTCCACAGCAACTGACACTGGATTTGATGCAAACAGAGGTGAATTGCAGGAGTGTCAGCAGAGATAGAAATGGATCGAGTGGCTCTAGCAGCCGATCCTCAGCTTCTGTGCCTCTGACCCCTCGGACCGAGGTTGATATCTTGCAGTCTTCCAACTTGAAGAGCTTCAGCTTCAGCGAGCTCAGAGCAGCTACAAGGAACTTCCGCCCGGACAGCGTGGTTGGAGAGGGAGGCTTTGGTTCTGTGTTCAAGGGATGGATCGATGAACGCACCCTTACAGCATCCAAACCTGGTTCTGGAATTGTTGTCGCTGTCAAGAGGCTCAACCAGGAAGGTCTACAGGGTCATAAAGAGTGGCTGGTGAGTTGCTTTAAGCTCCTTCTGGTACATGGGTTTGGGAAAAGTCATCATATCATGCTGCCTTGCTTTTCTTGTGGTATAATAGTTGCAATCAGCTGGTTTTTTGTCTACCAAAGTCTTTCTCTTCTGAAGCATATGATGAATCTGTTATTTTGCATCTATATCATGCTGACACGGCCCGACACTCACTTCCTAACATCATAAATGCTAAGGTTTTAGATGTCCTAACTTGCTGCTGCTCCTTAAAATCTGTAGGCAGAAATCAATTACTTGGGTCAGTTGCGCCACCCCAATCTCGTAAAACTGATAGGATACTGCCTGGAAGATGATCATCGGTTGTTGGTCTATGAGTTCATGCCTCGCGGAAGCCTAGAGAATCATCTTTTCAGAAGTATGTTTTCCACCCGTGTCTACTTCAGTTGGATTAACTATGGACAAAAGAACACGTCCAATCTCTTTCACGTTGATCATTCGTGCAATGTTCTATGTATGTAATGTTTGATGGCCATGTACGCAGGGGGCTCGTATTTCCAACCACTCTCCTGGAACCTCCGGATGAAGGCTGCACTTGGAGCTGCAAAAGGACTAGCTTATCTTCATAGCGACGAAGCCAAAGTCATATATCGTGATTTTAAGGCTTCAAACATTTTACTCGATACAGTATGTATAACAGCTATATGCAGTATGATCTGTCCATGAAAAATCTCTTAGACGTAACAGCATATTCCAACTTATCTCTTATCTGAATGCACAGAATTACAACGCAAAACTCTCTGATTTTGGCTTGGCAAAAGATGGCCCTACAGGTGATAAGAGCCATGTATCCACTAGGGTAATGGGAACATATGGGTATGCAGCCCCAGAGTACCTCGCGACGGGTAATTTTGCAGCATATTGACTGCTTTATGCATTAACATCTTGGTTGCTGTTTGTTTCATGTTGTCAGCACGTGATCATGTTGCATCAAATTTTAGTATAAATCTTTCTGGCATATGCAGCCTTTGGAATTATTAACTGTTTCAGACAAATTTCACCAAAAGTGAAACACTCCAAATTATAAGATGATACAAATGATCATTTTCCATCAAAATTAATATCATGTTGAAACAAGTGGACATGGACAAAGAGAGTACCCTGAAAAGCTGTGAAGAGCATTGAAATTATTGCTGTTACTTGGTATTCATTCCTTCAAAATATTTCTTTACATTGTGTACTTGATGGATTAGTTAATCTTCTACATTATGATCTTATTACTGTAGGCCATCTGACTGCCAAGAGTGATGTGTATAGCTTTGGCGTCGTTCTTCTCGAAATGCTATCAGGGCGACGTGCCGTCGACAAGAACCGCCCACATGGGGAACACAATCTGGTCGAGTGGGCACGGCCTTATCTCACACACAAGCGCAAGATATTTCGTATAATAGATAATCGACTCGAAGGCCAGTACTCACTCGATGGAGCGCAGAAGGTCGCATCGCTTGCACAGAACTGCCTATCCATGGACGCAAAGTTCAGACCTTCCATGGACCAGATGGTATCCACACTACAACAGCTTCAAGATACAAAGCAAACGGGAACACCACCGTCGACAGAAGAGAAGGTGAGAACCCGAAGCGTCGGTAGCGGCGACACCAGAGTGAGCTTGAAAGATTTTCGAGGAGATGGAAGCTTGAAGGTCACCTATCCAAGACCATCTGCGTCCCCTCTTTATCTATAGCAAGAATTGGTTGTTATTTGATTGATCTCAATATGGCCCTAACAGGTGATGCCATGGAGAACCCTAGCAACGAGAGCTTTGTAATGTCACACTTTATGGTGTGGTAGGTGTAAAGCTTGTTCCTTCTGTGTCTAAATTATTAAGAAGTGGCAAGCTTCATCAAAGCTACAGGTTGAGACATCAACAGTATCAGAATATAACCTTTTCTCAGAAGCAGTAAGAACCAGATTCAGGAGGAATTCATCTCATTCACGCTTCTAGTCGAGTAAAGCCATCCTTCCACTTTTCCACTTCGATATCGCTCAGATAAGCTCACTGCCTATTATCTATCATTCCTCGAGTCTCGTACCACATTTCCACTTCACACCCATAGTGGAGACCCAAAACATGAACATGCATTTAATTTGGCCAAATTTAATCGACACCTCTTTGAAATTTCTTTTTAAAATGGAATCATGATATATTAGGATGAAAACTATTGTATATCCATCCTCCTTCCTGCTTTCTAAAACCCTAATCCAAGAGATCAACTAAAGAACATGATGAAAGCAGACAAAGTTACAAACACACAATAAACCATGGTTGTTCAAAAAGTATATAAGCATCGCAAGCACAGCTGGAGCAAACAATTGTCCACGTCATGCAACAGATGAAAGAAATCACACGATCCATTTCGTCCACCACAGTAACCCATGAAAAAAATATCTTACAATATAACTGGAAAGCACGAAACAAGCAAGCATAATGTCTTTCACATCACTGTCCCATTCAAAATATTCGAGACAAGAACCACAGAGCAAACTAAGAAAGAGTTTTATCATCTGCTTAACTTGCAAGAAACTAGGCGCATCATGATCCTTCAGATCTCTGATTTCAACTTCAGAAATGCAACCAAGAAAACATAAACTACCTCTCATTCACTGTTGCGCCTGGGGCTCAAATCAGCAGATCTCGATCGTGATCCGGGAGGTGAAACCGATGAGCGCCTTGGGGATCTCCAATAAGAACGTGATCCCTCGGCATCATGTGAAGCCTTACTGTACATGCACCAAAATTATAATTCCATATAATGAACGACTGTGTTTATATCTATGCGAACAATAACTGTCTTTTTAATGTTTCTGTATGAACGTGTGCAGTGGACTAATATATCATCATATTGTTAAAGCATCATAAAACTATAGATATCAGAACCTGATGATAATTGCCAAAAGCTTTCGTGGGAACTAAATAATTAATTATGATAAGCTTTAACATAAAAGTTATAATCAATCATCATTATCATAACCACCATTTGAACCCTAACCCGTATTTCAATCTATTAGTCACTCAGATGGGCCAATATTTAAAAATAAAAAGACAGCAAAGGTCTGAGAATCACGCGACACATTACAGATCATCACACATACCATGCACCTTATAAGTATCAGAGAACTAATATTTCTTTGGGGACTATGAGAGCATGCACCACATTGCCTAGAGTGTCATACCATGGAGATTTTTGGAGAAGGTAAACATTTTTAATGATAAATAAAAAAATATGATAAATCATTTAATTTGACTTACGCTTCATAATCATTAACATCATTTCGGTTAGCATCACTGTAGCTTGGAGAATATGATTTGCGATTTTCATCCTCATTGCGCTCCTTTGAATGGTTCCTGGGGGATCTTTCATGACTAGATTGCCTTTTTTGTGGGGAAGAATAGTCATTGCGGGATTTTGCTGCAGGGGAGTAGGATCTGCTAAATATGCAAAAAGATGAATATTATGAAATGATTCATAAAGAGTAAATGAACTGGATCCTTCCCACAAATTTCAACTGATAGGAGTAGTATATATATAGAAAAAACACCAAAGCTTACCGTGAGTGATGACGGGCCCTTGAAGAATAACGGGGAGAGCGTGAGCGTGATCTGGATCGAGAACGTGAGCGTCCTGTTACATTAACCACATGAAATATGAAGCATCAGCACATTTATGTTGTTTGACAAGAAATTTATGTTTTGCTGCTGTGAATGAAATTTGTATCTGAATTGTGATAAACCAATTTTCTAAAATGTGTCTACATTTAAGATGTCAATCCTTAAGGCATAAGAAGAAGATGCCAATCCTTAAGGCATACCAAAGAAATAAACCTCCAAAATGCACAATCAACAGTACATACTACATTTAGTTAACCTCAGAATGTTAAACTACTTCTCGAGACTTCTTCTCGATTAGTCCTCTAGAAAGGTTCAGCTGTAAACAGATAAACAAGACACAAGACACTAAAAATGAATAGAGTCCAACATTCAAAAAATTCAAGGCCCTTAGAAACCATAAAGATGTGAGAGAACTAATCTAGATTGGAACCCCTAAAATCGGGTGTAAACCCCTGGCTCTGCTTCAGAAAAATAGGATACGGACAGAAAAAGAAGACAGGAGTCTACTTGTTTGGCCATTCAAACCAACAATAAGCTGCAGTAACAATAAATGTAATTAAGGTACTGACCATGTGAGCCATCAAATGAATGTTCAAGTTTTTGAATGCAAGGTTTAACATTTCACCCAAACCGTATGTACTGAGCAGTACATACCAGTCCAAACTTGAACTGGAACTCAAACAGCCCAATTTCGCATTGTCCACACATAGTACAGAGCTTACCACCATGTAAGCCGGGCCAAAACCAGGAGGTAAACTCACCAAGGGGATCACATGAGTCAAACTCTTTGACTGCATAAAGAGGGCTAAATAGGCCTCTTTTCCTCACTTTACTCTCTCCTTCGTTCTTTCTCCTTCCTCAAATTCTCCCAGATCTCTCTAAAATTAACTCAAAACAAATTTTTCGAGAAGTCTGAATTTGAGAATCCGGCCAGTTCCCTTTTACAAAACTAGGTAAATTTGAACCTAATTGTTAGCTTAATTACCTTAATTTAGTTGCAAGATCAAGATTGATGTTATTTATTCCTTGTGTATCCCATTTACACCTAATTTCAAGTTTGATCCACATAGATCAAGCCTCAAATCTTGCTTACCTAAGCTAGATCTGTATGGATTGTCTTGATCCTTTTGATTTTAGGCTAGATCCACATAAAATTAGACTCATGGATCTAGCACAGGATCTTGTGGATATAGGCTTGATGCTTGTGGAGAAAGGTTAGATCCACATGGATCTAAAGATGGTTTTCACAGATCTAGGTTAGGTCCACATGAATCTCTTTGTAGATTTCCCAAGAAATCTCCCACGCCCATCTCAATTCATTTAAGAGACAAACAAGGAAGAGCAACGACGGGTCAAAATATGGATCTATATGAGGATTATCGTCCAGTGTTAAGAAGTCTTCAGGCGCTGACCCCGGCATCATCGCAGCACACAGCAGGATCAGACATCTAGCCACTACAGCAAGGGAAAGGGTCAAGCTTCACAATCAGTTGATCCATTGGACACGATCGACAAAAACAAGTCCAATCAGGTCATTATACACCTCCCTCACAGTCCTACTTCATGAGGTCCACAGATATAGTAGTGACGTGAATAGCAATGTGTCCATCGATGATGACAGCTACGGGCCAGGGGAACCAATCTCATTTTCTCATTATTCAAATAGGCAGATTGTGAATCGAGGAAAAATATTTTAATCAAACCACCCAAGATGCAGATCACAGAGCATGACAATGGACATGGTTTGTTTATGGCCATAAAGATGAAAGGGAAAGGGTGTTGATTTGTACGAGGTTATGAGACAGCCTACGTGCTATCGAGTCAAACAACAGTTCCTCGTATTCCCAGCCTTCTTACTACCTCATATCTTATGGCCAATAGATGTACAATGATGGTAATTTTTCTGAGTCAAATATGTCTTAGAGCATGCAACAGTAGTATTAGTCACAGCTCTATTGCACTACATCCTATGGAATCATACTTGACCAATATGCCTCCTACCACATGGGTCATTCATGAAGAGCCAACGATTGCTATCACGTTGCTGCATCAATGGCACACTATTTGTCAATCTAAGGTGTCATGGAAACAATCCCATTCATGAATCCTCTTGACATACTATGTCGACCTATAGTGTAGTCACGGCAAGGACCTCAATCCACCCCCATGGACTCACGACAATCATTTTGATGGTAGGAATTCGTACATGAGCTTATTAAACATCAATTTATCATGATTAATTTCTTAGAAGATAGAACATGACTATATGCACAATGTATTATTTAGAAGATACAGCCTGTAATTCTTTCATGACATGTTTTGATGTTATATTTGTCGTATTCTAGATTGAAACCACTTCAATTTTATGAATCTTGTATGTATTTATCAGGAACAGTCAAAGGGAATCCTAGTAGCGTTTTTTATGGTTATAGTTGGTCGAAACTGACATTACATCATGTTGTAGTGTGTTGGTATGCCAACACAGACTGGAGAAGTACTAGTCGGGCCATGGATTGGCATGGACCAATACCAGAAACATAGAACTTCGTTAAGCTCGGATCTATTAATGCTATGTACACAATTATAATAAGTGACAAGCACAAAAAATAAAATTCTAAAAGAATTTGATAATTAGATCAAGTTGTTTTTTTATCTTTACAAAGCATAAAATATATCATGACCTATACTTAGTATCTTCAAATCATTTCTAGATAAAGAAAACCAACACTGAGACACCAAAAGAAGTTTAGTGCCTAACCAGTAAGGAAATACAAAAGCAGAAAGCAAGAGGCAATTAGCATTTGAAGAGAGCTTCTTAACTTAAATAAATCGGACGACATAAAAAATTATCTTATTCTTAATTAAACAAGACAATATTCCCAACACAAAAGTTGATTACTAGCAAAGCACAGAACCTACAAGTAGATGACAATGCATAATCAATAAACAGATTTAGATGTGTGATTGCATGTGACAAATATCACTTCAAAAAGGCAGGTGTAAAAGAAATTTACAGAGCAAATATCGCAACATGGGAATACCATGATAAGAAGATCGCCGACGATCATAACCAGAAGGTCCTCTGGTAAAAAGTGGAGAATTGAAAGTAAGACATTTTATGACATGCTAGACGATGATGAACATTAAAAAAATAAAAAATACAATGAAAATATAAAGGTGCTTGTACTACCTAATTCTAGTTCTTTTACGCATTTCTTCAGGTCTTTTTCTTGACTCAGCAGCAACAACCACAGTTATCTCCCTACCTCCAAAAAGTTGTCTATTCATGTGATATTGAGCCTCTGAAGCATCACAAGGGTCAACAAACTCCACAAATGCAAAACCACGGGGATCTCTGCATCATAGGAATCAAATATCACAAAAACAAATGCAAAATCAGCAACTGTCCAAGGCAGTAAGAAAAGGTCGAAAGACCACTGTGCTTGCTAGGTTTACCGTCATGGAGAAACCACTTAACATGTCTTCTAAAGTTCTTGAAGGAGCACAGTCAATGACAAATAACACTCCATCAAAAAGGCACTCATGTGTCACAAAAAGCAATTAGCAATCCAGGCTCTAATGTCTTCACATATCTTCTACAATCACTCCATAGTTTGCATGCAAGTCATTCTTCACTTGAAAGTAAAAATATGAAGCACTTTAGATCAACAATGCTCCCGTTAGCTTCTCAAGAAACCCACTTCAAAAGGTCAACATTCTATCTTCGCTTGACCAAACTAAATTCGACGTGGAACTAGATTTTCTCTTCAAACAGGAACTTCTTCATTTGAACAAGACTCTAGTGTCCTCAACAAAATGAACAGGTTATGCAATGACAAAGAATGTTCTTGATCAAATGTAGGGCTTGTATTTACTTCAAATCAATACACCCCTGGGAATCATTTAAACAATTAACTCATATAGAGACCAAAATAATCAGACAGAGGTACATGATGATGAAAAGAGACAGCACATTCTTCATAAATAGAATCTCAAAATTTCAGTAATAAATGCTTTAAGTGCACAACAAAAAACTAACCAACTAATAGGAATAAGCATTCAACCAATGAAAGCTCAACAAAATTCAAAGATCATATATTAATGAGGTCATCTAACCCATAGTCCACATCAAGGTCAAATGTAAGCAAGCTAACATGACAACATGGGAACACAATTACACTAGCTGCAATAGTGTAAAATGCCTCACCCAGTATAGTAGTCTTTTGGTATATAAACATCACGTACAGGACCAAATCTTTCAAATGGAACTCGGAGATCCTCAGGTCTGCAGGCCAATAAAATAATAAAATAATCAGAACATACATCCACACATCTCCATCAAGAAATGGACAAGCTAAACAAAAATGAAATTGACAAAGCCTGAACCTGAAGAGAAACCATTACCGACAATTCAGGGGAATATTTCGAACCAAAAGACTCCCACTGCCCCGTTCTTTCCCACCATATCCACCATAACCCCTCCTGGGTGGACTTCGTCCTCTACCACCATAGCCCCTCCTAGGAGGACTGTAGTAAGGTGAACTGTACCTCCTCATAAAAAACCTGAAATAATAGAGAGGCAAAACTTATCATTCTGTATTTAAAGTCAATGATGATGACCAGAAATCAAGAGCCAAACAGAATCATTCTGTATTCAAAGTCAATAATGATGACTAGAAATCAAGAACTTAACAGAATCAGACAATGTAAAAGTAGCAAAATGGAACTATAAACAAATTGTCGAGTAAAAATAAGATTGATATGTTCATGATTTCTAACTAGTATTGGCATTTGCCATGGAATCCATACTTCATTCTTCAAAACACATGTTTTATTCTTCTAATACAAATAACCTAGGTTCATCATGGACATTAAGCATACAAAGAAAATATTACAGCAAAGAATTGTCACAACATACGCTTCCAATCAGACTACAAGCCAACATGACAAACTAAAATTAATAGAAATGAAACAGAGCACTCAAACCATATTGATTTATGTGTCATTTCAGCAGTTCATATGAGCAATCAGTTAATTTAATAAAAACAAAATTCAATCCATTAGGTATTTGTTTGCTAGCACGTGGTGTTGATGGTGCTTTGATTTAGTCATCAGTGATCTATAACAGCTAAAAATATGAGATACCTAGTTAGAGTACCCAAATTTGTCTAACAGAACCTGGAAATTAATTACAATTCCCACAATGCAGAATAATGTTAGTTTAAATTAAGAATTTTGCATCAAGTTTTCACTTTTTTATAGGATCACAGATGATCAACATAGTTATTCTTTAGACAAATTTAAGTTTGATCTTACATGTCTGCTATGGATATATTTTAAGATCAGTAAGTTAATAAGCCACAAAGGTCAAGTTTTGGAAGATTAAGGTGTCATTTTGAGGAATCCAAATCATTTTGAGGAATCCAAGCATTAGCTTTAAAATTATTTATACACCCTTACTCTCAATCATCATGTTACAAGAGAAACTGGAGTACCTATTCTTTCGTACACTCTTAAAAGAACAAAATAACTCCAAAACATGTTGTAGATTTGGTATTCATTCATAGTCATCTCCACCTTCTTTTTATGAAAACCTCATAATACTCAGAGGGAAAGACTAAGATGTAAAATATTGTTGAAGATAAATTCGATTCATTTGAGATGTTGAAGAGCTTGAAGTTGTAAATTTATCTTCAGATGAACCAGAGATGGATAAAATTATTTTTACCGATGATGTTGATAAATCACCAATGGAGATGATAATGATGTAAAAAACAAATATAATGATTGTTAAATATTATTTGATATACCCAATCTTTATTTTGGATACTTACATTTAGATTATTTTAATTATTTCAACAAATATGATGATATTTATTTACTCACATTGTTGAGTCCATAAAATTTAGATAACTGGCGCCAAAGGGTTTAGCCACAAAAACCATATAGGTTGGCCAGCCAACACTGGAGATCAACCAAACATCAACAGAACTAAAAGCTATTGCACCTGCACCTATGAGCTCATCCAAAAATCACACACACAACGAAAGACTACCCCATGTTTTGAGAGAGCTCTCGATCAAATCTCTTACTGATCAACCCAAGTTTAGGAGAGATCAGCTAAGAATCTGAAGTTGTCAAGGACAACGATTCCCACAAACTTCACCAAAGAAGAACAATGTTAGCCCTAAGACGATTTTGGGAAGGCTAAGAACAGTTTTCTACAACTACCTCTGCATGTCATTTAAATAGCTAACATACAAGATCCACAGATTAGACATATTACAATCTGCCTACAACCATTCAACCTAGCTATAGCGGCTGTCACCACTTTGCTGGCAACAGATGAGATCGAGTGCCTGAAGGTGATACATTAATCCAACACTGACAAGAGTCAAAGGCAATGAAGAGCTGCTGTGTTGTTGTCTCGGCTAGTCAAAAAAGTAAGGTCCATTGTACAATACTCGCATCAATGTGGGGTCTAAGTTGCACAATATACGCAACCTTACTCCTGCAAGTAAAAAAGGGTTGTTTCAATGACAAACCCTAGTCACCTATATTGCAAAGGAGAAACCTTCTTATGATACCAATCTATAGTTTCCTCAGCTGACAGAAAGAAATTCGGAGAATGGAAAACAAACGTGAAGGACTATTTGCAAGTTCCATTTCGTGTCGATTTAAGATCGCAATGTGTTCATGAGTATATTCACATGGGTATTGAGATTGCAGTGCAAGAACATGGCTTGGGCTTCTAACATTGTGTGTTGATCATGTGCAATAAAAACCCAAGCTGCTTTTGACATAGACGTATAGATTAATCAAAGTGCATGTGACAGAGGAGATATTAGTGCATGTAACTGAATTTTCACTTCAGTAATTTCTCGAACATGTTACAACATCTAATTGAGGTCAGACACAGTCCTCCATTAAAAAGTTATTTCCGAAATGATTTTAGTCAAGGCTGCTTTCGATGAATTTTGAGGTGATCTTCAAATACTGTATAATTGTATATTGCCAGATTTAATTTTTGATAGCTTCTTCCTCTATATAGGTTCATCTTCGTTTAATTTGCTTCACCAAAAAGATGAACATTGGATCACATTCCACTTTTAAGAAATTCGAAGAGACTACCAAACAGATTCGGACATCCACCAAGCGTTTTATTCTTAACTAAAGCTAATGACATTCCACTGAGAGAAGATGCTATACTTAAATAACCATGAAAATGCCAAAGATCAGCCCAAGTCATGTTCCGTAAAGGCATTCATATGCGTACACCGATTAACAGCCAAAAGGAACGATCTGAAAGCTTTAGAAATTACTTTCGACGCAAAACTGCAAGACATGACCCATATAATAAGGTCACTGCCTTTTCCTCTCAACTGCAAATGCCGTCACTATTTTCAACTTGGGGAAGCCTAGCTATCAACGAATCTCAGAAAAATCAAACTTGGGCGAAAATAAAGATCTGCATTCCCTAGATTAGCATAAAAAGGGCACAACACCTACGCGCGCACACATTAACACCAACAGGCCTCTCGAGATAATCGTTTCCAAGAAATAATATCAAAAGGAGAACCCTAAAACACACATAATCGTACAAGGGAAGAAATCACAACAAAATTCCGCAAGAACTAACCATAAAAAAAAGGAGAAAAGACGGAATAGCTCTGATTCAACCGTGGAAGCCGAACCTGAAGAACGAAGAGCTGATCGAATCGACGGGAGACCCAAAGAGGGGCAGAAATCTCTCGGATCCGAGGGAGGGCAAAACGTCGGTCGGCGGACGGGGGAATTTGCCGCTTTCTATCCCTCGATCTCGGCAAACCCTAAAGATAAGACCGCGCTCGTGTTTTCCCAATCGGGTCCGGATTAACTTCGAGAGCCAACCTGCCACGTGTCGTAATGAATCGGAAACGGACGAAACGAACTCTTAGTAAGGATTGTGGAGTCGACTGATTTCTATTATTATCTGTGGAATCGATGGCTAAAATATTAGGGTAATATAAATGTTGTAATTTTTTTTTTATATTTTTTTCTCATATGATAGATACTCTATGTTTTCATATTTTCTAAATATTTCTAAGTTTTTTTTATTTGATTTCGGACGTTAAGATTTTTTTGGTATATCTTATTATAAAGGGTAATAAAATCTCTTTTTTAATTAATTAATTATATATATATATATATATAATGAGAAACGTTTTGTTATTTATGTTTATATATTATAAAAATAATAATTATTGAGAACTGAAATGGAATATTAGTTGGTTATAGTATATTTGAAGGGACGTGTAATGAAACCAAAATACTATGAAATGAAAACACATTATAACCAAGCGTTCATTAGTTTGAATTTTATCAACCATGATTATTAATGGTATTGTGGATTTATATACCTTATAAAATGACTTGTATAAGAGCTTATGTGTATTTGGATAATAATAATATAGGTGGCCTTGATATATTTCAGAAAAAAATGAAGACAAAAGTTATTATTTTCTCACATAACCTTAAGTTTAGGTCTATATATTTGTTTAATTTCATTAAAAGAGGAAGAAGCTTCATTCTATTGTTCTTTAGATTATGAGGTGAAGCAGTAAACAAAGAGCTACTTGAAAGTTAGAGTCAAGTACTTAGTCAAATGAAACACACTTAATCTACTACTAAACTTGATGAGATGAAGTAGCAAACAATAAAAGGAACCACTTGATATGTTATTAAGGCACATTCAAGATTTTATTGTAAAGATTAGTCTTCACATGGTCAAATAAAATACACTTAATTTTGTCTGAGTTTAAATCTATTACAGCTAAAATATTATTAATTTAATGATGATGTTATCAAACCCATTTATAAAAATATTAAGATTTTTAAGAAAATTTGAAGATACTAACTAATTTAAACCGATAAAAATTTTAATAAATCATTATAATATGCTCAACTCAAATCAAATCATTCTAAAAGAAAAAAGATTTACCCAATTTGACCTGCGCTTTTCTTTCTACTGATGGCAGTTTTGATCTTGTGCGTAACATTCATTCGTACATTCTGCTCGTGCGTGCTGCACTATTCTCCGACCACACTCGTCAAGGCACCGTCAATAGTCACGACTATGTCTTACGTGATGAGGTGGCTAAAGCTAACCCACTTTCTCAATCCGATGGGATTTGTGCGTAAGACTTGATCGTAGATCCCGCTCGTAAGTCCAGCGCGATCGTCTACCACAAACGACTCGCGTGTTAGCCGCGATCGAACATGTAACGCAAAACACTGTATTGTTCAAACCAGAAGACGCCACGTGTCCGACGCGGCGATTGTTATCGGCTTCGCCGCACCCCTCTCTCGGCCTGTTGCTTCACGTATCTTCCAACCTCCCTCGTCGTCTCCGAGTCGCCTCGCCCTCCTCCTCCACCTCCAATCTCCCGGGATTTATTATAAATCTTTGATATAATTCTTGGTTTAGTTCTGCAGCAGTCGTTGGAACTCGTCGACTTGGTTGATCTCGATTTTTCGCGATTCCGGAGAGGTAAGTTTCGTTTTGGCCCATTTTCCTCTTTCAATTTCTTGGGGTTTGTCTTAAAGCGAACTGTTGCAGACTATTGTAGTTGTTGCTGTAATTTTCACAAGTGTTAGGGTGTGTTTTCCTTTCCCATCAAATTGAGTCGTGCGTCGATGCCTCATATTTTGTTTAGATAAGAAGAAACATTTTTTTAAGCAATTTAATCGAAAGCAATGTGAGAACGGTGATCTGAGATTTTTTTTAGATAGGCAGCACGATGTTGTTACATGTTGACATTTGACTTGGTTTTATTTTAATTTTGCTACTATGATATGCGGGAAACCTTCTTTCTTTGGTATTTAACTGTTTTTTGGATGCCTAGTTTGGAGGGAGCAAGTAAAGTGTCTATTTAGTTGGATGATTTGTGATTACCTTCTTACATCATGTTTTGTTTCTAATTTTGTCATAGGCCTGAGGGTGTTGCAGAGTCCTACTAGTATATATATTTTGGATTGCATTCGTTGGAAAATTCTCCAAAGAAGACGAGTTGTGGTTGCTGCTAACTCCATTTAACTAAAATTTATATGTGCCTCTCCGAGAATGGCAGTTGGATCATCCTTACATTTGATCCATGAACTTGGTCTTGTTCGAAGCTTTGGCCCAACTAACCAACATAAGGTACGAGGAATTTTGTGGATTATTTATAGGCTCCATATAATTCTTGTGTTTGAAGAACAACCATGACTTTACAGAGCTCAAAATTAAAGAGTTGTCGCCAATTGGAGACGTTTCTCCTTTCTTCTTGTGCTTCGGTATGTGACTCTATCTCATAGGAAATTCTATCATATTGTTTCGTCGATATGGTCCTTGTTTTGTGAGAATAACAACATACCCAATGTAGTGCAATGCACGGCCCTTTAATTAGTTGCCTTGTTCCTGTTGCTCGATTGGAACTTACAAAGGCAGTTAAACTGCTTATCTTTGTCTACTTTTCTCTCCATTATTTTTTGGCTATTTGATCTAAAGTACTTGCATAAGCCATGATATAGTTTAGGCTGTATTGAAGACTGTTAGCATTTTGAATGGCTTGAATTAGATTATGCTAAATGAGTTGTTCAGCAATGTAAATGTTTGAAAAATTAAGGTGCTGTTTAAGGTGTGATTTAGTTGATTTGCATAATTAAATCTGCTGACTTAAGGTGTGTAATTCTTTTGTGAAGATGTTGTATTTCAGTGAACTACTCATGAAATGGTCTTCTGGAGGTCTAGGCCAGCTACCTCCATATACTTTAGGTCAAATTTCAACTTTTAGGGTTAAAAAATGGGATTGAAGCTGAAAATCTAATTGAAACTATTGTGTTTTGTTCTAGAAAAGTATGGTAACTTTAATACATCCAGTCATGAAAAGAGTTTCCAGTTAAATGGTTAAGAGTCCAAAATGTTTAGAATTCTTGGAACTGGTTGGACTTATATTTGAACTAGTAAGATAACAATTGTAGGTGGTTTGTTTAATGTATCATCATAGTTATTGAGTTAGTATGGGTGAGGATTACATGATTTTTCTCTTTATGATCTTGATCTTATATTCCTTTATTTACATGGTTCTTATGCTATCTGCATTGCAGAAAGAAACAAGAGGTAGAATCACAGGAGAAAAAGTAAGAATTTTAGAAGAGATATAGGGGATTGGTACACAGGGATTTTAGTGGCTTATATTGATGGACCATGTACCTAGGTTAGGTCACTGATATGCATGAACATTCTTGTAGATAAAGTTACAACATCTAATTTCCCTAGTTAGAGGGGTTTCCAGTTTTTTCATAGCTAAAATGATTTTTGATTCATTTTCTTTTTTTTATCACATATCAATCCTTATATGTCAATTCTTTTTATTATGACCCAATCCAAATGGACCCATTAACTTAATAGGCTCGAACTACCGCATCAAAATGTTTAAACTCAAGATAAGCTCACTTATTTCTATAGGCTTATCTCAAATCTCCTCTACTAAACCAAGGTGTCATAATATGCCCCCACTCGGGGCTTAAGATCCTCATCAAGCCCCAGATATAGCCCAAAATCAAAACCTAGTATGGTGAATGTGAGGTTCAGCTCAGTGGTTGCTCTTTAGCCCTGTTTACGGATATCTTCTTCTACTTGGGGCTTTCACTATGCTCAATACACTCTGATATCGTTTGTCATGATTTGACTCAACGGGATAACTGACTCATTAGTTTGATGAGCCATTATGCTCTTATAAACAACTCACTTGGTCTCCCACATTTAATGTGTAACCAAACCTGGAGTGACAATTTCAGTTTTGAAAACCTAGTTTATTTTTCTCATCTCACAAGAGCTAGAGTTCAACCTCTATATTTAATGGAAGTCTTGGGCCCTAGCATGATTTATAAGTGACCATTACTGATTTGCTAGAATCTCGAAATGACTTATTTAAGCTATTTCACTGTAATTTGCCATTGTTACCTTTATATCAACATCCACTTTTAATGTACTTTCTTATGCCAGTAGTTTAGCTTAAAAACCCATGTTCTTGAATTTGTTCCTATATGCTTCTTCTGTTAATGTTTTGTTTATTTCTTCTATTATGTGGAAATTGCGTGTTTTTTCTTCTTCTTTTGAGCAGTTTTGCTTGTGAATTCAGGAATCAATCATTTCAAGAAATACAAACTTCTAATTGATTCTGTAATGAAGCAAGCAGTCATGTAATTTCAAAGTGGTTATAATATTTTTTCTTGCATATTCAACATTTTGCATGCAGCGACAAGATGTGTGGGGTCTTCAGATTTCAGACAGTATATGCAAGCCAATAGTTAGCATTCCATACCGGTACAATGTTGTCAAATGTCAGTCTTCTACTCTTCCAAGCTTTGGCCATGTGATCCCTCTACTGAGAAATACTACTTTGAGTTTGACTAGGTATTGCTTTAATCTATTGCTAAATAAACGAGATGTTGCTTTAGTTTGTTGCTAAATAAAATAGAAGTTAGTAATTCTTTTATTTCAGATATTGAATTTCCTAAGTTGTAGGTACAAACTGACATGACACACATAGAAGTCCATGTGAATTAATATGCAAATTTATCTCCTTGGACATAATACAACTAAAATTCCCTTCTATCCAGAACAATGGAAGAAAATTAAATGGAAAGCATCATGAAGTGATTGCCACTGTGAAGACCTCTCTTTCTCTCTCATGCACTTCTATTTCAAAAATTGGTTATCCTCCTCATAGTGTTGATGGACGGCTGGGATCATCCCATGCATTTGTACTTTGGCTACTAGCTGACAGGGTGTTACAAATCCCATACATTTGTAAAGATAATGGTTTGAATTATCACAGATTGTTCTTTACTTTGTCCCCGGAATACTTTATAGTATTCATTGCGCTTACTTTGCCACAATTATTAATTGGTTTTATGGACCTCTTACAATCTTATCAAGGAGAACTCAATTTTCTCCTCTTTGTTGAATAAGTTTGAAGGGCTGGAATCCAATATTTAAAACACTCACCATTCATTGAACAGACAACTCAAATGAACATTCATCTCAATGTCTCCATTTTACACTGTTGTTTTTTAAATATTTAAAATACTCACCATCCAATATTTAAAATACTGTTTTTTTTAAATAAGATATGCTTGCATTGCTGGAAGTTTGTCCCAATGGCATTCCATGTGATCCTCACTGCTTACATTTAGTGTTTCAACCATTCTTATAAAGTGAAGGCACAGAGATAGAATATGTTTGTGCAACGAATAAGTTCAATCTATTTGTTTTGCTTTTTCATCTTTCTTAGTTTATTTTAGGGAGTGGATCTGTAGAATATGTGTACTTTAAATTGTTTGTAGTGCCCATAATGGATACATATTCAGTATTAATACTCATCAAATGCTTCTTTGAGTTTTATTTAAAAAGTTGTGATTCTTGACCAAACCGGTTGGTACAAACTAGTATTTACTGGCCCAACCAAGCATCAATGTCGAAACTCCAGTTTGATATTAGTATTGTATAATTCATTTTTTACTTTTCAAATTACTTTGTTTTACTGATATCGTTATCTAGTGTTTTCAAAAGGAATTCGGGCGAGGCGAGACCCAAGCGTCTCGTTACTGGTCTGGGCCAGGCAATTGAAAGAGGCATCACTCTGGTATGCACTTGATTTCAAATAAGGCTCAATTTGGGAAACTAAAGTTGGCTCAATTGAACCAACTAATACCACTTACTTCCCTTCCACACACACGCAACAACAAAACTGCCCCCAACAACCCCCGTAAACCACCACACCACCACCCCCCCACCGCGCTGCCACCCGCCACCGACCCAACCCCCGCCGCCCCCACCCCCCCTCCCCCTCCTCGTCAGCTTCGTCCGCCGTTGTTTGCAGCTTCATTCCGTACCTAGTTGCCTTATGATCTCCTATTTCCTATTTCTATTTCTTGCACTTTGTTAAATTTCCTGCACCAGCTTGAGGTGGGTGCATCATTAGGAGTTAAAACATAACAGTTAGCAATATACTGTTAGAAGGTAGGAACATCACAACTTCGATATCTTCTTTTTTTCTTGCAAAACAGCATCCTGTTAGGATTTTTTATTACCCTGTTAGATGGAAATCAACTTGATTTAAGCACCCTATTAGGACAAACAATACCCTATAGTTGTAGGCTTGCAACATGCTACATGATCTGTTGTTGTTAACATATTCTTAATGTATTTTGCCTTCGATGTTTGATCCTTTTTAATATTTCAAGAATAATGACAAGCATAGAGAGTAGTTTAGAAGATTCATCGGTAAAAAAATTGATGTGTTGTTTTTATTTTTATGATCATATTTATATTGTAATATATTTTTTTAAATTTTAATATTCGAGAGCATCTCGTTTTGCTTGGGCGAGTGGCCTAGCACATCGGACATTTTGAGACTTTGGTGCCTTTTGGTGCCTAGTGCTTTTAAAAACACAATCATTACCATACCAACTGGCAAGTTATTGAGACCGGTATAGGACCGAGATTCAAGTCCTTGGTCTGAAGTATCTTGTTCTTATCTTTAGACAATATACAATTCTTTTAGATACTTCATGGATACTGATATTTTCATACTTAGTTCTTATGAAGGTTTTTTTCTTGAATAATGATCTGACCATGGAGATGTTGGATGCACAAATTTAGTTGTGTTTGACTTGTATTGGTATTGAGCATGAAATGACTGAAAGCAAGATCAAATGATGATTTGATCTCAATGGATTGTGTTATGCTTTCTTGTGACATTCCGTATTTTAGGAGCACTACTTGTTCAATGTGACTCCATGATGAATGGAAGAAGGATGCTCCTTTATATTATTTATTGTTTATCATGATTTATTACTAACCATTGAAGTAAATTATGGTTTGTCATATAAATATTTTATATTTAAAACAAATTTTACTACCATATCCATAACATATTATGTCTTATTTTTTAAGATTTGATGAATTGGCAAATCATGCACCAGTCTGTTCTGAGGATTGAACTTGCACATCATGTTGTTGTAAAGTTACCGCAGTAAGCATTTTCTAACAAAGATGTGTGCTGTGGTCAGACCTACCGATTGGTAAGAAACTGATGTAAATTTCCATTAAGTATGGTCTTTTTCGTAGGTTCATGAATGGATTGGGCTTGTTCTACGTTCTAGAATAGATTATGCTAGTTCTAAACACATCCCAGTTTTCCTACAGGAAAACTGAACTTTCAATTCAGATTTATTTTAGCCCTTTTGCCAAAATTTGTTGAGAAGCTTGTTTGGCTTTGGCCAATAGCGTGCTTAATGTTATTAGTAAGGAATATGGAAGTGCATACATATTTAATTCGATTGGCCAAGTTGTTCTCATAGGTCATGCAATGTGCTGCTTGGAAGTCCTCATTCTCTCCAGTTAATCCCTGCTATTGGGATCATTGCTTTTGCTGTTTGGGGTCTTGGGCCATTGATGTGTTACCTAAGAAGCCTATTTCGTGTAAGGATTTTTACATGCTCATTATAAATACATGTTTTTATCTACTACTACTGGAGTATATATTATCATTTTTTTTGTCAATAACAGAATGACAGTAACTGGAAAAAGAGTAAAACATACTTTATTTCAGTTTCATATGTCCAACCGCTTCTGCTTTGGACAGGAACCGTACTTATCTGCAGGTATGCTGAGTTGCATGTCAACTATTCTCTGTGGCATCTCGTAAGTCTAATATTCTGTTTATGTATTATCTTTCTTCAATGAAAGCTACATTCTTACAGGGTTCTGGATCCTATAGTTCTACCCTCAGAAGCAAGCCAAGCTGTCAAAATACGTTTCTTAAACTTCATTAGATCTTTATCGACTGTACTGGCCATCGCATATTGTCTGTCAAGGTGAGCATCATGGTCATATTCTGAATTATAAACATGAAGTCATGTCCTTGGTATTGCACTTTCTGACAGAACATATAGTGCCAAGGCCAGCTTGTCACCCAAGACAAAGCATGAAAAAGTTAATTTAGATTGCTCCATGAGGAATTTTAGTTGTTCCATGTGCTTTATATTTGTTGTTCAATTGTATATTTGTAGTTGTCCATAGCTTCAGTATGCATTTTTAGAAAATAAATGGTGTATATTGTACAAGTATATTGTTGTTAGATGATCACAAGAAACATAAATTTCAATATCACTTTTGTTCCCTTGATCCATCAGACTATTTTTTATGGCTATTGACTTTATGTGATTTCGTTTCAGTTTTATCAATCCATATATTCTGTTCATGATGCTTTTTCTGCTTGGTCTTTATAAGTTTTACATTAGTTTATTTGTTCTTTTCAGCATGATTGAACGGTCACAGAAATTCTTCATGGAGACTGGCGTGGCTGATGATACAAGAAAAGTATGTTAGTGATATTATTTTCTAAGGACATTATTGATCATAGATATGGATACGCATGCTGCTAAAGTTCTACATCCTGTATGAGCCTTATCAAAGGAAATTGTTATAAAGCATACTTTCTTTGTTGTTCCTTTATTATTGATCTTTACAGAGGAAACTTTTTTGAAATAGGTTTCTTATTGCATAACTACAATTGATCTTGCTGCAGGATTAGATGGAAAAACTCCCTTCTTCTGCTGCTATTTACAGAAGTCCTTTAATAATTTTGTGTTTCAAAATTCTCATGGAATTTTTGATAATTTAGGGAAATTGAGAGCATGGAATTGTTGGATGCATCTTATGAATTAAACAGAGTATGAACTTAGTTTTTTCATTTGCCCTTACCTATTTCTCACTCAGGGTCTGTTTGGATGCAAGGGAAGAGGTGGGAAAAGGATTTTTTTTTCTGTAAACCTTTTTGCATGGTAGAAATTAGTTGTTTGAATCAAGGTTCACAATACCGTACCGTACCGGTGTTACGACCTGGGCTCGGTACCGGTATGGTACGGTATACCGAGCGGTACACTCAAGTGTGCCGAGTACTGTAGCTCTGCTACAGTGTTACAGTGCACTCGGACCGGTAACAGGCGGTCCGCGTACCGGCAACCTGTCGGACCGGTACATGCCGCCCGTACCGAGTGATACAGTTCGGTACTACAGACCATGGTTTGAATTGTAGGAAAGAAAAGAAAACAGCTTTATTTATTTTCTCTTGTGTTTAAATGTGCGAGAAATTAAAGTTTGTCTTTTTTGAAAATTTGGAAAGTCACAGTCAGGAGTTCTGTAGGATTTTTCTTTTTGTTCTTTGTAGAAAAATATCCAGGAAACATAAATGTTAAATACTCTGCATCCTGAAGAACATAAACATCAGGAAACATCTTTTTTCCCAAAAAAACAACAATTTGTGGAAGTTTTCATGGACCCATAGACACCCTTGACATTTTCAACAAACATATATACATGAATTGGCACTGAAAAGGTTATAATATTTTTTTTCTCTGCACGTGATGCTATTGTTTGTTATGATAATCATATGTCTGTTTAGGAGCTTGTATTTATGAGATTAGTTAATATGATTCTTTATTACATATTGGCTTTATTTTTTTCGTTCAGATGGGTTTTCAGTTTGCTGGTAAAGCTGTCTATACAGCAGTTTGGGTTGCTGCAGTTTCTTTGTTTATGGAGTTGCTGGGATTTTCCACTCAGAAATGGATCACTGCTGGTGGTCTTGGAACAGTACTGCTGACTCTTGCTGGTCGTGAGGTATTGTTGGAATTTATTCTTGTCAGCAAGGCAATTGTTAATTTGTAACTTTCTCTTGAAAACTGTGAACTACATAATTGTTTTTGGTATTTACTTTTCACTGATGAGGTTAAAATTTGTTTTCTTTTGCAGATATTCACAAACTTTCTTTCAAGTGTTATGATACATGCGACACGTCCATTTGTCATCAATGAGTGGATTCAGACTAAGATTGAAGGCAATGAGGTTTCTGGTACTGTAGAGGTTGATTCTGACTTCTAAGTGATCAGTTAACACTTAACAGTAAAGATGCTGATTTAGAGATTTAAACATCTGTTTCGAAGAAGCTATGGAATATTTTCTTTCCCCTATATTTTTATATTTTCCGTATGTACTTGCTGTTAAGCTTGTGTTTTACTTGATTGTATACTGTTTTGCAAACAATGTTGCAGCATGTCGGCTGGTGGTCTCCAACAATCATAAGAGGTGATGATCGTGAAGCAGTTCATATTCCTAATCACAAATTCACAGTCAGTGTTGTGAGAAATCTCAGCCAGAAGACTCATTGGCGTATTAAGACCCATCTTGCCATCAGTCACTTGGATGTTAACAAAATTAGTGTGAGTAGCAATACGGGCCATCTTTGCAATTGAACAATGATTTGTTGTTCATCTAATCAAGGTCTTTAATCTCGTAGTGTACTGATGTACCGAAATTTGATTGGTATGGTACGGTACCAGCATACTGAGCGGTACATTAGGACATACCGAGTGGTACGCTAGGACATACCCAACGATATGCTAGGGCATACCGAGCGATATGCCTAAAATAGGCATAAATCCCTCCAAAATACCTGAAAAATAGAAAAAAAGAGTTTCATGTTTTAGCTGAAAATGATATTTAAATTTATAAAAAATGGAGTCATTGGAAAAGAGTTAACTGATGACTCAACATCAAAAGCTGAAATCTATGGTTCATCCTATCATAAACTGATTTTTCCTTAAAATTATCTCGCAATAATTCCTGCATGTTTTAGCTTAAAATGATATTTAAATTTATAAATATGAAGTATTGGACAATGACTTGCATCATATTATCTTCCTGAAATCATTGTTAAGAATATTTATGTACTGTTTCTAGAATTTCAGCAGCTTTATGCTTTCATTTCAATTCAATGAATTGCAGAAATCCTCTTTGAGACTCCATCAACACTTGTTCTACGTCAAATTGCTACCAAAAATTCCTGGTTTAACAAAAAATTCTAACAATCAACATCAAAAGCTGAAATCTACGGTACCACCTGGTATAGGTTGATAACAGTCGAAATTTCGATTGTTACCGCCCGATACAGCTCTGGGGCCAAAAACCTGATATCGCCCGATAGCGGGCGGTCTGCGTGCTGGACTGCTGGTGGACCAGTAAGTACCGCCCATCATTGTATGCAATTTCGAATAGTACCGCCTGGTACGGGCGGTACGTATCGGTCCGACGGCATACCGGTACGCAGACCTCCCGCTATCGGACGAAACGTGCTATAGTGCTACAGTAAGAGGAAGAAATATTTACAACCACTCGGTACGCCCTAGTGTACCGAGCGGTACACAGTATCATACCGTATCGAGCCAACCTCGAAATACCGGTACGATACGGTATTGCATACCTTGCCGCCCATATCGAGCGGTATGGTACGAAATTAAAAACCCTGTATCTAAGCATCAGTCCTACTTTTTTCTTATAGCATTAACACACACACACACAGTCTTTCTTTCTTCTTATCTGAGTATGAAATCTTTCTTATTTTTTTATGAGCAGAATATTGTAGCAGATATGCGAAAAGTTTTAGCAAAAAATCCTCAAATAGAACAGCAGAGGTTGCATAGAAGAGTGTTTCTAGACAACATTGACCCGGAAAATCAAGCTCTTCTGGTAATATTCTCCATTAATTCTGAATTGTTGTTTCCTTGAAGCATGCATTAAGTCATCCTAAGGTGTTCTTTTGTAGGACTTGATTTATCATGATTACTCCAAAAGTTTTAAACAAGGTTTGTAATAACGTCTGGTACGGTTTGGTGTGGGCAGTATTTATCGGTTCAAAAGACTTCTGGGCATGTGGTCTAAGGTAAACCGGACACTCCCGCCATTATGGCTCAAACCCAAATTGGTCCAGGCCAAGACCAGTACAGATCTGATACTCAAAAGACAAAAACCTTGGTTTTAGGGATCCAAATTACAAGTGAATAAATTTGTGTTTGTTTAATGGATTTTAAGCATGGGATACATTGTGGGAATTTAAATCCTCGGGTTTAAAAATTTCTTGAGTACTGATGGGACTTGAATCATAAAATCTGAGAGGTGAGTTTTTTAGGGTGTATGGTGCAAACTCTTTGCCTCATACAAAAAAATTTTGGGGTAGGTGGGGGCTCATGGTGTGATTTTCTGCAATTGATGGAACAGATGGTGAATATATATATATATATATATATATATATATATATATATATATATATATATATATATATATACATACATATGAAGATGTTGTGCAACTTGTATACAGTCAGAAAAAGTTTTGATTTTAGCTTAAACTGCTTTGTTCATATATCCACATTTTAAATCAACATTTTCATCATGAAGATTGCCTTGTGATGCATTCATTTTGTTTCAGTTCCACTAGCAACTGGTATTGACTGTAACATGTTAGCTTTGTAAGGAAAAGGAGAGGAATACTTAGGTTCTGTTGATAAAAATAATATGAGAGTGAATTTTTTTAATTTTTTCTGTAACACTAGACATAAATAAAAAATTCATATTGTATGAAGATACATAATTCTAATCACTAAAAGATGTAAATTTAACTTGTACATATAAAATTTATCTGTCGTATGTGCATTGTTTACTCCAACTGCATATTTTGCTGCATTAAATAATTTGGTCTTCTTTTGTTTAATAGAGCAATGGAATTTACATCCATAACTATTTTCTCTCTTATCATATTCTGAACTTATCATGCTTGTTTGTTAAAGTTCATGAAGATTTGGGGAAATAATTTCCTTTGGCGTTAACTTTGAGTGGTGTGAAACTTAATCTCTTGTCTTTTAGTTCTGGATCTTAACAAGAATGCTATCTTCAAAGTAGTTTATGAGGTTTATAGAACTTGTTCGTCTTTTGGTTCTCCCATAGTATACTTGTTGTCTTGCACTTTTGATTGTTTTTGTAACTTTATGTTTTTCCTATAACAGATACTTGTTTCATGCTTTGTTAAGACCTCACATTTTGAAGAGTATCTCTGTGTAAAGGTAAGGTGATATTACCCCTGTTAATTATGCAATTAAATGTTTGTAGTATCTTATTGGTGCTCTCTATAAATGAAATAATTTTATAATTCTTGATTTTATCATTTGTAAAATAGTACACAAGCATTATCTTAAGCTATATAGACACACAATTTGTGGAAGTAGGTTCAAAGAACAAATCCCCATCATGTATGAAGAAGCTGTTCTGTCTGGTTGGCAGGCGTTTGAAGAGAATATGCAAGTTAGGAAGGAGGACAAGGACAATTGCTGAAGCATGGTGATGGAAGTTCTCTTCAGCTCCGTTATATTCAGACTTGCAAATGTCTTGATCTTACCTGATATGTACATTGGCCTAGTAAGTTTGATAGGTCTCAAATCACATGCTCCAAAAGGCTTAAACCCATTAAACCTAAATTAAGGTAACTCCACATTGATTTCAATGTAGAACTGGATAACAAGGTTCGCCGTACCACGGCATACCGCTTGGAACGGGCGGTACATACCGGTTCAATAGGGGACTGGTATGGGTGGTACATCGGTACACCCCTATGTACCATATGTTGGTACGTTCGGTACAACTCAGTATATATTGTACCGATAATTGGTTGGTACATTGGTACGGACTAGTAAGACGAACCATGCTGGATAATGCATCACTGTAAATGATTGAAAAGGTTCTTGACAAGGAAACAGTATGAAAATTGGAGGTCTTGCCTAGGTCAGTCTTTTTCTATACTAGTGACACTATATTTATGGGAAAAATGCTGCCTCATAGATTTGGAGATTCTCTCTGGAGCATCAGATTGCAATATTGCAGATTAATCACTTATCTCGATGGGGAAGTTCCAGAGGAGTTAATACTATAGAAGACAGTTCATTGGTTCCATATCTAGATACCTTGGGAATAAGTCCTTTCCTATTTGAAAGTTGATAACGTGAAGGCAACAAGAAATTGCCAATGCTTTGCAGATAGTGGCTTAGAGCATGCAACCCATCTTTTCTAGAAATTGCCACTAGTAAGTGGAAAATGAGAAGGATGGATTATGTACAAAGATGTATTGTCTGTTGTTGCATAGATCATGTGTTGGTGTCTAAATAAAGGATTGATTGCATCTTAGGGACAAGGCTAGGGGCTAAGTGGATCTTTAATTTCCAAAAAGATGGAAAAGATCAATAACTTCTGGTTACTGACTTCCTAGTGGGTCAGTTTGACCCAAACTAAATTCCATTTAGAACTCATTGGGTGTATGGTTCAGGTCTGATTGTGCAGGACCTGATCTGTTTTGAATTAATAACAAGTTTTCTTGATCTATTGGGTGATGATAGATTAATTGCATAAGTAAAGGTCGACAAATTTTATGTATTTTTGTTGTTTCTATAAAATATAAAGCCAAAAAATTAGAAATTTATTACTAGATTGCAAGAAATAAAAGATATTCCTTTCCCAATTGTGGTTCTTTTAGTTTACTTCATTATTTAATAAAAAGTACTAGCTTTTGTTGTGTACTGTTTTAATTTAATATCGGCATCCAAGTTTGAATTTGCTAGGTATAATTAGTATAACCAAGAGAGGATGGGCTTTGATACAATGGTAAGGTTGCTCCTTTGTGACTGCAACAAGGGTTCGAATCATAGAAACAACTTCTATATTTTCCTAGACCTCACATTGGTGGGAGTCTCGTGCACTGAGTATGCCTTTTCTTTCTTTTGATCTAGCATAAATCAAAAGATTCACAATGATGTTTAAATTTAAAGAATCATATATATTGCTATGATTTCATTCTATGTAGAGGTGCAAGGTGGGTTTGGGCTTCTGGTTTAAGTCCAAGGTAGGTTTGGGCTTCTGGTTTAAGTCCAAGGTAGCGTAGGTTGGCAGTAGACTGGACCAATGGTGTCCTAGTTTGGAATAGCTCAGGTGTTACAGTAATGAGCCTATGGCCCAAACTGTGTCTAAGTTTGGGCATTGGATGACCTGGATCTAGCTCTACTCCAAAAACAAAAAGAAAAAGAACAAATTTTCGCATCCTGACCACCACCTCTTGTTCAGTCATACCCCACCCTCATATTGCCCTTCATTCCCCCTGATCTCCCTTGCTAACCAACAGACTTCTTTATCTCCTTTTGACCTTTCTCCTCTATCACGTTTGAGGCAAATGCCACTCAAAACAGATGGTGGATGAAGAAAAGGAAGGACTGTGTCATCAATGAGACAAATGTAGGAGTTGCCTTTTTTCTTTTTTGTTAGTATAACATTAAAAGAAAGCAAACTATAAATTAAGAAATGCAGCACAAGATGCAAACTGGGTTTAGCAAAATGGTTCCATGGACCATGACCTTGATGGGCTAACACTACAGCCACTGCGCTTTGGTGATGTGCCACGCCAGTGCTGGACTTGGCTAGGCTGACATGATATGATGGCAAGTTCTTAATACATGACCTTGTCCGATCACAACCTTGATGGACTAGATCCATTGCCAGCTTTGCATGCAGGATCAGGTAGCAAAATGTTAATTATAGGATGGAAGCATCCTTATCTTGCTAGTGGAAGGAGTAACTTATCCAAATGAACTTCCTAGAAACCTATACTAAGAGTGGTGTTAATTGAGAATTTAGTTCATGTTACATGGATGCTCGATTAGTTATATTGTGATCAAATGCTTAGCAGAAGCTTCATTTATGAAAACAGTTGACAGATGCTTCATTCTCGAATTACCTTTTGTGATTTAATTGTGTACAGGTGCATTCAGTTGCTGCAAGTAGGGATTGACTGAGCCATAATTTTTATTATAGATTTGGATAAATATTAAACTATTTCTAACAGTTTAGTAGCGATATTATCTTAGTAAGATAGAGTATTATATATGACCGATGGTTTCATCTCTTCAATTTAAAACCAGCTCAAAATAAAAAAACAGGGATTATAAATTGAGCTGGGTTGGTTGGATTATGACACCATAAGATGACTGTGTTAGGTAAAATGCAATAGGGGAAAAAGCCTAGCTGATGGATGGATGGTTGCATGTGCAATAAGAATGTTACCAGCAACCAAGTGGACCTGCCCTTCATGCTTGATCATTTTTCTAAAAATAACAATGGGGTTAAATAGTCATTGATATGGAACAATACAGTTGGTAAGCCTCATAAAATTAACATCACTGAGTGTGTGGGACAAGAGGCGGGCCATCAGGGTTGGTAAGAGGCTAGTGCAATGAGACTAGGGGGAATGGAGGCAGGGGTGCATTAGACCATGCAAGGAAAATGTGCAAAGAAACTTCAGGGAATTAATTAGACAAAAATTTCAATTAAGAGAAACTAAATGACCTATATTTGAACATTAAATATTCCCAATTCAAGCCTAAGCCAAACATAAAGATAAGCTGGCTAATGCTTGAGTCAGTTTCCTGCTGTCCCAACTTGCAAATAAGCCATTTATTGCATGTATGTCCAAACAGGAGCTAAATTGAACATCCTTTTTCTCACACCTTTCATTTCATCCTGCATTTGATTGATCTGTCTGTCTTTAACTTCTGGTATTGCTAAATAATCATTCAGTTCTTGTTTTTTAAGTGTTCATTTAGCTTCTGGAGGACATGGTGCTGTTTGTCTCATAATGCCATTTTTATTGTTCAATGTTCAATATGACCTGATGCTAAGAAGATGATGGATGTTGAAAAAAATGCAGGAATCTGTTATGTTAGATCTCCTCAGAGTCATCAGTCATCACAGAGCTAGACTTGCAACACCTATTCGTACAGTCCAGAAAATATATGGTGATCCAGACATAGAAAATGTTCCTTTTGCAGAAAGCATTTTCAGGCATTCCGCTGCAGCTAGTCGTCCATTTCTTCTGCTCGATTCCCAGTCAAGAATCAATGGTGATGAGAAAACCAAACCACGTCAAACACCACACGTGAGTGAGGACCAAACCAACAAGTCTGCTACA
This sequence comes from Musa acuminata AAA Group, assembly GCF_036884655.1. Taxonomy (NCBI): domain Eukaryota; kingdom Viridiplantae; phylum Streptophyta; class Magnoliopsida; order Zingiberales; family Musaceae; genus Musa; species Musa acuminata. The sequence continues at coordinate 52,636,410 of NC_088334.1, read as the reverse complement.
ACAGTTGATCCCAACCCAACTTCATCATCTGATGGTACGGTGCCAAGCAACTTTGACAAGCACCAACACAAGAAGGCAAATTCTGGAGATGGTTCGCCTAAAAGTGTTAAGGCTGAACCTGCAGTAGCACCATCTTCCAATCCTCCCTCTACGGTTCAGCTTGAAAACTCGGATGCAGTAGGGTCAACTCCAAAAGCTGGCAGCCAAAGGGCTGCCACATCGGAGGCTGCTACAGAACAGGGTGATGCTAAGAATGAAGGTGAAAGGGTGCAAACTATGAAATCACAAGTTGCCAGGCCTGCCTTTGAAGATAATATTGTCCTTGGTGTGGCTCTTGAGGGATCGAAACGAACACTACCAATCGAAGAAGGGATGGGTCCATCATCCACACAATTAGAGGCAAATGAGCTGGCCGCTGGCCGAAATGGGAATGTGCCTTCTGCCTCTTCTAAGAAGATCAAGGGTTCAGATCCTTTGGTGGATCAAAGGGATCAAGATAGCTGACCACGGCTCAATCTCTTCCAGGGGCAGGGTATCATGATCAAAATGCACTTGTGTTTTTTTTTTTCAAAGCAGCGGTGCATGGAAGCTGTTTATTTACTGGTTGATCAATGCAGCTGTATATGACTACCAGTCTTTGTGATCATTGTGTGTGGGAAATAGATCGTGAGGTGCTTTATGATTTCCTTTGCTAGATCAGGCATAAATACACAGTTTGCAATGCGGGGGAATGCCCTCTGATGTGCTTGCAACATGGTGCGCTGCCATGGTCTAGTATATGGTTCATATGATCACTGTGATCTTGTATACCAATGTAACACATATTTCAGAGCCACTAATGTTTGAGGCAGGCTACCTGTTCTCTCCTTTAAACGTTGATCAGTTATGTGGCCTTCAGTTCATCAAGGACACATGATGTATGTACCCTCTCCTGCTTGCTGCATGTTTAAAGAAAATACTTGACCATTACAGTCGTCATGTTTAAAGAAACTTTTTGATCGATGCGCACAAGTAGTCACGTTAGGAAGATGGGAGGGAGGCCATTACATACAGGCAAAAATTGGTCCTCTTATCTCGAAAGCGAAAAGGGGGCACTGGTAACTTGACGATGCTTGCTCTTCATAATAGCCGTCACCGGGATTATAAGAAATCTTGACGATCGATTTCCCTCCGAGTCGGCGAGAACCGTCTTTTCTCGAGTCCTTTTCCATCTTGATCGACCATTCGTGAAGTTGACTATTTCCCTGTCCTTCACAACGTTGCCGCATCTCTAGGACGACCGTGGCACCAAGTCAACCAATCGTCCCGAGTAGTCAAAGTCAATCATGCTATCAAGACGATTAAGTCGATCACATTATTAAGACCCACATGCGATCGACTATGTGACATCTTCGACACTTTGTGACGTCTCTGCCGAGGAAACCGATCGCGTTTGTGGATCACCATTCAACAAATTAGATCACTTCATTCACGTTTTTTAGATTGTTTTATAGAGAAAGTAATCAAGCAATGAAAGTTAGTTGATGGTCCATGTTATGGGTGGATAATTATTCCCATGATTTGACAAGTTACTCAGAATAAGAAGAGAGAGTAACAAAATTTACCAGCAATATAGTTACGTGACATATCAAAACGCAAATATTAAATGTGGTGATAATATATATATATATATATACTAAAAAAGATATAGAAGACAAAACGCGTCCATCATGAGAGATGCTTGGTCTTGCGCTCATGCTAATCTCTGAAATCACTGGTAACCACCATAGCTCTGCGTGGGAAACCAAATTAGATCTCAATTCCAAGAAAAGTCAAAGACGTTTGCTGCCGAGGTGGCGGGTTAGCACGAGCAAGGCGCCGAGGCCGCGGATGACAGGCGATGGGTTGGCGGGAGGGAGGGAGGGACGCTGAGGATTTGCACGAGCGAGGCCGCCGGTGATAGATAGGGGGCACTGCAACCTCATGCACTGCCTTGCACCAAAATGCTGGCCTCTCCTCTCCATCGCGCCTTCCTCTCCACCACACAATGACGTCGCTGCCACCGACGGCTCGAGGAGCAGACCGATGGTGGCCCGTCCATCAACCGAGGCAGTGCCTTGGTCTGACGTCACTTCTGTGGCTTCGCTTTGACTTCTTCCTGTTCGCAGCTTCGCTCGGCGAATGCTCGTGGCCTCGTTCGACGTCAGGGCCCGTGGCTTCTCTCGGTGTCGCGCTCGTGGCTCCGTCGTTCATTCATGTGGCTTCGCGCCCGTGGCGTCAGCTACGTCTGATGTCATGCCCATGACTATCCCATGTCGGCGGGTTTCATCCGATGTCACGTCCACGACCTTAGTGACACAAGTCAACATGCCTAGAAGATGTCATGCAATTATTTCATTTAACACATTCTACTTAAACAATTCAACCTCTAAGATCGACACATGTGTTTAATACTTTTTGTACGGAGGATTTAATTCAACATACGATGATTATCTTGCTCTGTCTTATATATCTGATATTCCTTAAATGGGCAATCGGTAACGACATGCTTTGATACTCTAACGTAGTTAACACTTTTTACACGAGTAGTTCAAGTCGATATGTATGATGTGTGGGCAATCCAAATTAACAAATTATAACACTCTCATGCATCTTTAGCATTTGACACTCTCTATACAAGTAGTCAATGCTAGAATGTCATAATGTCTTTACACAACTTTTACATCTCAAGCTCTCTACATGGGTAGTTCTCGTTGACAATGCCCCACTTATATTTTATACATTTAATATTTTCTACCTAGGTAGTTCGAGTTGAAATACTTGACGACGCTCTAATATATCTATAACATTTGATACTCTGTATACAGTAGGCAACTCACGTCGAGTTGTCTTGATGCTCTATATATTAAAAATTTAAGTCAGTATGCCTTGATATCCTCGTGCATCTCTTATGTTTGACATTCCCTATGTAACCAGTTTCAGTTGCAATACCTTGATGTTCTCGTACATTTCTTGCATTCAACACTCCTTAATGGGTAAAGTTAATATGCATTGATACCCTTGTGCATCTTCTGTGTTCAAGTTTGATCATCTCGATACTCTCGTGCATTTTTGATATCTAACGCTCCATATACAAGTATTTAAAGTCAGCATCTTTTGATATCCTCATGGGTCTCTTACATCCAAGACATTATACCTGAACAATTCAAGTCAATATATCTCATGCACTCGACACTATAATCACACAATTCAAGTTGGCATACCATGGATGCCCTTACATATCTACTATGTCTATATGCTTCTTACACAAGTAACTCAAGTGACTATGTTTTAACTACAAACTGATAGCAAAAGAGGATTGAGGCCCGTCAAGAAGATTAAACAATGAAGAGTTACCAACAACTTTCACTTTTTGTTCCCTCCAAGCTTAATTCAGATTTTCCTTTCCACCTCACACATAAAAGAAGTTAGTCATCACTAGTCTATCTCACATGCAAGCCGCAATATGTATTAAAGTTTTCTAATATGAAGAGTTCAAAACATATCCATATAGGTTACTAAATCTAGAGGTAACAATAGACAAAACACCAAAAGGATTCCTGTTTCTACTGGAGAAGGGATGATCATTTAATTTCTACATGAAATCAGCAAAAGCACAAAGAACACTTAATTCCAAGTGTTTTTACAACAAAGATGAGAGGCATAAATAAGTGAAAAACAGTATGTCAAATTTAACAGTTTTTTCCCAGGAGGAATCCAGTTAAGGGATTCACCATTGTGGCCATTGAATCACACCCTATCGATCTTTTTTTATCCCATCTCAGAAGCAAGCCTCCAGAAGGCAGCAACAACAAAGTGCCGCCAAGCTACAAAAACAGGGAGGAAAACTGATGAACAACCAAATAATCTTTTTTTTGTTTTTCATTTGTTGCATAAAGCAGCATACAACAGATAACATCTATCTAGCAAGTAAATGATCTATTCCTCAATAACTATTTGAAATAAATTATATTTCCATGAGAATTTATTTGGTAAACCAGAGGCCAAAGATAACTTTGCGTACACTAACTAAGCTACTAAAAGAGGTCTAGAAATTTAGGAAATACATCTAAGATTCTAATAAAAACCTAAAAAGATTGAAGAATTGTTCCTATAATTTTAAGAAAATATAGATTAGTCAATGTTGTTAACGTAAAACTGAAACATTGAGTAATATTAGCATGCGGTTACCGTAAACATGAAGAAACGCAGCCGTAACGAACTTTTATGTTTCCTTCTCATTATTTCTCTTACTATTATTCTTGTTGTCGATACCACATGGCCTCCTTCCAAAATTTTCTGATAATTATTTATTTAATTAATCTCCTAAATATTTAAATCACCACATGAGATGGCAATTTGGCTGATGAAAATAATACGCGCCCCCAGAAAACTAAACAAATAAATTTATGTAAACCAAAAAATAAAAGAACCACGAAAATAATTTTTAGAAAAGAAAGAAAAGCTAAATTGGCCGTGCACGATAAGTGGGATCCGCTAACGTGCACCAACGGTGGCGTGAGGCGGATCCGCCACCGCACGCCGTCGATCGGGATCTCGACGCCCCCAGGTGGGCATCGCTAACCGAAACCGGCCAGGTTGAGAGAGAAATAGGAGAATGATCCCATTACCATCCATCCATGAAGGAAGAGCTGTTACTCTGCTGCTGGGGGGCCGGCTGAGGGTAGGCTGGAGGGTAGCCCTGCGGCGGATAACCGTAGCCCGGAGGCGGGTATCCATGAGGCGGGTAAGCCGGCGGCGGGTATCCGGAAGGCGGATAGCCCGCCGGCGGGTATCCGCCCGGCGGTGGGTATCCGCCCGGCGGTGGGTATCCCTGCGGCGCATATCCCTGGGGAGCGTACCCCGGCGGCGGGTGGGCGTCCTTGGCGTGGTCCTCTGGAGGATAACCTAATCGTCATCACCGATCGAGTCGGAAGAAACACAACCACCATCATCAGTATGAGAAACAATGCAACGAAGACATCAATCTATTGCATCAGATTGGAGACGGTACCTTGAGAGGGAGGAACTCCGACCGGCGTCTGATGGTTGTTGTAGCTCATCCTCCTCCTCCTCGCTCGTCGTTCCCGAATCGATGGCCGCGAGCGACGGAAGATGTCTGTTTTTGGAAGAGGGTGTTATCATCGCGAGAACGCACAGCTTTATACCATAATAATGACAAAATTACATATATATCCCTCCAAGAAAAAAGTGATTTTTTTTTCCTTGTAAATCCAAAATAAAGCTCTCTGTTTCATCAACGTAAGGCCACAAAATGGCCCCTTATAATTATAGGAATCAGATTATAACAATCATAAGAATAAACTCCCTTTCAAAAACAAAATAAATAAATAAATAAATGGCATAAATAAATCGTCGTGTTATATATATATATATATATATATATATATCATGAGTTTGACAAAGATTTCTTAGATTTTTTTAATATAAAAATACATAATTATCTCACAACTCTTAATGACCCTATGATAAAGCGATATTGACATAAAATATTTCTTAGCTCTTTCATGTGTTATTAATTTAAACTTAAGCAGTATTGATTAGTGATTTGGATTTCTTACGTTAACGAACAATTTATACTATTGAATAATAGAAATAGTTACGTTAGTAATAGAACCTGATTGATTTCTGACGACATAGGGATTCATGGGATCTCCTAAAGAGATCCGACTGGTGATCTATATTCATCATATTAATAAGTCGGTCTTAACATAAACCAATCGGATTTATTCCTTTAGAAATACGAATCTGATTGATTTTTCAGAATATCTGATATTTATTTTTAGGGACAGCGTTCGGCGGGACCCGCTCCTCCCTCAGTGCTGTCGAGGGCTAACATTAAGAGGAGGCCCAAATGGGCCTCGAATGGGTCAAGATTTCATCGTTGTTCGTTGAAGCAAGGAAACCTTCTGGAGAAGGCGGCCCAACAACAACAAGGAAGGAGAGGAAAGGGAAACGGCGGAGGAAATCCCTGGGTCGGCCACGATGGCTTCTCGGCTGCAGCTGCCGGACGACGACTCGGTGGTTCTCCGCGTCACCCATGCCAACGTCAAGAGCTTCTCCGCCGACGTCCGCTTCTCCCTCGAGGTAGCGGCTCGGTTCTCCCGTCTCACCTTTCTTCTCGGATCTCCCCTACGCCTGATCGCTCTCCCTCGCTCTCGACCTTCTTAGATGACCGTGGAATCCGTAAAGGAGAAGCTGTGGAAGAAGTGCGGCACCGCCGTCGACTCGATGGTCCTCGAGCTCTACGACGATGCCGGATCCAAGGTCTGCGACCTCAGCGACGCGACAAGGCCGTTCGGCTTCTACTCTCCCCAGGACGGGTCAGCCGGTTTACTTTCGTTCTTTTTTGCTCCGGATTCATGATCTTCCCTGGTCCTTTTTTTGTTCGTCGTCTCAGGTTGTCTTTTGGTTTCGCTTCACCACATTGGGATGCTTTGGATCTGATTGCTAATTCGTTGCATGTTCTCGGCTACTGTTATTTCATTGGATGAATCAGGCCTAGGAAGATGGAATGGATCCACATGCTGATTAGTTCCTTCCCGTACTTGTTGATATCATGTTTCCAACTACTCTTCAAGTTCGATGGAACGGACGAGCACATCGATTGAATGGAACTGCAGGGCAGTTAATTCGCAGTTATTAAGACATGTTTCTTTTCCAAATACCATTCCAGTTAAATGGAGGGAGTAGGCAGACAGTGATTAGATGGAACTGCATTGAAGAATGTAGAAATGATGACTAGAAACAAATGAAAAATCTCTTGTTAACAAAAGCAGAAAGGACAGGTTGAGGGGAAGAGCTGAAAATAGAATGTTGTTCAAACACCCACTGGGTTTTGACTTTTTTATAATAAGTGGTTGAAAATATTGTTCGTACGTCACATCTATTTGGGCTGCTTTCCTTCTTGATCCACATACTAAAATGATCTATGAGATGAAATGATTTGGCATTTCCCTGCAAATGGTAGGTTAGTCAGTCTACTAGTATGCAATGGCAGAACTTGCAATACATCTTTGCAAGGGCCAAACAAAAAACCATTACAATATTGATATATGTGCATTTTTCTCTCAGTATTGTTCCTGTGGATACATAACATGAGGAATTTACATATCTGTTTATCTATCCACAAATAAACAGGATAAAACTCCAAATTGTAAAACTACTATCAAGTGCCTTAATGTGATCTGCTTAGGGTTTTATATAAGTAATTTCAAAAACATAAATTTGACTATGGAAAAGAAGTAATTTCAATAATCTTTTTGCCACTTTATTCAAGTCGACAACAATGGTTCGTGTCATTCTAGTAGAACACGAAAAAAAAGACTTCAATCTAGAAAGACAGAATATGGTAGGTAAAACTTTTCTAGTTGCTATTACTTTTAACTTAAGAATATGAGTATCATAAGTTCTATGAAGTGAACTTAAAAAATAATCGGGAAATTAATACAAAAGGAAAAACCAAAATTTCAAATGAGATTTTAATTCTTTATATACATTTTACCTTTTGAGCATTATGACAATTTGAAATTTTAGTTGACTTACAAAACTTGGCTAGGTTACTATAGCATTTTTCATACACAGGTCAATCGCCATGAAGATCCACCCTGACCACTACACTCGATTTTTTGAGCAACTCATTACTAAACATATACAGTCTGAATTATGCTTTAAACTTCATCATGGGAAGTGCTGAGACAGAGTTGCATGCATGATTGAGCTTTGTCCTAATGATATTTCTTGTGCTCGTTAATCCCCTGTGTAAATCGTGCAGGAAGATTGTCAGATGGGCCTATGGAGAAAATGACTTGATGGTTGTTTGTGTGATGCAACACTTTCAGCATTCTGATTGTCTTCTTGAAATATGATGATTCAATGAATTGGAGGGCAAAAGTTAACATTTCTCCAATGTTTTCATTCATGATAACCAATTGCCTAATATGTGTAGCTGACTAGAAGAAGCTTTAGGTGTTTGCCAATATTAGTGATTATTGGTTACCTGAAAAGATGTGAACCACTGAAAGAGTTCAGTAGAGAAGATTTTGAAATGTCATTCTTTAAAATATGGGTTACCACTACTTCGTGTTTTGATATTTTTATGTTATAATCTGGTATTGTTATGTAGTGCTTCGTAGTTTTGTCCATTCCTTTCTTCTACTGAAGCATCTTGCCTGCTAATTGACTTTTGATAGGCTTGTTTATTAAAGAATTGGTGATATCTGAGATAACCAATTATTCATTCATTTTCATTTTATCTAGCAGTTGTAGATCTTTTTTAATGGAAGAATCTACTTGTCCTACAACTATTGCTTAACTGGATTATACTTGATAATTTTAAGGTACCGCTTGCACATTATTGATCTTGATCCGTCTTCAGTAACTTCTGGTGGCTGGTTGGAAGACACTTCGTTGGTCGAGAAATATACTATATCTGAAGACGCATATAATAAACTTGATAGTAAGTTCCTTGACAAATTAATTTTCATATTGGAAGACTGCTCATAGCTCTTTAACCTGTATATGTTGTTTTTCATGCTTGTGTTGTTCCTATATTGGTACTGTCGGGCATGAATCTGATGGATTTACATTGTATCAGCCAGTTTCTGGAGTCTTTAATGTTTTAGTAAATGCTTATGCCATCTATTGCTTCTTGAAAATTGTACGTTGATATTTTAACTTTTAATTACTCAGCAATGTCATTGGCATCATAACCTATGTATATTATTTCTTTGTCTATTTAAGACAATTTCAGGAAGTTTAAGGAAAAGATGGTATCTCAAAATCCGATGGCAAAAGAAAATAAGGTGAATTTTGTGGGCTTTCTTATTTTCCTTTGGTACCTGATTATTCTGTTAAGAGTTTCTTAACTCATGTTGCTCTTTAGTCTAACCTGAAAGGCTACACATTCAAATATCACCCAGTCATCATATTTTTTCCCTTTCTATACTTTATGTTCTTGTTTGATCTTCTGCAGCCTTACATGCATAAAAGTCTTATTGTTTTGTGCCTCATTGTTTATTGTCTTGTCTTGAGTGGATATTTGTTTAACCTAAAAGCTTCATATTCAACTATTTGAACATAAAATCATATACATCACCACTCATTATATTTTGTATTTCCCTCTATTTTTATGTTTTTGTTTAATCATGTTGTGCTTTACAAACATAAAAATGTTGTTTTGTAGTCTCTTATATTTTTGTTAGCTTGGCTTGAATATATATTTTGTTTATGTGCAACATATACCTTCTGTTAACCTGCAGTTTGTTTTTGTCTCAGCTATCGGAGAATTACATGGAAGATCTTTGTGCGAATATCAAGGTCAGTAGATATTACGTTTCTTCAGCAACTGTATAACATATAAGTGCATACATTACGATTGCTGCCAATGGATTGTTGCAAGTCTTATGAAGTGAATGCAAGAAAACCATAGTTGCCTTGTATCTCAATGTTAGATGTCACATAAGTTGATCCTGGTGCTTCCTGATTATAATTTCTTTTTGATGTAACTATAGTGTGATCAAAATTGTGCAGCTTCGAAATTTTCATAAGTGTTATTATGCTCCACATTTTGTTTCCAAGAAAGAAAAGACACTATTAATTTAAAAGTGTTTTACAAATCAATGCACCTTAGAGCACAAAATAGACATAAAAAAGGAGGCGAGTTGGTCCTCCAAACCTGATCCACCCCAAAATTTTTAGCATGTACAGTCAGGTGATGAGCACTCATATTTCGCTCTCTATACGCATGGGAAATCTGTACATCCAAAAAACAAGATAATATCAAGGTTTAAAATTTCGATCTGTACTGGTGTATCGAGCCCTACTCGGTACGGTATGTACTGAGGTGTATTGACGGTATGCCTAGTGCAAACCTCGTGCCAAGTGCTCTCATAAAACTACGAATTTCACCCTGCCTCATGCTATTAGTTCGGCTTAACTAAGAAGGGGCAATTGGCTGCCTTATGCTAGCCGACTTGTGGATTCCTTATGGCGCAGATCCACTGCCACCGCCATGCTCCCATTATGAGTTAGGTCATTGATGCCTCATTGCTTCCTTATAAATATATTGATGCTCCAGTGATGCACGAATACTAGCTCTGAGATCTGGGTCTATTTCATCGCCACGACCCTCATAGGCGTCATAAATTGGTTCTTGCGTAGTCCTATAGTATTTTTCCTCAACTCTTATCTTTTTTTTTATTGTATCTTCCTTTTCCTGTTGTAACTTATTTTGAAATGATTTACGGACCTCCTTCGAAACCTTCTTGCATTTTGTAATATTGGGATACCCATCGGCCAAATGTATCTTCTCCCAGGTGATTCCTCCACCCATACCGATGTAATCACAATAAATGCATTGTCAATAACGACGGTTCCTGTCCATTTTTCGGGCATGATCCTAAGCGTCATCATGTGCCTGTTCCTTTGGTGTCATGTTCATACCAAATTTAAATCAAATAAACAAGTTGTGATTACCCCTAATTTAAAATAACAAGGTGCGATTATATGTAATATCATAATGAACCTAACAAAATGCATTAAATACGTAGAATTGACTCAATATCATTAAATCGTCATTAAAACCACTAATCACAGTACTAACATAGTTAATTAAGCCTTAATTAATCATCTTTCACCGCTATAAATATGTCAAACACTCTAATAGGTATTAAAGATATTGAATTGATCTAATATTGAGAAAATTTTGATTAAATCATCATTAAATCACTAATAGCAGCATTAGAAACCTTAATTAAAACCTAATTAAACCTATTATGCCATCACAAATATATAATCCAATACTTAATATGCATAAAATATAAAGATTTGACTTATTAAGTGTCTAATTTCAAAAAAATCAATATTAAACATATTAATCACAATATTAAAGACCTTAATTACTCCTTAATTAACACTATTCTACCATCAAAAATATATCTAACAACATATTAGACATTAAATCATACACCACATAAAATAGGCTTAATCATTTCATAAATCAATAAAAATCTAAAAAAAGAATACATACATCTTGATTAAAGTGTTTTTCCTTTTAATCCTCCCAAATTAACCTCTTAAGTTTGATCTAATCCATAAATCATAACTTTGTTGAGTTTAGGAGTGTGAAAATGTGAGAATAAGAGAGAGATGTGAGTGAAAAAGAATTTGAGAGAGTTTAAGAAATTAAGAAAATGAAATGAGTTGAAAGAGAGCGGAGGAAAGGGTTTTAAAACCATTTTCTAAGCCTTAAACGGTCAAATTGATCATTTGAAATAGGGCAATCTCAACCCTTGATCGGTAACAGTTGAAATCCGATCATTACCAACCAGTACAAATCCCGTATCTCCCGATACTGGGTCGAGACACCGGTACCGTCCCTAAGAGGGTGGTCCACATATTGTTATCCTCTCAGACTGGTACGTACCGCCCATACCAGGTGGTATGCGTCGTAATGCAAACTTGGATGATATTGCTAATTCAGTTCCTTATGCACAAAGAAGGTGATCCCCCCTTGTTTAAAAATTTAACAAGGGAGAGATAATCAGACTCAATGCTCACCCCCTCTCCAAATGTGTCGAGATAATCAAAGTTAACTAAGAAATTGGGTTGTCTACTTTGTCATCATTGCAATATAGCTGTCATAATGATGCTTTGGTTGATTAGATACCAGTACCTTATGTCTGTCTTTACATTAATCATGAAAAGTTGCAGAAAACTGTGAGCGGGAAGCATATTTTTTTATGCCTAGTTAAAATCCAAGTTACTACAGTTGCTCACCCCCTCTCCAAATGTGTCGAGATCTCATGTTTCTGGATATTTGTGTGAATGCAATCCAAATTGATGAAATCATAATCTGGACCATGAAGGTTGGTGATCCCATGGATGTCACAGCCGAAGAAGGTAAGGAACAACAGTGCCATAGGAGGAGAGGGTAAGTGGATGAGAGGAAAAGAGGAGGAAGAAGAGGAGGTTGTATCTCTGTTGTCATTCCGCCACTGTCGCTTTTTCCTACTGATGCAATACCATTTCTAACACCATTCTGCCACATGAGATATGAAGAGAAAACCAGAGACAGCATAAGAGAGGGTTTTCTGGAAACCCAAGTCCTTGTGACCACTTTTGAATCTTGAGTTGGGGCAACTATTCCTACTCTATCCTTAACAGCCTCACCTGCTTATTAGGGAGTATATGTGATTGCCTCGTTAAAGTCCAAGTTACTACAGTTGCCCACCTCTCTACAAATTTGGATTGAGATTTCATGTTCCTGGACATTGTATGTATGCAATCCAAATTGATGAAAGGTCATGATCTAGGTCATAAGTTGGTTATCCCATGGACATTACAGCGGAAGAAGGAAATGAATGGCAGTGCCACAGGAGGAGAAATAAGTGGATGAGAGGATAAGAGAAGGAAGAAGAGGAGGTTGTATCTCTGTTGCTGTTCCACCACTGTGGTTGTTTTTTCACTGATTCAATATCATTGCTAATGCCATTCTGTCATTTGAGACATTAAAAGAAAGCCAGAGTCATCATAAGAGAGCGTTTCCCGGAAACCTGAGTGCCTGCAACCACCATTGAGTCTTGAGTTGGGCCAACTATTCCTACTCTATCCTTAACTGCCTCACCTGCTTAGAGAATCTGGAAAAGGGTGGACTAGCAAGAGGATCCTTTGTTGCCTTTATTGAGCTGGAACTAATGGGACCATTATATTAGTAGATGGAAATAATTGAATTTAAATACTACTAGTTGAAAAAATTATTGGCAAAACCACAAACATCTACATATATAATATATACACGCACCAAGTATCCAACTGAACCTCGATATGAAGAAGGTTAACCCTCAGACTGTGTATCAAGCAATGTGCCATGTACCTGTACTCCCAGTGTGTACTATCATGAACCATTATCCAAGTACCATAGATTCAAATATCCAAAAGATTGCAACCACAACAGGTGCATCATGTAAATAGAAAATATTGCAGTAGTAGCAAAGTTAGGACAAATTACTGGAGATGCACCACATAAATAAACCACTTCAAGATATGTTGATGCAAATCTACATTTTCTCTCTGTATCCTCTGACATTATTATGAAGCTGTACATAACAAGAGATTCTCTAGCATGGTGGTATTCTTCATCAAAATCCTCATTCAAAAAAAAAAATGCATTGTCAAACCTGTCTGCTAGTTTGAGTTTAATTATTACGTTGGTTAAGTTCATTGTTTTCTGTGCAGGTAGGGGATAGATGTGAAGTTGAACCTGGGGAGAAGAGGGGAATTGTCAAGTTTGTTGGTAGAGCCGAAGCTTTGGGGCCAGGTTTTTGGGTTGGAATCCAATATGATGAACCTCTAGGGAAACATGATGGCACGTACGTGACTTTTTAATTTTAATCATATGTTATTTTGTGCTGCTTATATTTTGTTTGATTGTTAATATAGGCTTGACCAAATTGATTTTGTGAAGCTTAAATTTTATTTGTAACTCATTTGTCAGCCATTGAGATGCATACAATTAGATCCCATTATGTATATTATGTGCTATTCTCTTTCTAATTATCAATACCTGGCTGAATGGAATTCCATCTTGAATAAACTTTCCAAAATTGCAATTCAGCAATGGAAGACTAGAGTGGCCGATTATAGAGATAGAGTAGCCTTATGAAGTTCGTGGTGAAATGTTTGAATTTTTGGCAACCAATATTTGGGGGGATTCTGGGAATTCTACTTTAAATGGCTTATATTTCTTAATTTGTTTTCATTTTTCATTAGATCAGCATTTCTCTCATCATTATCATAAATCTTATTGGAACTCTAAGAAAACATGAGTCAGTAACCACATGAGTCATTTTCCTTCCTTGGAAGTTGCAATGAATGTATATTGCAAGAGGAGTGGTCCTGATATGTGACCGTGAACATCTCACATGGCTCACATGGTGGTTCAAAGAGGCTGACAGCTTCTGTGTTTTTTGAATAATGTGCATGCTATTTAAGATGTGTGAGTAATGATCTGGTTGATCCTTTCTGTTAATTGCACAAAAAAGAGCTATGATTGCATACACTAGTTTATTAAGAGGTTGATATCATGTTTGATAAAAGATTTCTAAATGAGATAGATGTAACATTATAAATCACTTAGGTTTATATCTCTTTCCGTTTTTTCTATGTTGGCTTTCTATACCGAAGTTGACTTAGTTTAGAAACTGTATGATATAACTTATCTAATTCAACAACTTGCTTTTGTAATGGACCAGAACTTGCTAGGTATGCGTGGGTTTTATTTTTAGGCAGGCTTAAGTTAGATGTAGGTGTCCCATAGAAAAAAATCCAAGAAATGTCTACACATCTGAATTGGTTGACTTGAAATTATTGTGGTAATTCTTATTCCAAATAATAACCACTATCTCATTTTATTGCAAGTTATTTGTTAATAGATAATCAACATTGTTCACCATCCAAAGTTTTGAATCCGACTTCATCCTTTTTTTCTTTCAAAAATCTGACTTCATTCTTATTCTGATATAATTGTTAAGACAATTGAAAAGTGATTTCTTAATTTACAAATTCAGTCTTTGCTATCTTAATTACCTTTTGATTTCAATAAAGAGGCTGAACCAGGAACTTTCTCATGGAGACGTATTGAAGAATCTTTGTAAGAATAACTGGAACACTGTTGCTGTGTTGTATTTTTTTTTACAACCTTGAAATACTATGAAATAGCAACTGTTTATATTATAACAAAAACAATGAAGTTACGAGTCAAAGGAAGTGGTTCTCTCATATGTCTTTACAAGAATGCAATTCATAAGATCGCTTGGACATTACATGATTGAAAAATGAGAAATTCACATTTTGTAGATTACTGGTGTTTAGAAGTGTTAAACACATATATATTCCAAGGGCAGTGCCCTGTTAACACCTGTTTTATAATCTCCATGCGAAGAGGTATAACGAGGGAATACTTGCCAGTCATGAAATCAGCAGACTAAACTTAAGGTCAGACAAAAAGAGCCCATGGAAAACAGATCAAATCTAACTGGGCTTTGTGCAGCCCTTTTAATTACCTCATGCAGCTTTGTGCCTGATATTGATAGGACAATGTTGTGTTGTTGTGGACACCAAACTAGCATTCTGATTATGTTGTAATATTTTCAAGCAGCTTTTTAAATTTGAACTGCAAGTATCATACATCTTATTTTAAGAAATGTGTTGGGGTTCATGATTAGATTATTTTTTATCTGATGTTGGTTGTTTGACCTTCTTTTGGATTCTTCAGGGTGAAAGGTAAACGCTATTTTGACTGCCCTCCACAACATGGTGTTATGCTTAGGCCAGACAAAGTCAAGGTAACTTGTGATATTACTAAAAGAAAATCTCACCTTTACTCATTGGTCAAACATATTACTAGTTAAAGACAACATGAATGTATGACCTATATATGAATTACGAATTAAGTCCAGGTTTATTTGGAATGTTATACCCTGTAATTTCATGTCCCTGAATGAAGTTCTGCATAGTCACAGTCAATGGGTCTTGATTGCTAAATGGAGATCTTTCTTCCCCCTTTCCTTCTTGCCAAAGAGGCTTATAAGTTTTTTACATTCCTGAGAGGAAGTTGACAATATGCAACTTTTTTGACTGGGGAGGGTTTCTTTTTGTTACCAAGCAGGTTGTTTCTTTGCAAGCTGAATAATTAGGTTTGAGTTATGAAAACTCTCTCTACTTGCAAGGGTAAGACTGCATATGCTGACCCTCCCTGGCCTCATGTTGACAGAAGCTCCATTCACCTGGTGGCCCTTTTTGTTATCAAGCAGGGCCACAGTTGTTTGCCAACAGAAATACACAAGCTTCTCAATCAGAGCAGTTACTGTTACAATCAATGGACACTCTAGTGTTGGCATTATCTTCCAATTATCCAACCCAAAGAATTAGTTAACCTGCAAGGCTTTGACTACATCATACGATATGCAATTCTTAAAAAATTGATGCCCTTCTTACATACAGTCTCAGGTGCTTTGCACATAGGGTATAATGTGAATGGAATAGTTGATCAGGCAAGTCTAAAGGTGTGTTGATAGGGACCTTTCCAATGGATCTCCATATGTCAAGATGGGGATGGGCTTGGAGTCATGATTAATATGCCTACCTAATTACCTGGGAGATGACAAAAGTTGAAACTCATGTTCTTGTCAGTTGTGTCAATTGTTTTTGCAACTTATTCTTATGTGCCTTCTGTGGTAGTTAGTTTCCTGCCTTCAATTACGGTGTATTCTTTTTATTGTTTCTTTCATCATTTTTTTTTGTGTACGTACTTCTAATAATGCTTATATCTCCTATGTGGTACTGTTGTTGATTTTAATAAATTCTAAAGTTTGTTTCAAAATAAGTTTTTGTTGGCCTTTGTTGCATTTGATGACATCGCATTTGTCTTGGCCTTGAATACAGAACAATATTAACTGATTTTGTACAGCCAACACCAAATATTAGCCCAGCTTAAATAACACAGCTACTGTTGTTCAAGCTTTAGTTGTCAGAGATCCTGAAGTGTCTTATCTTGTAAATGTCGATTGTGCAAATGGGGCAAATGTTGAAAGAAGCAAACATATGAATTTGTGAGCACATATCAACTGATTGATGGTCCTATAGAAAATGGGTAATAATGCGGTAATGTTGTATTCATCTTGTACTATCAAATAAAATCATGCAACTGCATCTCTCTTTCCGATATCTTATTCTTTTCGCTTTGTAAACCCTGCCTCTATTTTCTCTTATTTGTAAGTTGATCGAGAAGCATAGAGTATTTTCTAGACTAGAACTTCAGCTAATGAAATGTTTACTTGAACAGGTTGGAGACTACCCCGAGAGGGATCCTTTTGAGGAAGATGAAGAGATATAAAGTGGTGGTGAACATTCAGCATCTTCCATTTGCATTTGTAGGAATACAATTCCTGATTTCTTTGAAGTTCTTGAGTGATGTTTTCAGTCCTCAAGAGTCCTTGTATGTGTTTCCCCAGAAGATATCGCAAAGTGAACAAATTAATCTATGAGCAAGCGATGATGCCGTTTCTGTTGAAGGTTACATAGTTGTGTTGTCATAACTATTCCTGTGGTTGATTTGTGGCCACTATGATACTTAAAAGTTGGAAAGACCATTTGTTTCGAGTATTTTCTTGGTCTGGTTCGTTTCAGTTAAGAGTGCATGATTGCTCATAGATGTAATGTTTTAATCCACAGGCATTGTGGCCTGAACTCGCCACTCTATTGGTGCGATGCTTGCTGTAGAAAGCTCGATATCCTCTCCTCTCCTCTCCTCTCGTCAACATCGAGTTCGATCAGTTCATCATGTGTATAACCTTTTTCTAAACCCGAATCATCAGAAACTTCTATTTGGCACATGTTACAAGTTCTTTTTATCTCATGATCGATCAACAAGTTTACTTAGTTCCTTGAAACCGAAATGTTTAAAAATATTATATTCATAGAAATATTTAAAAATATTATATTCAATATACGTTACGTTCGACTAGCTTGATTTAGATGAGACCGAAAAAACTATTTGGTTTTTGATAAGAGAACATTTTAGATATTTAAAAAGGGCAAAAATTAGAAAATAGAAAGCCCAAAATGCGGAGAGGAGTGAGTTAGTTGCCCGATTTACTTGAGCAGCACTTCACAAGTCAGTTGAAGCCACCCACCGGACTATAATTTATTTATTATTATTGTTTTTCATTTATGGCTGGAATTATTAGACTTCCTCTTTCGTCGCCATCTCGTTTCCTTCGTGTGCGAGGAGACACGTCGTTTGTCTTCGCTCCTCTCCTCTCCCTTTTGACGACGTCCCCTCTTTCTCTCTTCCCCGCCCTTGTCGTTCCTGTCGCGTGTCAAATTGAGCTCTCGAGCCACGCTAAATCGGCTTTTCTCCTTCGCTTCCAAGTTTGCCGGCGGTCCTCCTGCGATTTACATCCTCGGAGTCGGAGGTCAGGCAAGAGGAGATCGATTCCATTTCTAGGGTTCTCTCTTTCCTTGGGCGTTAGGAATGGAAGGCCCCAGCAACGGCGGGCTGCTGTACCACGAGATGCAGGAGTCGAAGCTTTGCGCCGTCCACTCCGTCAACACCGTCTTGCAGGGGCCCTTCTTCTCCGAGCTCGATCTCGCCGCGCTCGCCTCCGACCTCGACCAGACGGAGCGCCAGATGATGCTCGAGGGCGCAGGCCATGGCGGTGCCTCGTCTGGCGACTTCTACTCGGAGGTCTCGCACAATGTGTCCATGAATGGCGATTTCAGCATCCAGGTTGGGTCTCGGAACCCTCTCTAATCACGTTTTACTTTTATTGCCGCTCCAAAGAAAATCTAGGTCATGTTAAAGGAGGTTTGATCTCGAAAAGAAAAATGAAACGTACTGGTTCATCAAATATGTATAAGTTTACGGAGACCTTAATAGCATTTGGCTTTCCTATTCGTTTCACAGCTAACACAAGACTATGTGGAATATTTGTTGATCGATTTGTCCTACAGAATTGAAGGGCATCTCAAGTAATATGTAACTGATAAAGTACTTCTTTAACCGTGCCTGCCCGGAGAGGCCAATCGAAACTGTATTCTTGTGTCTTTAAATGACCGGCGTTTGTTTTAGCTGGTTGAGTTTTCTTGGTTAATGTTGTGTTGGTTTTGGCATGCCAAACGTGTCCAAGAACCATTTGTCATCTATGCTTTATGTCAAATAGATGTTTTTGGATTATATGAGCAGAAACTATCATGATAAAAGTTATTGATACCAATCTGATGAAACCTGATGAGAGATAAATAGAGCAATAGATCAAAGGGAATGAAGGGTGGAGGAGGTGGAAGTTGTGACGAGTATTAGAAGGAGGAAACACCCAAAAGAGGAAGAAGAAAGATGATCAAGTCCTCTCAGCAACAAATAACTGAATCACTTCCATAAAATGTAATATTTGGTGGTCTACGCCATCAATAGACATGCCTCTTACTTTTTACTGTAATAAACATGTTTATAGGATCTTTAATAAAAAGTAATAAAAGAAAATTCAGCATAATTTTTCCTTTATTCCTTTCTGATTATGAAATCCAAACTTGTTTATTGATGGTAGCCATCTTATTAAACTACTGCAGTTTATTAGTTGAGATTCTGTTAAAACATTTAAAATTTTTTGCTGAAATTTCAAACATCCAGCTATACTCCATATATCACTCCAGTTTTTCACCGTTTTGAGACATTGTCAGCCACTAGGAAGTAGGATCTTCTTAAGACGTAGTAAGTTACTCATCGTCCTCTTTGTTAAGAAAAAACTGTCTATGATTGTTTTAGTCTATGCCATCACTAGACATTTCCATAAAATATAATATTCGGCATCACTAGACATTCCTCTTGCTTTTAAGTACTATAAGATACATGTTTATAGGACTCTAAAAAAGAAATGAATAAAAGAAAAGTCAGCATAATTTTTCCTTTATTCCTATCTGAATATTAAATCGGAACCTAATATATTCTTTCCTTTATTTATATCTGAATATTAAATCTGAACTTATTTAATTGATATTAGCCATCTGCAGTTTAGTAGTTGAGATACTGTTAAAACCTTTAACAAATTTGGCTGAAAGTTAAAACTTCAGCTATGCTTCATAGGTCACTCCAGTTGCACTGTTTTGATATATTGTCAGCAGCTAGGAAGTAGAATCTGATTAAGATGTTTTAAGGTACCCATCATCCTCTTTGTTAAGAAAAAAATGCCTATGAGTAACCTACTGTATCTGCATGGTACTGTAGCTAAAATATTCATAAATAGTAATTCCAGTGATTTAAAAAGGCGCTCGGGCGAGGCGAGGCGAGGCGAGGCCCGAGCGCCTCGCTAAACTTCCAGGCGGCGCACTTCAAAGAGGCGCCGCCTAGGCGCTCGCCCGAGCCCAGGTGCTAGGCGCTTCGAGCGAGTGCTTGTGTTAAACCAGGCAACCGAACCAGGATTTTAGGTTTGGTTCGGTCTTCGGTGGTTAGTTGGTTCAATCGAACCAACTAAAATCGATATCAGCTGTCGCTGCCCAACCCTAACCGGCTAACCCTGCTCGTTGCCGCTGTCGCTCTCGCGCCCGCTACTTGTCGCTGTCGTTGCTCGCAACCACTGTTGCCGCTCCCGCTCCTGCTCTCGTTGTCGTTGCTGCTGTCGCCCCTCGCCGCTCTCACTCCTGCTGCCACTGCCTCCTTACACTCTCGCTGCCGCTGCCTCCTTACATTCCCGCTGCCGCTGCCTCCTTACACTCCCGCTCCCACTGCCGCTGCCTCCTTACACTCCGGCTCCCGCTGTCGCTGCCGCTGCCACTTCCTCTTTTCTCAGTCAGCACCCCCTTACACTCTTCCTTCTCCTTCTGTATACTATTAACAGTATACTGTATACTGTTAACAGTGTTAGGTTTATTTGAAATTGTTAATTTTCAATACTATTAATAGATTAATAATATATTATTTTGATTTTAATAATGTTAATTTTTATTTATTTGAAACTATTGTTAGGTTTCAAGATAAATGGTAAGTGTACAGAGCAACTCAATAGATTCTCCAATTTTTATTTATGATTTTGTATCATAGATTTTCTTAATTTAATAGCATATTTTTATTTAAAATTTTAAATAATTATATTTATTAATTATATTATATATTTTTATATTTTAACGCCTTGCTTCGCTCGGGCGAGCGCCTAGCGTCTCGGGCGTTTTTGGACCTTAGCACCTTTTGACGCCTAACGCTTTTTAAATCACTGAGTAATTCTCAACTAGAGGATTAATATGCAATCCAATCGATACCCAAATGAGAATATGTTTGGACTCAACTAAAATAGTAATGAGATACAAGCTTACCAACTCAAAACTAACTAAAAGCTTTGAACAGAACTTAAATAGATTCATAAAATTAATGACAAAATAATCTAAAATTACAAAATTTTAATGGACTCAATTACCTTGATATATTCATTTAAAGATAATGTGCAGATGTCTTGATTCTTGAATTAGCAGTCTGATTTAACAGTTGGGAAGAAATTGCCTATGGCCATGACTTCTTCAATCCAGTAATTTAAATAGGTGCTCAGGCGCTTGCTTAAGCGCTTGGGCTAGGCAAGGCGAGGATCGAGTGCCTTGTGTGTGGACCAGGTGGCGTGCTTCAATGAGGCGCCCAGGTGCTAGGCACTTCGGGCGAGTGCCCGATTCAATTAAGCGAACCAAACCGGTTTAAGTCTGGTTCAGTTCGTAGTTTCTTAGCTAAAAAGCCACGCTTCACACCCACACGACCCCAAGGAACCCTAGCATTGCTTCTGCCTCCACCGTCGACGCTTTCTGTTGCTGCCTCCGCCGTAGACGCAGTGGACCGAGCCTTCCTCTGTTGTCGACGGATGAGTCCGACGGCCCCCATAGCTTCCTTTCGTTGTCGATTCCTTCTGTTGTCGCTTCCTTCCACTATCGAGGGAGAGGACCGTAGGTTCCTCCGCCATCGACAGATGCCCTTATGAGCTTTCGTCGCTGCTACTGTCCACAGCTTTCACCACTGTCGTCGTTGCTGTCTGCAGCTTCCATCGTTGCCGCTGCTGCTGTCTGCAACTTTCGCCATTGTCACTGCTACTGTCCGCAGCTTCCCTCGCTGTCGCTGTTGTTGTCCACAGCTTCTGCCATTGTCGCTATTGTCGTTCGCAGCGCTGCCACAACTATCTTAAACTAATCCTCCGTCGCTGTTGCTATCTCCCTCTGTTACAGTTAACATTTTTTTCTCCCCCCTCTAACTTTAAGTAATATACTGTTAACAGTATATTTTTAATTTAATATCATATTTTTATTCAAATAATTATTTTTTAAATTATATTATATAAATTTTTAGATTTTAATATTTCAGAGCATCTCGCTTTGCTCGGGCGGGTGCTTAGGCGAGCGCCTAGCACCTCGGGCGTTTTGAGACTTTGGCGTCTTTTGGCGCTTAGCGCTTTTTAAATCACTGCTTCAATCTGACCCTTCTCTTTTGTCTCAATCCCTGAACCCCTTTAGTTATTTACTTTTCAATTGAAACATTAATCTACCTTTTTTCATTAGTATTTACTATCTTGGTATTAATTTGTAGATTCTAAGTCCATAGACTTCAAAAAATAGTTGTTTCACTTTATCTCAAATTTGTTCAAGCTATTGGATCGGCTTCTCACTAATTTTCAGTTCGTGGTTGCAAATTCTAATCCACGCATGGAGGCTGGAGCACAGAATTTCTCAGTGCGATTGGGCCTGTAATTGGCATGTGCACCTCCAAGTATCACATGGCACTTAAGAATCCACGTATTTGCCTTTGTGACACAGGTTTTGGAATCACAGAATGGGAATATTGACTCCTACTCTCATTGAACAGCCAAAGCCCCTAAAGGGGTCTTCAGTCGCGGCTAAGTTTTCAGGAGCACTTTGGTCATTGATGTTCTTTTTTCTAGCCTAATTGGTGTTTAGTTATTGAATAAGTATAAATAAAGTGATATAAGTAAAGGGGGGTCTACAGGCCCCTAGAATATATGAGAAAAATATTATTCTATGTATCAAATTTGTTTGCAATATTTTTCAGCACTATAAAGTTCTTCTTAATTTAATTCCAAGGGAGGCTTTTCTTTTTCTTGAACAAGAGGCAATCTTAAGTTTGGTCATAAGGGATATCTGGGATTAGTTGGACAACATGCAAATATTTGTTGGAATTAATGTTGTTGGTTGGAGATATGACAAGATTTGTTGAAAAAAAATTAGAAATAGCCAATGACTGTGATTGGTTGGGTTGGCTAGTGATTGGTGGAGACATGGCCAATCTTGATAATTCATTAGGAAAAATCAGGGTTTTTGGAATTGGACTAGGTGAATCCAAGAGTCCGTATTTACTAGGCACATCTAAAATGAACTTTTGTGATATATACTATTTGCCAATGATATTGTTTAAATTGATGATATTTGAATTTGAATGAATTATAAATTATAATTATCAAAATTTACTTGAGAAACAAATGGTTTTAGATCAAGTTGCAGCGTTAGCAAGAGCTAAAACAAAGTTAGTTGAATGGAAAAATTAAGAAGTTCTGAGAAGTAAAATCTTTTATTGTACTGGATTTTTTTATTCAATGTAAGGTAAAGATAACAGAAGATATCGCTTAGATAAGTTAATGCAAGGCAGTTAATTTAGAGAGGGACATTCTAGACTGTTATGTGATTGTTCTGTAATCCTTAGATTAAACCAAGATATTTTCTATAGTTATTAGGTTGGTTATGTTCCATGAATTGTAAATTGGTCACTTAGATCCTATTTATCCAACACTTTAATGACACATAGATAGGTATAGAATGTTGTATAGAGAGTAGAAGGACATATTTGTCATTCTTTAACAATTAGGTCCATTTCAATCTTGAACAAATGTACGAAAGTCTTTCAAGTCGATTTGGATGTCCAATAAAATTATGCTAGTGTTTCGGTTAGGTGAGTTCACTTATTTAGATTGCTGATGCTTGAAGAGGTAGAGGAATTGTAACATGAATTTGTTAGAAATAATAGAAATGGATTCAATGACTATTCAATTTGATTGGTGAATTTGCAACCAGAAATACTCAATGGCAGGCAAGGATCACTGTAAGAATTTCTAATGGGAACTGTCTGATTAGTGTTGTTAATGGTGTTCATGTGACATCTAGCCATGTTTTGCTGTAGACTTCTAGACTTATTGGTACACGAAGCTAATCAAAATGATCGGCCTGGGACTTAATTATTTAAAAACAGACTAATTTGGTTGAACATTCATATCCTGAAAAAAATGGGAAAAATAAAAGAAGAAAATTTCTTTTATCCGCTTAACATTTCCTTTCATTTATTTGTCCTCTTTCTTATCTTATTTATACGATGGCTAATTTTTCACATCTCCTCCCTCAATGTTTTAAAGCATCAGCCTTCTTCCACTCGGTTTGCTGTTTCATTTCTCTTTCTTGTCTCCCATTTGTACTCTTTGTTGTCCCGTTATCTTGTTTAGTTGGACAGCTATTGTAGTGTTTATATAAGTTAGTGGGGACTAAGACTTCAGGGTGCAAGATTTCAATTTAAAGGTGATAGACAACCAGGTACGTTTCCTATAATTATTAAATTATTCTCTTCATAAAGAGAGGGACAAGAGTATTGATTCTAATTCCATTTTGGTGGAAGAAGATATATAAAAAATATATATGATCAGCAAGAAAAGAGATGGATTTCTAAATTGCTTCATGGGTTTTCTTTGACGAAGTGATTTTTTATATTTTCATGTAGGCTCTTGAGAGTTTGATGTAAATCATTTAAGATGCCTGCAAGTTTTTTACAAATATAGTCTTACTCATCCAGTAATCTGATTACTAGAGAAACTAGAAAACAGTCGAGGTGTAGTAGTTAAGATGTATATGTGTTTTAAGTGTGGAGAAATTAATTTCACTTGTTTAGTAATATACTAGTTTCTTTTGTTCTTTTTATGAGATAGGAATATGAAATTGAAGTACCAGAGGAAGCTACAGTGGAACTCATTATCTGAGCCTATCAATGCGTGTTGCCTCTTCGTGGAACTTAAACTAAAGATGGGCCTGTGAAAGATTCAATAGAGTGATATGATTGGCTTATCTGGTTCGACATTTAGGGTTTTAAAATTAAAATAAAGAAGGGCCTGCGAAAGATTCAATAGAGTGATATGAATAGCTGACCTGATTTGACCTTTAGACTTGACACTAGTTTCCTAGATAAGGCATTTTATGCAGTTTTGCCGAAAAATAAAATTAGGATTGGTACAAAATAGTCTTAGATTGGAATTATCTGATTCTATCTGATAATCCAACATACTAGTGTACAATTTCAGTCATTTACCACTAACCAAACTCTCAATTTTGTTGAAGAAGATGACTCATTAAAATAATTTAATGGAACAGTAATATTATTAAATTGATTTGGCCAACATATCAAGTCTTCAAAAATAGTACCAAGGGCGGGCCTTGGTACTATGGAAAGGTTGCTCCTGGGAGATTAGGTTCAAGTTGCAGAAACAGCATCTTTATATTAGTTTTAAGGCTGTGTCTGTTGATCTCCTCATATCCCGCATTTTCAGGTGCCTAATGGCCAATCTCCCTATATCCTGTGACAAGAGCCTAGTGGCCTAGTGCTAGGTATGCTCTTTTTTAATCAAGCCTTCAAAAATAAATCTAGGTAACTTTTTCAGAAGGATGAAAACATAACTGGCATCTTAAAAGTATCAATCTCGATATTAGTTTTTTTTAAATACATATGTAGACAACTTCTTTGCCTTGAACTACCTCTGAAGTAGTATATATTCAAAAAGAAAGAGATATAACATAACAAAAATCAAGCAAATAAATCTGATGTGAAACTAACAAAGAAAAATGAAAAAAGTTCAGACAAGGAGAGAGAAAGGGATAGGAAGAAAGATGAGGATCAGATCCCACTTTCCCCATGGTTGTACCACCAAAGAACTGCCCATTCTGTGCAGCAAATTTGCTCCTTGCTGCCATACCTTGTGAAATTTGTTATACCCTGACAACAATGTGGAAGTTGTTGATCTCAGGACCCCGACCAGATCAGCCCCAGCAATGTTGCAGTTATGGATGCTGTCCTGAAAGGGAGCAAAATAGGGGAAAGTAGCTAGGAAAGGAGAGTGGGGAAGGGTTGAGGTATCATTTGCATCTATTGTCCCTTTAATTACACATATTTGTGTTCAAGATCTAATCTTTATATTATATCAAATTGCCTCAGATGCATGTCCGGTCCAATTATAATCTAGAAAGCTGGATTGAATCAGTGATCAGTGGTTAGATTGTTGATCAGAAGTGCAGTCCATTTATACTTAAATTAAATAAGATAAGATCCAATCCACTTGCAGTCCTAAATTAAGGAGAGAAGATAGCTTCTACATGCCTCGTTAGATTTGCTTTGCCACACTAAAAAAGAAGTTTTTGAGTATGAGATGTGGGAGAACCTGGAACAATTCCTAGTTCCACTTTATCTTTGATGACATGTTATGAACAAGGGCAGAAGGCAAAAGTGAACTAAGCATTGAGTTTTAAAATATGGAAAGTTAACTAATTATGGACTCTTAGCATTGAAATATTTTTGCATCATCTTTTGTATATACCTGAAGACACCATCTGGATTAGTCTTCATCTGGAACTGCTTTTGGAATTAAATTTCTATAGAGTAGTAGTTAATCAACTTGGCTATTAGAATCATATGCTAAGTGGAGGAATATTAGCACTCGCACATAAGGGCTTCAGATACACCTGCAATTATCAAGTCCAGTCCCTATCAGCAGATAGGACTATCTTCTCTTGTTTTGG
The DNA here is from genome assembly GCF_036884655.1 of Musa acuminata AAA Group. NCBI lineage: Eukaryota > Viridiplantae > Streptophyta > Magnoliopsida > Zingiberales > Musaceae > Musa > Musa acuminata. The sequence goes on along the minus strand of NC_088334.1, from coordinate 52,610,007 downwards.
AATTCTGAAATTGTTTAGACTCTAGAACTTTTGTGTGCCTAAAGTTGGCTCCAATAAGATGATAATGATGCTTGGAAGTTCTTTTGGGTTTTGTACAAGTGGGGTTAGATGCACGGGCTATAATATTTCTTGACATAATACTGCACACGCAAGAGGCTTAAATGTAACTGAATCATTTATTTCGTATTCCAATTAATGTAAAAAAGGTTTTATTTTTACATGATCAAATTGCTCTATTGGCATATAATTTCTAGTTGTAATTAATATTCATTCTTGGTCTTTTTTATCTACAAAGACTAGAAGTTGATTTCAAAGGGGGATCACCTCATCTTTTCCTGGAGTGGTCCGAGTTATTGAAGTTTTATGTGAGTAATGAGGATGCTACTTGTAAGATTGATCTTTAAAAGTTAAGTGTGCTTATTACTATATCTTTTTCACTGTCATTTTTTAACCTAGAGTCATGAGAATTACATTAGGCAACTGGCAGCCAGTAAAAAATTTTGTTGGATGTCATGAGCATGAATCTTAACTGACTTCATTATTGACTGTAAACCAAAAGTGACATGATGTTTTTCACTACCTAGATGTAATAATAGATTGGCTAGCATGTGATCTGGAAGTGATCCATTTGTATCAGTGTTGGATGTGTTGCACATTATACAGATTGTTTTGTGGTGATACTAGTAAAAAAGTTCAGCAGTCAATCAGAATTCAACTAGAAATATGGGTAAACTTCTGTTTTACATGATGACTGGGAGAAATTTAACTTGATTTATTATTGTGCAAAGAAAAAAAAACTTGATTATATACAAGAAACTAAGTGGCGGTGGGGAGAGGGTAAGCGGATTGACCGATAAATGGAGTCTACGAGTAGGCTGTGCTTTCTAAGATGATCAACTGTGTGTGTATAAATAGTTCTTTAGAGATGTGTGTTTTTTGGATGATACACCAAATATCTTCAGCCTCTTGCTGGAATTTCTTCCTTGCTGTGGCTTCTTTCTATTGTAGTTTGAATGTAGGAAAAGTTGAGATGGCGCAATGATGCAAAATTTATTAACATAATGGCATCTGTATTGCTTTCTCTAAACCATTACTCTGTTTCTTGGTTTTGATGATTTTTGAGGGGGGCCTCTTATTTTTCAGAAGGATCAATGCTTTTGCTGGATTCTAATTTTTTTTCCTTTATTGTTGTCTTGCAAATTGTTGACCTAGATTTTTTCCCATGCACAGGTTTTGCAGAAGGCTTTGGAGATATGGGATCTACAAGTTGTACCTCTCAATTCTCCAGTAGCTGAGCTATCTAAATTTGAGCCCGAGCTCGAGAATGCCTTCATATGTCACTTGCATGACCATTGGTTTTGCATTAGAAAAGTCAATGGGGAGTGGTACGACTTCAATAGTCTTCTCCCTGCCCCCGAGCATCTTTCCCAGTTCTACTTATCAGCTTACATAGATACCCTCAAGGACTCTGGGTGGAGCATCTTCTTGGTTAGGGGTAACTTCCCCACGGACTGTCCTATACCACATGACTACTCAACTGGTTTTGGGCAATGGCTAACTCCAGAAGATGCACAGCAGATAGCAAAATCATGCAATCAAATGAAGTTTTCAACCCAAGAAGCATATTCAAGCAAAATTGATACGATGGCTGAGCAGGAAGAGGAAGATCTGAATGCTGCAGTTAAAGCTAGCTTGATGGATTATACCGATATTCAAAATAGTAGACCAGACGTACTTGAAGGTGGGCGTAATACTGTAGATTCTGCCGCTCTTGGCCTCAAATTTGATCCACCTAATTATAACAGCAGCTTTATGGATCCCTGCCCGCATCGTCCTGAAAGTGGTGAATCCAGCAGTGATGTTCACAATGGAACTCGTGGTGTGGAAACCCCATCATCATCCCATGATGACAAGGTTCAGTGAGGCTGCTTTGTACCGTTGGTTAGAAGCCAACTTGGATTCCATTTGCTTATTGTTCTGTACTTTGTGAGATGCTTTAGTGTCACATTCATTTATGCACGAAATCAGTAGATTTTTGTGGGGAGACTCTGGTTGATAGTTTCCTTGTTTACGATCATTTGTTCCTTTCATGTTGCTTCGATTTGTGATGCAACTTCTTCTAAATGGTTCCTGTGTCTGTCTTTCATAATGTAAGCGCATCGAAGATGCTCCATGCAGCTGATGCAAGTCGGCGCAAGATTTGTCATTGTGTTCTGATCAGAGTATGCGGTGGTTCCTTCACAGAAGCATTAAATGCTAACTCTACAATCTTGTCCATCAGCAACAAAATCTAGTGAATGTAAAGGCCAGATTTAGTGATCGCTTTCGCAAGATCTCGAAAGATTCTGAGTGGTGCTGCAATGGCAGGTAAAAATAGAGCCCGATGATATTGACAGCATTTGTATGACAGCTCGATCGACTAAATCCTGTAAACAACGCGAAATATGTATGTTGGGGGTAGGAGCCAAAGCCTCGGAATTCGCATTCAGATCAAACAGATCACGATGATATGACCGTCGAAGAGGGCGGTCCATGACCTTATTTTCATGGAATTACCTGAATGCCCATGTAACAAACAAAATATCCCATCATGCTTGCTTAGCCGCATCTTTCGGTAGCCAGACAATTGGGTGACTCAATTAATAGAGAGAAGATAACTATTGTGTCAATTGGTTGGCAAAAAATAGTACTAGATTATAGTTAACTATAGAAGATTATCTATAATTATCCCTCATAATAATGATATAAATTACATAACATTGATGACAAATAAAATATTTTTTATTAATCATAACGAAGGAGGTTACCTCAAAATGCTTTCAATTACTTTCAGCATGAATGAAAACATTAAGGATAAAATTAAGTATGATACTAAACATTACAATGAATTAGGGTCCCTTCCCTTGTCTAATCTATATATAGATCTTAGGCCTATGACTATCTATCACTGTAAGGTATAGACTAGAAGACACCATTGTTCTTGAGTAGAGTATTTGTCATCCACAAACTTATTCTTGAAGAACAACTATGACTAAGAATAAGCTTTTCTAGTGTTATGATTTAACCCAAAGTATACTTTAGCTTTAAAATAAAATTACTCATTGATTCAAGTTGAAGAAAATTTTTTTCCACTTATAATGATAAAATTACATATATTAATCCTCTCAAGATTTCATCTTGATGAAAATCTTGTGTATCGGATGATGTTTATATATTCAACACAACAAAGATAACATGATGTAGCCAATACAACAACTATGGTTTATAATCCACAAGAAAATCTACCAACTTCCATTTTGTAGTGCCCCCTTTCAGACTGCGAAGCAGAACAGATTCGGACACCAAAGAGATGCGGCATCGTAAATTGCATCTTTTAATTCCCAAGCAATCAAATCTGATTCTCTTGATTGCATTCCAGGATCGATAACTCAAAAATCAGTGCTTGCTTGCTAAAAAAGAGAAAAAAAATCCCTCCCTCGGGACTCAAGGAGACATCGTCAGCTTCTGCATCCAATCTGGATCATCTAAACACTGGGATCTCCTACACTGCATTTTCTGTACCACACTTCATCATTCACCATTGTCTTTAATCATGTTCAAAAATAGCATCATGTCAATCTTAGTTACCAAGGCTGCCACTTAATCATGTTCAATAATAGCTTCATGTCCAATTATAGTCGCCAAGCTGCCAAGTTGGCTGAAAGGAGCAACAATGGAAATCCAAGTTGTTCCTGCCAATGCCAACAGATACTCTCTTTTAGATGACATCATCTGCGGTAACAAAGATATGTCCATGATTAGTGAATGCATCTCAGTACCGTCTGCAATGATAAAGTTACAGTTCGAAGTCTCATCTCTAAGCCGAAAAATAAGGAAGAGTTTCGACACTGATAACAGAAGGTTATTCATTTTGACGAGTACTGGTAAAGAAAAATCCTGTACCACAAAATCCGACACATTAGGTCTGATGTTCCATTACTTTGAGACCTCAAGAGACTTCAAATGCAATCCATTTTATTAGTCAGCACTAAGAGGCATTCAAATGACTGAGATCTTGTTTTTGTAGCTCTGTCCAACATTTGGAACCGGAACACAGTTGCTAATGATGGCGATACATGAATAACTGAACAGAAGCTGTGACCAACCATAATATATGTTGGGTTGCATGATCTTTATGTGTTTAGTCATGGTACACCAATACAACCTGAAAGGCCTAAGCATACTCAGACTATTAAGGTGCATGTTCTCCCCTGAAAAGCATAAATAAAAAACTTAATTTGTATTGGTAAAGATTAACATCTACACTTACAAATTTCAAATTGAAATGAACAGCTGGATAAGATATTGGGTGTATAACAATCAAGAGCACTTTCAAGGAAATATGTGAAATAATGTCTAATCAAGTGCAAGACAAAAATTGCACCTTCCTTCTTCAGCTTGAAAATAAAACGATTCATTTATTTTTTCAACTGCAATCAGATAAGTGATGGCATAAATGAAAAGAAAAGCTATTTAAACATTTTTATTGAGTATGTTATCCTTTTGGCCTATATCACAAGGTAAATCTCTATGCTGCCACCAATTCCTTCTGTTTACCCTTTTATTTATGTTTATCCTCTTATTTCTCATTTTCCCATCATCTTTTTTCACCAAAGTGCCCATAACAGAATAAAGTTTACTGCTCCAGAGGAATCCCAGTTAAGTCATGAACGATCAAGAGATCTCGACTTATATTCATTTGTAACCAAAATAATGCACTCAAGTTTGCTGAGTTTACTGAGGTCTCAAAGCCAACAATTGTAGTGGAATACAACTGGGTTGCATGTACAGCTTACATAGAACTCTTTGGACTAGAATGTAGGTAAATAACAAATATATACAGGAAATAGAAACGAGGTGACAAGAGACTGATGGCGCAAGGCAATTTTTAAGTTAGGTAGTTAGGTCTGAAGGACTGGATGGCAAGAGGACAACAGACTATCAAAAGACAATATACTATATTACATGGTTATTACAGACAATCATTAGTTTTCAAACCCACTTCGATGAATTCATTTCAAGTAATCAGAATAACCACTTGTAACATTAAAGGAAAAGAAAATTCTGACTTTGTTAGAGAAAGATAAAGAGAGTTTTAGCTTTTATTTGGCAAGCTATATCGCTTTCAGTGGAGCTCAGTAGACAGAAATGGTCCATATGGTTGATTCCAAAAAATGGGAATCTTCAGCTTGTTGCTGCTATTATACAGCAAACAGTAATAAAGATAATAGTAGGAATAGCAGAAAATAATGACTGCTACAGACAACATTCTATTATGCAACGTTAGCAAGTCTGCCTAATTTGTAACCTATAGCACCTTTTACCTATGGCAATGATAGGACCATGACTACAAAGTATCACAACCAACTCCATGAAAACTTACATGGAAAATATTTTCATATACATCACTAGTTCCTTTGTGAAGTTTATTCATATCAGTAAGAAGACAAACTAGATTTGTCAAGAAGCAGATGCTTGATAGTCAAAATTTTACTTTAATAAATACTAAAATGGATTTGGTAGAATATATATAAACATCTTTTATACAATTCAGTTGTTGCTTATGCTCTGCAATCTGCAGTCAGCGTCTGAGGATTTTATGGAAGAGAAAAATCTGGCACTCAAGGATAAGTATCATATGCACTAACAAAAAAAAAGTCAAGACTGAATTGGTGGAGGAAGAACAAGTACCTTGTAGAAGCAAGTCACTAGCTTAATACAAGCCTAGCATGTTCCTCACGAAATATTGGGAATTGATATGCCTTCCTTTCCTTGAACTTCCATTCCTCCGGCTGTTCCGCATTGGTGTTAAGTAAAACCGCAGCATACCATTATCACCATAGCTCGGAGAATACCTAGCACTTCGATTCCTCTCCAGCACATAATCCTTCCTCCTCTTACTCTGGCCATTGATATCTAGGCTGCTATGCCTTATACCGCCATAGCCACCATGAACACCGAAAGAACTCCTTGAGCTGACAGTGCTGTTTCTCCATAAAATCCTCCCATTGTAACCCTGATGAGACTGTAATCCTGGCCAGGACTCAGATAAGGATCTCTCAACCACATTGGCGCCCGCTCTGCTGTTGCTTCTTCGCTGGATGAACCCCCAAATGTTCCATGCTTTGCTCCATTTCCCGGGCTTCTTTGTCGCAGCCCCCTCGCGGAGGTCTCTGAAAGATGCATCTAAGCTCCCAACATACTCGTTACTTAGAGATTTTGAACTCAAATCTTTCAAATCCCTGTCAAGTAAATTGGCATGGTGGAAGGGGAAGAACGTGCCACCAGCAGCGGAGACTTTAGCATATGAGACCGGCTTCAGTTCATTGAGCTGATGCTCGCGTATACTGTTGGAGTTGGACCGGTCAAGGCTTCGCCAGCGACGAGTGGATGAAGAGTCCAAGTAGTAGTCCCGAGTTTGTGCAGACCCACCTGGGGTGACAGCATCCTTCTCGACGGGGATGAGGCCATCCGACCGGAGGACGGCAGCAGCAGGGGCATCCTCGACGACGGACAGCATTGCGGGGAGCCGGGAGAACACCGCTTGGCCTCCGATCGAGTAGCCATCCCATGAGGCTCTCGGCTCGTCCAACGAGAACCTCGGGTCGTCGAAGGACATTCGGGCGGCGTCGAGGGAGAACCTCGGGTCCGTGTCGCAGGATCTCCGACCAAACGCATCCACAGCCACCTCCGACTGAGTGTCGCGTAGCCGTCGCGAGAATTTGGGCGGCTTCTCAGCGGGCATCACGGCCGCAGCAGCTTCGCCTCGCTTCTTGTCCTTGTGCTTTCGCCGCCACTTGTGAAGCTTCTTGCTGAAGACGGAGGCCGCGAGCCAGAAGCTGCCGGCGATCTCCTTGAGGTCTTTGGAAGGCAGCTTCTTCGCCTGGACGTCCTCATCGATGTGGTCCTTCATCGGCTTCACCTCTGTCTCCTCCATCGCATCTGCCCCATCCACCTCCGACGACACTCCCACTTGAAGCACCGGATCCGCCGCCCTAATCTCATCCCCGTCGTCCTCATCAGCTCGGGTTCCGAGGGAAGGCACCGTGGCGGAGGAAGAAGGGACGAACCTGAGGCTCCGGCACTCGAGTTCGATTCCCCCGCCCTCCATCGTCGCAGGCGCCGCGGCAGTGGAGGCGGAGGGAGCGAAAGGCTGATAGCCCCTACCCAAGTCGTCCTGACGGAAGAGGGACCAGAGCGTGTACCGGCCGCGGACGTCGCAGGAACTGCGCTGGGACTCGAAGCCGAAGGCAGAGGCGACGGGGCGGCGAGTGAAGGAGAAGGATTTGCAGCGGCGGAGCTCGGGGCGGAGGAAGGAGGGATGGCTGGAGGCGGAGACCCTGGAGAAGACGGACTTCAGGGCGGAGACGGAGGAGGTGGAGCGGCGGCCGGGGGCGGCGTCGAGGCCGGCAAGGCGCTCCCGGAGGCACGAAGCGCAGAAGCCCGTGACGGTCTCGTCGGGGTGGAGGTCGCAGGTGAAGGGCGGAAGCCGGAATGGCGGCGGCAAGGACCCTATCTCGAGAGCCATGCGGTAATCTCGCGGCGGTGCCTCTTCCTCCTCGCTACTTAGCTAACCAAGCTATCAAACATTTCATCGAACAGAATATGCTCATGCTCAATGGTAAACAAGAAGAGCAGGGAGAGAGAGAGAGAGAGATGAATGTGAAGGAATGAGAGACCAAAGTAAGTATTACTGTGATTAGTATCATCAGCATCGGTTGAGGATCGAAACAAAAAAGATAAAACGGATGGATGAGGAAAAGAGAAAAAGCTAATGTGCTTCCCCACTTTGGCCCGTCGACCATTCGCTTCTTAATTATTTCTTTTCCTCTTTAACATCTCTCCTATTAAATAAATACTCAAATCAATTAGGCAAGAAGATTAACCATAGAAAACATATATATATATATATATATATATATAATATATTACAGTACGAGTACAAATAATGTTGGTGCAGCTGTCCCATTAGTACCAGCAAACACGGAGGATCGTCCACTTATTGGAGGGCAGGGCGTGGTTGGGTTTCATTTCAGGTCGTGGAGGAACGTAGGGAGTATGTGTTGAGACCACACGCTGCCATCCCAAAGCACCTACTGAAACCCCAAGCAGCGTCGCAAGGAGACGACGACGACGACGACGACTAAAACACGGGTTTTGGTTTCCGTAACATGGAAGGGTTAATAGGTACGTACGTAGGTGTACTAGTACGACGAGTTCCAAGATTCTAAAGCGAAGGGCCACAGTCTGCATTCCACAGTGGTCCAAGTAATGAAGGAAGACAGCCACAGACGAAGGAACTCGATTGAGACGGGGAATGAGATGACTGTGACAATAAATATGATGCTCGTGTGTTTCGGCAAACAATGCCAATGCACCCACTAAACTTTCGTGTCTTTGTTTATCCTCCTCCTCCATGGTTGGCATTTGCTCCTCTGATGATGGGAAGAAAAAGGAAGCAACAAATATTGAGCTTTTCCTTTTTTTTTTTTTTGTCTGCATGTTGAACATATCAAAAACTGCAACATCCCATCCAATCCAATCAAGCAATGGCAACATGCAATGGCAAAATGGTACTTGATGTCGTGGAACGCCTTCATCTCTATGGTTTGCATCCTAGCTCCCTTGTCTTCTCCATGAACACCACGAATCTTTGTCTCATCGATCACCTGTTCTTCTCACCTTTCAAAGAAGCCTTCAACATCATGGGAGCATTGAGGTAATCGAGCTTCGATGACCACCTGAGCAACAGGATTCATTAGCTATTGTTGCTTCAATTGGCAACCCTCATGTAACTATTACTTACACTCGCTTGAATCACTCTCAAGAAAGAAGAGGAAAGAGAAAATAATATTTATATTTATTTATAAATAAATATTTTAAAAAATATTTAAAAATAAAAAAAAACAAAATGAGACTATACGAATAGAAATGTCCTATATAATAACTCCAAAATTTGAAATGATAGTTAGTTACGTAAAAACTTTCCGTTTTGGGGCTTACCAAAATTTGTACCAAAACACAAAAAAAAAAAAAAAAAAGACAACAGTAGGAGACTCTCATATCATCTATCTTAGACTTCACTCTTCGTATGAGTGAGTGATTGGCCTAACGAAAGAGAGTGAGCAGATTTATGCAGGTTGGTGGGGCAGCTCATTGGATCAACACCTCATGACTGCTATGTCACGTTACATTTTGATGACCTTTTATTTGATCCACCAGTGAGAGAATGAAGAAGGCATCAATCTGCCTCGTTAAGCAAACCTCTCTACCCACCACCAACACTTGCGAGAGAACAGATCATCCCACTGCGTGCGGCGGGGTGATCCCAAAGAAAGAAATGGACAAACATCTCCCTTTACCTTAAGCTGAGGACTCACGGTGGCATATTAATTGATGGAGCGTCGTGCTGCATGATTCACGCCACTCTCTTGGGGTTCACGAAGGGACCCCATGGCATGAGAAACGTTGCTCCAAAAGCGTCGATGGAATGCGGTGGTGGACATCATCGCTTCTTAGGTGAAGGGCCACAGGAAAAGCAGGACTGCGCCTGCTGAGGCTGGCTGACGGAAAAGCCAGAAAGATGAAGCTGTTAACAAAAGCAAAAAAGCATCAGCTGCTGCAACATTGGCAGGTCATGGAGAGGAGAGGAAGGAGAAGGAAAGGCAGGCGTTTGAGATTGGGTCCTCCATTGCCTTGCCTTGCCTTGGTGCACACCACCGCTACACATTTGCTCGGACAGTCTATAGAGAGAGGGCAACCAAAGGGTAATCTAGCCAGCTTTACAGTTAGTTATATTATTCGGTTATTGTGGTCTCTTTGCTAGCTAACTTGCCTTTTAAACAAAGGTAATCTTAAATATATGCTCTAATTTCTCTAACATATATTTGAAATATTATTACAACAACAACAACAACGATCTCTCTTCCCCTTTTTTAACTTCTTTTCTTCTGTTTCCTAATCTTCATTTGGAGACTAAGAAATAAGATGACTCCTATCAGTAACACCATTTGAATCTATCAAACCATGGGTGGACTCTCAGAAGCTTTGCGTTTTCTTTCCTTTTTATCCCTCTTTATTTCAATAACATATAAATGATAAAATGTGGCAAACGGTCCCGCTCAGGTTCGCCCCTTCAACCGTCCAAATCAATGTAGGAGACAACGATGTGAGAGACATGATCAACACAATTGGTAGATACATACATTCTTTTGTAAGCCCTCCAACATCTCAAAGAATGCAAATCAACTCTCATTAAAGTCCTTCAAAAAATAAATTCCTTTAAAGAAATTGGAGTGTCAGACAAGTCAATTGGTTATAAAGCCAAAGATTAGGAATATTGGCAAGTTCATGTTGCGAGCAAAACGATTCCAATATCCAAACATTAAGAATATTGCCAAGCCAAAGCCAAAGAAAAAAAATTATTTCTGGTAAAGTGTCTAACCTTTCATAGACACTGAACCGCCCACTCAGATCACCAGGATGCACAAATGCACGGATAAACGATACCTGTTTCAACGGCCAATAAAATAATTGGTTTCAAACATATTCAAGAGGAAATTTGAGGCCAGCTGAGGCGTACCTGTAGGTCATCTCAAGCTCAATTCTGCCGTCCCAGCATGATAGTTAGCATAAGATCAATTTGTCACCAATAAGAATCTTCTTAAAGGCTGGTACCTGCATGATGCCCAACAACAGACAGATTCCATGATAGATACAGTCGCCACATTTACAAACAAGATTTTAAGCCTCAGTTCATCGAGCATACAAGCAGTTTCAAAGACCGATATTGATCTCCAAGGGCAAAAAGTATTACAACAAATTAATTACATGTTGCTGCCGGAAGTCATTCCTTGTGGATTAGACAAAACAATAACTGGCAAATCTAATAGCCTGCAAGCTCTACACTTCACCCTTCAGAGATTTACAAGCTCACATATTCCTGATTAACAAGTGGTAAGCCTGATTAACGAGTAGTCTGTGCAATTCCATTCTTCTAAAGTGTGGAACTTTTTGTCGCCAAATCATAGTCCTCACTCTCATTATGCTCCTCCATGTTGCCTCTCACACTATCATCAACTTCGTGAACAGCACCTTTTTCTAGGGAACATAAACCCTTGCAAGATAAGTCGGTCAAAATAGTATCTACATCGAACTGACTGCTGGTAGCAGCAATGGCAGAATGATTGTTCACCTTCTGAGGCAAAGCATACTAACAAGTCAGTACCAACTAAAAGCAGAACAGAAAGAAATCAATATAGAAGTAAATGTGAGGACAAGTTACTGCATTAACTCACACTGTCACAAGTAAAATTCTCACTTAAATTGTTGAAAACAGCAGGGAGAACATTCATCAACCGTGGACCTGATGCAATGGGTGCTGAAGCCAAAAGCATCTCAAGTGTTTCTCTGGCATTTTTCTCCACTACAGATTCTGTCTTTGGAATCAGAGGATTGACAAGGTTTGGAAGCAAAGGTGAAATGACTGTAGATATAGCGGGTCCAGCACTGACAAGATAACCCTGACCAGAAGAACAAACATCAATGAGTGGAATGTGCACGATGGGGTCTGACATGAAAGGCATAAAAATTGGAAGTTGTTGCGAACATGGCAAGGTAAGTGACGACACAGAAAGTGGTGCAGGGACTAGTGGGTCAGGGACAAGACTTGGGAGAGTCAGAGTTTGAAGCTCAGCAACGTCAATGGTTAGTCTCGCTGGCACAGATGTAACTACAGGTGCAGTTGCAGACAGCAGCGAGGACAATGGTGGCAGGGATATGGATTCAGGAAATGTGGCTAACAGATGTGAAGGGGCTACTTCATACTGCAATGAAGATGGGCAAGGGGGACACCAGCAGTAGTAAGGAGAATACAAGGAACTTGATCCGGTCTGTGAAAGAGGAAGGTGAATTGACATGGGGCTGAATGACGAGAGAGGGATAGGTAAGACATCAGGCAAGCAACAAGATAGGGTTGAACTCGCTCCAGTGCTCCTTGAATTGTCATCCTCACATTTGCTGGTAGCAGTACATGAAGCAGAAACTGAAGTAACCAGTTCAGTGGTTCTCGTCAATGTGATCTGATGGATATCTCCATGCCGCTTGATTTTCTCCCTAGCCCCACTTCTTATAGAGGAATACGGTCTTCGCATCTCGTCCTTGAAAGTGTTTAATCTCGGACTAAGACTGCCCTGGCAGAGCGAATGCACCTTTCCTATATGTGCTTCTACAGCACGCAAACGTGACGACTTGGAGAGTGCACATGAAGAAGAATGGCATTCAGTTTGATTGGTAGTAGAACCACTATGTAAAACATGTGATGAAGCAGCTGAATTAGCTTCGGCAGCATTCGAGCACCCAAGAAGATATGCCCGAAGATGAGTTGCAAATGAATCAAGGCGTGATACAGAGATCCCAGTAAGACTGGATAAAGAAGGCTTCCTTCTCAGTAGATCTTTCATCTGTTGCATAAATAAATCAATTACTACTGATATTAAGGGTTGCTGAAACCAAGAACCTACAACTACAAGTACTTTAGTGTATTGCCTGTAATCCAGTTGGTTAAAAACACCACTACTTTCAAGGATGTCACAGGTTCAATCCACCAGTAGTGCATAATTCACCATGGCCCCACCTGAATGGTGGGTTTAGATAAAAGCTTTGGACAATGCAACTATGCATGAAGTCATACAAGCAACTTTAATGTTCAATTATGAAATAAATGCAAAGTTCTAAACTGACAAATCAGAAAAGCACAAAGTGACAGCAACAGACATTTCAGCTTCTTGACTGCAGAATGCTACGAAAATTGAGAAAAGAAACCAAAAACAAACCTTAGCAAGCAACTCGAGTCCATGGAGCTTTGACTTCTCAGAACACCAATAGTACAAGGCCTGATGTCCAGGGAACTTTAGCAGAAAGGAACGACCAGAGGTATCGGCTGATATTTCTTCGATAATCACATCAGAGCTATCAAATTCATTACTCAAAACAGCAAGTCTCTCTGTACAGCCATCATCCCCAATGAATGAAATGTGCATATTAGATGAAGGCAAAAGATTGAGATTCAACTGTCCCCTATACAAAGAGAAGGCAATAAGGGTTAAACAATTTATCAAAAAATGTTTAGCATGAATAAAAAAATAATGCATGTAAAAGAAAATAATATTCATAGTTAATTCGACCATAAACCAGAGTCTAACCACTTCAATTGTAAGTATTTAAAGCAAGATAAAACAGAGAGCAAATTTTAGACTTTAGCATATTTGAAAATTGTATGTATTTTGCTTGTCTTAGCAAATGAGTGAGAGATCAAGAAAGTCATTCCTTTTTCAGAATGAAAATATAAACAAGAATCAAAATCCAAAGATGATTTAGAGCATTTCCTTCCTCAAAGGAATAACATATTGGAATAGATAATTCATGTTGTCAAACAGACCCATAGTGGTTAGAGTGCTAACAACTGTAACAATCATTCCCAAGTCAATGCATATACTCTAGAAATAATTTTGAAAGATAATATGTTACAAGTAGGCAGATCTGCATCAAGTGGATACTGTAGAAACCACCATGTATCAAAGTTATATCTGCACTAAATTTATTTTATCAAGCTGAAAAGGCCTAATAACAAAATGGTGTTTTATATTAATTGATGTGTTGCTGCAAGCTGCAAGGAAGTCTTCACATTCAAATTATAAAGCAATGCTTTCAAATAATGGTCTTAATCAAATTTGATATCAAGAGCCAGTTGATTGCTGTAAATGAAGGGAAATGTGAAATCACTGCAGTTTGCTTCTAGTCCCAACCCAATGTTCAAAGACATAAATTTCAAGTATAGGCTTCACAAACAGTCCATTTCCTGTAAACAGAGGGAATTGAAGTAATTTCAAAATCTAGTTGTACTCTCCATTCCAATGGTCTCGAAGGTCTTCGTATTAGAATATTATGTTCATTTTAGACAAAATGCATGAAAAAAAGAACTTCAAGTACAGAGAGATCAAATAGTGGTACATTTTAAAGAATTATGCATATAACACCACCAAGCATTTATAGAATGACATAAAAGCAACATCCAAAAATTTAGCAAGAATGGGTTGGGGAAGGTCTCAATTAATGAACTTCATATAAAGATGAATCAAATATCTATAAATGAGAAAACTACTTTTCAAAAAGCAAATAATTAAAGCTTGAAACTAGCAAAAAGGATTGATCTAGGTGAAAGTCAATAGGCATTAGTTGATGCTTAGACAAAAAAGTTGCAATCAAAATAAAGATGCTGAGCAGAAATTTCAAATTTGGAAGTTACTTAAGGAATGCAACAAGATAACAGCTGAAATTGTGACAATGTGATATTATTACCTTACAGGGGGATGCGTAAGTAATCATTTTAGCCAAGTACAAGATCACAAAAAGGAAGTGAAAACCTTAATTATATTTTTTTTCAACAATAGATCCTAGCAAAAGAAACAAGTAAAATGAAAAAAAAAAATATCAGACAGACTCTAATTTTTAGACTATCTAACCAAAATATCATGTTATTGACACAAAGAAATCTTGTAAGAGTTTCTTTTTTACTCTAACCATTATATTAGGAAATGATGAAGTTAATCATATTTCAAGGGAAAATTTAAATTTCCCACAAAAGATAAGTGGATTCACTTCCCTCTTATATGACTGGATAGAGCAGCTTAATGTTTGTTTCTGCAAGAAGTTGGAAAGATAGAAAGATCAACAACATGTAGAAGAAATAGAATTCCATAGTCTTTCTCCGAGTTATCTTGGAAAATGATGTAGAAACAAGAATAAACACCAAAGGAGGACTCGTAGCCTTCTACTCAAAGTAGAAGCTCCCATTAACCTAAAAGAAAAGATTCCATCTAGGGGCAAACTATGAAGAGCCAGAATCACAAAATACAAGTACCTTCTTTTTTCACATAATGAACATACAAAATAAAGCACTTCCAGATAAAAAAATTGATAAGTGAAAAGCACTATCCCATTAAGACATGGCATTAAAAACAATGTAAACCAGCTAACATACTACACAAAGGAACCTTTATGCAGTGAATAACTTATAACATAAATAAAAACTCACTAGCATACTATAAATTTGTAAGACTGCAGTGACTAATTTATAACAAAGATAAAATTCCTTTAGCATACTATAAATCTGTGAGAATATCAATTTGAAATTTGTTATAGCTAAAAGATCATATAAATATTTACTAAAAGCTAAGCATATAAAGATCCTAGGAAATGTTTTCACTAATAATGAGGATCCTATTGCTAAAATCCAACTAGGATAGGATAATCATCATGAAGATTCAATATACCAGAAGTCCATGTAAGAAACTACCTTCTTTGCTCATAAATCAGAGATCTTAACAGAACATCACACACGCCCACTTCACCTACAAATCAAAAGACATTTTTACTTGGAATGATGAACAATGCCATCACTATTAAGCTGAGACATAGAATCCTGTAATCATTTATAAACAACAACAATTAAGGTATATTTTCCAGCCACTATGAATTGATTACTTAAACTTAACATAGAAAGTTTAAATCAAAACTTGCATCCTTAGCAGTATACTGTGTAGGTTAGAACCACAGTACTATTAGAAAGAAAATAAAGAAAAGGAATAGGACAAATCATCTTAAACATGCCATGAACTGGGCTATTCACTGGACCTAATCAAACAAAGCACCAAAGTGTAGCTTGTCACAACACAATAACATATATATCATCCAATATATAATGTTACCAAAAGCGAAGCAGATATTGGCACTCACACATCTCAAACTTATTCACGGCTATAACAGTTTAAAATTATATAATCTGGTACGATTAGGTACATCAAAAAAAGATCAATTGAATGTGTGGATAATGAGTAGAAAAGTATACTATCAATAAGCAGAACCTATAAGCCTCCACAAGAAAGAAGAGAAGTACCAAATGAGAATACATATATCAAAAGCATGCAAATAATTAAGAAGAAACTATTAAGTACCTAAGCACATTGATCTTCACAAGGACTCAAATTATAGCATTCCCTACTAGTGTTAGATGTGTGGCTCCTGAAGAAGACTGTCATATTACAGGATTCATCAGTTACGCTATTTATCATAATATTATGGAAGTCATGCATGTTCATTAGAAGTACTGTCAGCTTGGAAAAATATGGACGATCGTTTCATTATCCTTACTTCTTACTTTGTATCCAAGTCTATAATGATTATGCACTTCCTCGGGTACAATCATGCACTCAATATATCAACTTTGCGTTTTCTAAGGATGTCATGAAATTTCCTAGACTTATGTCAAACTTTCTTGGCCTCGAAACATCACACGAATCCACCGACATGAGTTTAAAAAAGGTTTAGAGACACCAAGTTGTAGTGGTGTTAATGAGTACTTTTGACTTTTTGTTCTTTATTCAATTTTCTCTACCCTTTTTCTTTCTCACGAATGTACGTTTCCACCAAGTTGTGGTGACACTCATGACCCCTTTTTTTTTGTTTCTGTTTTCCATTTCCATTCTTCTTTTCATGAATATGAATGTTTCCAGTGATGGATTTTGTCTGGTCATTATGTATATTCATGTGTCAATCCTGCACAAACATCAACTATGATCCAAGTGAATTAGACCACAAGTTGTTGCAAAATCTAGTGCTCCATATTGAAACAACCCGAAAATGGGTGGATTTTTATTTTCACTAGATCAGTTGCAGTGTATCTTTGAAAATGTGATGTACATACTTACTGAATACCTCTTGTTTGGTTAAGAAATCAAGAAAAAGCTTACAAGAGGTCCTTTTTGCTATTAAACTACATTCTAGAAAAGTAGAAATTACAAATCTAAAAGAAGGTATCTAACGTTTTACAGCATAATACAATGAAAACAGGAACTGACCTGCACTGAAATATAGAATCACTGCAAGAAAATAGAGAACTATCAAAAGTGCAATAGTTTATCAGATTATCTTTGCTTTTAATATCTATTACATGAGAGTCATGCATCTATTAACTTTGTTTTGGTTGACATCTAAATGTAAATTACAGCAACAAAGCTTTCCAGGGTAGATGTTCACAGAAAGAATCTCAGCGGTGAATACACTATAAAGAACAAGGAAGAAGCAAATATGAGCATATTTCACATTAGGCAAAGAAAATCTTGGAACAACATAATCGATCAATTTGTTGCATAACAATAAAGTGAAAAGAATACATGGAAAAGATGACTATACTGAACCACTTAAATCAACTAACAGAGACAGACATGGGTAGGTACCGATTTAAGCCTTACATCTTTGATAAATACAAGTTTGTTGATTACCTTGTAGCAGTTGGGCATAGAATGTTCCCTCGCTTCTTAACCTTTCCTACACGAACAGAAACAAGAGGAACATACAAGCACCTCGCCAGCATCCCCACTTCCGATGCTTCAAAATGCTGGTCACAGATAGGATCAACCACAACCAAATTAATTTTCATTCGAACATAAAAGGGGATAATATGGATATAAAGAACATAATCAAACAGCAAATAAAAGGCCATCCAGCTAGGTTCTTGCATATTTTCATACAGTAAAAACAACATCCTAATCATATAGTACAACAAAGTAGCAGTATTAATTTAACAAGAATTACAACTTTTTTTTAACCGAATTAGAATTAGTTGCTGGACCTATGAGATATAACGTCTTTTTCGACCTAAAGTGTGGTTATGATAAGGAGAAAAGAGAAGGAATAGCTATTAGATCAAATACATATAATAAAAAAGTAGATCCACCTTGCGCGTAACAGAATTTGCCAAGATTAACGAGGGTAAATGATACGAACCTGGCTTAGCTGAGCTAGGAGACGTTCTTCAGCGGGGCCGCTGGAGACGTTAAGCTTGAGAAGAGGCTTTGACCTCTCAACCGCACGGCAGGCGCCAAGAACCTGCAGATCCAGGGCATGGAGCCACTGCAGCACCCCGTCCTCCCCGCCGCCGCTCCCCTCGTGGGAGATATCGCCATCCGATTCTCCCCGGAGGAGGCGTCTCAGCCTCTCGACGACGACGCCGCCGCGGCCCAGGGGATGATCTGCGGCCGCGGCCGATCCGGATTCCTCGTTCTCCCTGTATCCCTCAGCGGCGTCTCCGTCCAGCGACCGATCCGAGTCCTCGTCCCCGTCCCGGCCGAGACCATCTTTTCTCGAAGGAACCATCGTTAACGTTCGATGACGAGACGAGACGAAACGCTTCGCTTCCTCTTCCTCTTCCTCTCTTTCTAACACCGGTGGATGGCGATCGGCGGAGGAGTGGGTGGAGGAGGAAGAATGGCAGGAACGGCGTGGAGAAAATAAAAAAAAGGTGCGGATTCGAGGCGGCGTTATGAACCAGAGCTTTATGGGACGTTTCCGGTCCGCGCGCGTCGTCTCTCACAGCCTGGAGGAGACGAGGGGTAGGGTGGGGACAGCGACGTGGCGTCGCAGTGGAAACCACATGATCTAAAACATGCCACCCAACAAATCCACGTACGTTTGTTTCGATTGGAGGAGGGAAGCGGGGCCTTTTTACGTGGGTCCCACATTTTGGATCGACTATTTTTCCCAGAAGGTTTTGACCGGTCGGTTCACCTTTTTTAACTTGTCGGTCCGGTCCGACCATTTCATTTCCATGAATGAAATTGTTCCGACCAATTCATGTTATGTAGAGAGACATGATAGTGGTTAATGCTTACATTATTTATAAAAAAAACCAAAAATTCAGTAAAAATATTAAAAAAAAAAAAAAGAAACGCAGTTTGGAAGGTATGTATGTAAATCTAAAATCCAAGTGCCTATCTTATTTAAATAATATTTATGCATAGATATATAAACATTAATTTTTTTATAAAGGTATGGTTGTAAATATTCTCAAAAAAATCTTATTTATTTTTATAAAATATACAAATAATTTGTGTTAAATAGTACTCGAATATTTTTTTATCAAATTTAAACCTCTTTTTCAATATTTATGCAAAATATAACAAATAAAAAAAAATCAATGAATCAGTAAAAAATTTCAAATTTTGGTAAAATACTTTTTTTTAATTTTAGACGTATCAATAAAAAATAAATGTTAATGTAAAGGATAGTTAAAAGAATTCTTTTTCAATATTTTTCGTCTATAATCACTTTTAGAATAAGAAGTTTTTATTCTTAGATAACAGATGGGTGTGTGGTCATAAAGTTTTTATTCATTTAATCTCAATACACTCTCATTAAAGATATGGTCAACAAGTTCTTTGTATATGATCATTTCATATTATTTTTTATGATATATAGTAATCTTAAGAAAAAGAAACTTATGAATTATCGATATAGTAACTACCCCTAAAATCTTCTAAAAACTATTATAGTGTATCTAAAAACTATTTTTTTTTTCAGAACAGTGTAAATGCTTGTCCTTCAAAACCTCAAATTTGATGAATTGATCTTAGATGGCATATAGTGACATTGCCCAAAATTTCAGCTCATTTAGATCACTTGTATACATTTTGGATACTCAACCCTATAATATAAGGAGATAGAGAGAGAGAGAGAGAGAGAGAGAGAGAGAGAGAGATAAAGGAGAAAAAACACTAACAAGGGCAATGAAAAAAAGCTTTAAAGAATAGGAAGGTTAGTTCATAAGGTGCAGTAGCAATAGGGAACGTACCGTGAAGAGAGGAAAAGATAATAGGAAAGGAGAAGCCGCCTGAAGCAAAACCATAAACGAGAAACTTAGAGAGACAAAAGAAATCCCAAGATCATGAAAGTAATATAGGAAGAAATGCCAAAATAACCGAATGAGAAGAAATATAACGATACAACATGGAGAAATAAGGGAGAAAGAAGATGCTAAGGGCAACGAACGCTTCATGAAAAAAGTGGTTCTCAAGAATAAAAGAATCTTTAAAGAACAAAAACTTAAGGTTTGTGGGAAAATTAGAATATAAACTTATTTTCATTATCATTATTTCCTAGTAAATGAATACAAAATTAAGGTTAGTGGGAAAATTAGAATTTTTGTTATCTTTTATTTTTCAAAATATGCCAAGAACTTCTAATTTCCAGTGAACTCATTCTAACTCTCATTTAATTACTTTATAGAATCTTAAGATTTATAATAAAAATAATTAATATTTAATCTAATTATAGTCCAATTAGAGTGAATTATAATGTTTTGAATTATTAATTAAAAACTTAGTTCATTCAAAGACATTCGATAATATCTAACCCTTGTTGATTATCATCTTCCCACGATAAATGAACACACATATATATATATATACCTAAATTTATGCTTGTAATTTTTATTTTAATTAAATTTGAAATATATCAAATCCACTTAGTTTTTCATACAAAACATTTACAAAAGGTTAAAACCTAAAATAACGGTAATAAATTTTGTTGGTGAGATTTTGAAATTATTAATACTTGGTAAAAGTACTTTAGTTCAATAACAAAAAAAACTATCAAGTCCATTCAAAGACTTATGCAAGTTTTTCCAAAATATATAGACATAAATAAAATTGAGTAATATTTCATATTATTATCATTACCATTGTTGTTATTATTATCAAATAAATATAATAACATGTTTTTTTTCAAAATATATAGACATGAATTTAAATTTAAGTGATAAAAAATGGATTTATCATCCTTTATTATATCATTAAGGTTGATGAGTATTTAAATTTAAGTGATATAGATTATAGTGCATTTGAATGGATTTAGAGGTTTTTTTTATACTAAACTAAAACACCTGTTTAAAAAAATAGAAACTAATTAAAAATATTGTGTTTTGAAAAGAGGAGATTTTAGATATATTGAAAAAAAAAATAGAGTCTCTTTACTAGAATAACAATAATAAGGAACATTAACGGAGACAAATCGAAAATGTGAGACTCATATTTATTCTTTTTTTGTTGATCGTTGCATCAATCTTTACTAATTAGAATTTAGTTACTGTGGTGTATATAATATATAATTTTTCTATGTTATCATGGATTATGGGGATACGCATTGGATACTACTTCATATCATTAAATTTATATGTTATTTATTCGTTTATTTTATCAAATAATTTAATTTTTATATTTGTTTCGGAAGCTATGCCTACTAAATTATGATTTTATTATAAATTTTATTAAAACAATAACTAGATTTTAAACAATCCCAGCTCGAGCTCGATCCGGAAATGGATATTTAATTACGAAAATATAGGAGGAAAAAAAAAGGGGGGAAAATATGAAGAAAATTGAAGGCGGGAAACACGGAATGTTGGATCAAGAGGCGGCCAACTCGATGGTGTGCATCATGTTCTTGAACTCGAAGAAATCCACCCGTCCATCGCGATCCCGATCGACGGCGGAGATCATGCTGCGGACCCCGTCGATGCTCCTCCCCTCGAGCAGCCCCAGCTTGTCGAGCACCGCCTGCAGCTCCGCCGCCGATATGTACCCGTCGCCGTTCTCGTCGAACACCCGGAACGCCTCCCTCATCTCCTCCTCCTCTTCCTCGGCCTTCGGCTCCACGGCGGAGCCGTCGCCGAACAGGGCGATCCCGAGGGCGCAGTGGAAGGCCTCGAAGTCGTCGAAGCCGAGGCCGGCACGGCCGGGCCGGACGTATGCGGCGACGGCGCCAGCAAGCTCGTCGAGGTCGGCGCCCAGGCCGAGGCGGTCTAGCGCGAGGTGGAGCTCCGGGACGGTGATCTCGCCGTCACCGTTGCGATCGAAGAGATCGAAGACGCGGCGGAGGCGAACGGAGTTTAAGCTGGTGGAGCGGAGGCGGAAGGAGGGCGCGGCCGTGCGGGCGAGCGCCGGCGTGATAACCGGCGGCGTCAAGTGCGCCATCTTAGTGGGATCTCGTCGCGAACTAACGGTTTGGCTCATTGCCCTTTGCCCGATCGCCATATTTATAGTGATGCGGTTTTAATCTGTTGTGGATAAAACCAATAAACACAAAACTATATATATATATATATATATATATATATATATATAAGAAATCAGCAAGATTATTGGATTTTTCAACGGTTGGTAATCGGAATGAAGAAGCGTAATCTAATATGCATTTTATAATTGAGATATCTCAAAACTTGTCATGGAATAGATATATGTAAAAGCAATGGAAATATAAAATAAAAAAGAAGAGATGGAAACGCTACACGTGTTTGATCCCATATGGGTTTTGGGCTCGGTCTCCTCTTGACCGGTTCAATTAATGAAATTTCTTGCGGTTGCTTCTTTCATTTTGGGTCTAATTTTGGAAGATTGGAGTCGTAATGTTTAGAAGAAATATCTTATTTTCATTTTTATTTTATTTGCTTGGCTTTCTAAAAGCTCATCTTTACTTCACCTTTCATAATCTTGAATCGGTCCGGTCTACTTTATATCTCCTTTTGAATCATAATAGCAATTAACAAGATGAGATCAATTAAGAGTAAGATTGTAACTAAGTAACATATCTGATCCAAAACTTGACTTAACTTTGATCGGAAAAGATCCAACCACAATCGACTTGACGCGGACCAAGGTTTCGATCGAACCAACTAAAACTTGACTTAACTTGATCCGAAAAGATTTGATCAAAATTAACTAGCTATTGGGCTTAAATTAGTTCGATTCAAGGATATTATTACAATTTTAATTAAAATAATATACTTATTAAAAATCAAATATGGCGAACTGGAGCCAGAAATGATGGTAATGAAAACCGTCTCCTACACAGCCGACCAAGTAGCAGTGCTGCTGGGAAAATGCGGCGCCATGAGCCACCTGCTGCAGGCCCACGCACTCCTCCTCAAGTCCGGCCTCGCCCGCTGCCCCCGCCTCCAGGCCAAGCTCCTCACCCTCGCCGCCCTTCGCTCCTGGGGCAGCCTCTACCACGCCCGCTCACTCTTCGACGCCGCACCTTCCCCCGCCATCCCCTACCTTTGCGACCCCATGATCCGCGCCTACTCCCGCAGCATATCTCCCCTCGGCGCCATCCCCGTCTACAACCTCATGTCCCGCCGCGGCATCCCTCCCTCTGCCTTCACCTTCCCCTTCCTCCTCAAGGCCTGTGCCCGCGCAGCCTCCGAAGCCGCCGACGCCGAGGGCGCTGGTCTCTCCTCCGTCGCCCTCGCCCTCGCCCTCGCCAGGAAGGGCTCTGAGATTCACTGCCGGATCCTCCACCTCGGGTTTCAGTCTGATGCATTGGTCCGCAACTCCCTGATGTCCATGTACTCGCATTGCGGCCACATTCACGATGCCCGCAATCTGTTCGACGAAACCAGCGAGAAGACCGTCGTCTCGTGGAATGTCATGTTAGCCGCGTACCACCGTGTCGGAGACCATGACGCGACGGACCGCCTCTTCCACTCGATGCCCGAGAAGAATGTCGCGTCGTGGAATAGCATGATCACGCGATACGTCCACTCCGGCGATATAGCTGCTGCGAACAGGGTCTTTCTCCAGATGCCGCAAAAGGATGCCATCTCGTGGAACTCCATGATCGCGGGTTACGTCCGGGTCAAGAGTTACGGGCGCGCGTTGGAGCTGTTCAAGCAAATGCGGGCGAGCAATGTCAAGCCGACTGAACTGACGATCGTGTCTGTTCTTGGGGCATGTGCCGAGGCCGGTGTGCTCGATCAGGGTCAGGAGATACATTTCTACCTAAATAACAATGGCCATAGGATTGAAGGGTATGTAGGCAACGCTTTATTGGATATGTATGCAAAGTGTGGTAGCTTGAAGATGGCCAAACAACTGTTCGACACTATGGGCTTGAAACATGTGACTTGCTGGAATGCGATGATCATGGCTTTGGCTGTTCATGGACATTCTGAGGAGGCTCTCGAGCTGTTCGCATCGATGGAGAGGGAGGCAAGCCATGGGGGAGCAAAGCCAAACCGGATCACTTTTCTTGGGGTATTGATTGCTTGCAGCCATAAAGGGCTTTTAAAGGAGGGACAAGCATTCTTCAAGAGAATGATCCAGGAGTACAAGATTGAGCCTAATATAAAGCACTACGGTTGCATGGTTGATCTGCTGAGCCGGTGCGGCCTGGTGGAAGAAGCCTACCAAATGATTAAGCAGATGCCTATCGAGGCCAATGTAGTGCTGTGGAAGACAATTCTTAGTGCTTGTAGGGTCTATGGGAATGTTGAATTGGCAGAGAGGGCATTCAAAGAGCTTGCTAAGTTGGGGTCTCCAAGTGATGCGGAGTGTGTTATAATGTCGAACATCTACGCAGAAGCTGAAAGGTGGGCAGATGTTGGACGACTGAGAGCCGGGATGATAGGCTGTAGCATTTCAAAGCTTCCAGGTTGTAGTAAGATTGAGCTGATCTAAGAGGCTAAGAACTTCAGGAATTGACATGTCTTGAATGTGCCTGTTGAATGGCGGCATGCCGCGTGCAGGGCTTGATTCTTGGTCCAAGATAGATACCAATGTGAATCTTCCAAACAAATGATTACTGGTTTAGTTTAGCAAAACTTGGAAGCAAGAAACCATCAATATAGATGTTGTGGAATCTGGTTTTGGCTCCTCCACAACTGATCCAATCTTTGGTGAGCTTGAAAATGGTTGTCTTGTTGCAAAATCACTGCTGGTGAGTTCAGAAAAGGCTGGCTTTCGAAGAGCATCTTTTCCTTTGAGTTTTTCTCCGGTTATTGGGAATTCATGAATATTGCTTTGCATATGCTTTATCGTGTATGGTCAAGTGAGATGTATTGGAGAATCATGAGACATGGAAAAGGCTAAGTTTAGGCAGTTAGCGAACTACAAGAAATAACATGAACCGTAAACCATATATCGCGCATCATATTGTTTCCAGTTCCAACTTATTGAAGGCTCTCACTTGGTCCCAAGGAGTTCAACCGAAAAATGAAAGAAGATTTGGAAGAGGCTCTACATCCTATTTCAGAGAAGCTGATAATCATATTCTTATGTGTTTATGATAGTTGATGAGGTAAATGTTATTTTATCCTGAAAATAGATGATGATTCACTATGTAATACCTCATGCAGTAAGATGCAAGTTATAACTGGTTTTTTTGTACAACACAGTTCAAGAGATAAGATTGAAAAACCTTCCTAGAAATGCTTAAGCATTGCTTTTTAGTTCTCACATACTGCCATGCTTCTGTTTTTCTCTTATCTCTCTGCTTAATCTCGTGGTAATTGTTCTTTTATACTGAAAATAGATGATTCAATATGCTCATCCAATAAGATGCAAGTTATAATTGGTTTTTGTACAACACTTAGTTCAAGAGATGAGATTGAAAGATCTTCCTAGAAATGCTCAAGTAATGCTTTTTAGTTCTCAGATAATTCTTATCTGCCATGTATCTGGTTTTCTCTCATCTCTCTGCTTAATCTCGTGTTTCAAGGAGTATGTCTTTCTCTTTGAAGTAGCTCTTGAGTAATTGTTTAAGATCAAAATTGTTAGAATTTGAATCTATCATGATGTGCCCATGATCTTAAATGGTGTCACGATCAATATCTGCAAGGGAGAATGATGGAGGCATTTAACATTGGATGCAAGAAGTCAGAACAATTGTACTCGAAAACATTAGGGGCATTGCAACACACTGAGTCAACAAAAAGCATTGTACAAACCGGTCACCATAATTTTTGGAATATGACTTGATCTATACCTATTTAACATCTGTCACTCAAACTTTAATAGGTATATATTATATTTCTCTCACAATTATTTTGCCTTGTACAATATGCCAGTAAAGTATGGACTCTGGGAAATGCCTCCACTGAAGGATAAGGTCTGCTATGCAAGGGCTAAAGCTTGGTCAGACTAATCCTGAATTGCTTGAAATAGAGATTGCTACTATGGAATAATATTTTAAAAGAGTTAAACTTTACTAATCTTGATGTTTGCATAGATTATATTAAAGGAAAACAAACTAAATATATAAAAATAATAATAATAAGAAATAAAAAATAACTTGAGATTATTCATATTTATATCTACGAATAATTTCATATTCTCTATTTTTGTGGAGGGAGATATCTCATTATATTTATAAATGACCTATCAGGATATAACTATTAGGATCTTAATGACATTAAGAGAAGGGGTGAATTAGTATAATAATATATTTTTTAATTTATTTTAAAACTCGATATGTTATAAAATAAATTAAATATGTATTGTTTCTAAACTTACACCCAAATTTAATTAATGAAACTAAAATGCATATCAATAAACTTAAACTAATTTATTTTTTTTAATTATTTATTAAGTTTTCTTAAAGGAGAGTAAAAGAGTGAGAAAGAGGTCCATTAACTGTGAATGTGGGACTCAAGTTCCAACATTTTGTGCATATCAAATATCTTAAACTTTCATTAAACATGAATTCAATCTCTTATGAGTATCATAACTAATTCCTTTTAAAAGTTGAATTTAATTTCTAGCAAACACTCCGCATTGCTGAGGTTTTTATTTTTTAAGGTCTGATTCCTGCTATAATGTAGCGTAGCTCTCATGAATTTATATAGAACCGAAAACTCTAATTGATGGAACATAACATGATTGAACTACTCGACATGTTATGAGAGGTATGCAATATTTATTCGATCGAGTCGAAGTTTTCAGTCAATGCAGCTAAAAAGCTGAAGGAGAAGATCTCTCCGAGAATCCCAACTCTGGAATTGGTATTTTTGCACGTAGCCCCCAACATCCCCATGCAAGCATTGTGCGTGTCAAGACCATGTTCTCCCGTCGATCCTTTATATACCCTCAGTCCCTCTCCACTCTCACATCGCTTACATATCTACGAGCATCCAAAGAGAGCAGAGGGGTGAGAAGGAAGAGGGCGTAGTAGATGGAGGTGGCTGTGGGAGGTCGGATGGCTGCATCGATCCTAACGCTGCTGCTCCTCTCCTCCTGGTGTCTGATGGTGGCGAGCGGATTCCGACAGAGGGGAATAGAAAGAGAAGAGGAGGAAGAAGCGCATGGGGGAGGAAGAGCCCTCCGGGGTCGCTTCCTGCTTGCGAGATCCAGGACGGTGGCGAGGACCGACGCCGGTGAGATTCGCGTCGTGTCTAGATATCGATCAAAGAGTGAGCCTTGCCCCATGCACATTGGTTTCATCCAAATGGAGCCCAACAGCCTTGTAGTGCCACAGTACGTTGATGCCAATCTCGTCGTCTTCGTACATAGAGGTATATGAATCTGACTCTCTCTCTCTCTCTCTCTCTCTCTCTCTCTCTCTACAGATGTACGATGTTTAAATCTGTTTGTTATGCGAGGAAATATATAGTGATGTGATTCTATTGTTGATTTCGTGGTGAAAGGGGAGGTAAAGGTTGGCTGGATCCACAAGGATGAGCTGGTGGAGAGGAAGCTGAGGAGGGGCGATGTCAGCGTAATCCCAGCTGGATCCACCTTCTATATCGTCAACACTCACAGCAGCGACAGGTCCCAAATGATTTGCAGTATCGACACAACGCAGAGCATGGGACACAGCTTACACCAGGTGAGTCGAATCTTTGCACCCGTGTACTCCTTCCTCTTCCTTCTTCGATCTCATTTCGTCTTGAGGTCATAATGAATGCGTTGGCAGTCTTTCTTCATCGGTGGAGGAATGAACCCGACTTCAGTGCTTGCTGGATTTGATACCAACACCCTCACGGCTGCCTTCAATGTGAGCTACCTCGATCGTTAATTCACCATTTGGTTTGACGTACTCATCAAATCTTCAACTCTTCCCAGGTGACCGCTGAGGAATTAGAACGGATGATGCAGAGCCAAAGGGGCGGCGCCATTGTTTACATGAGCGGGGAGTCGAGTGAACGACCTGATCTCAACGACGACAATGACGACAGTGCATGGACAAAGCAAAAGCTTGTAGATTATCTGCTTGGAAAGGTTGACAAAAAGAAAGCGGGGAACGGTGAGCCTGTTGGAGCGCTGCATGCTTACAACCTCTACGACAACGAGCCAAGCTATCGGAACAGCTTTGGGTGGACTACCGCCATCGACGAGGACGATTTTTCCCCTCTCAGAAGCACTGGCGTCGGCGTCTATGTCGTTAACCTAACCGCAGTCAGTAGATACACCTGATTTATCATGGGAAAAACATCAAGCTAAAAGATCAAAAGTACAAGTTATACATGTATATATATATGGTGTGTGTGTGTGTGCAGGGATCGATGCTGGCTCCGCACATGAACCCCATGGCGACCGAGTACGGAGTGGTGCTGAGGGGCTCAGGGACGATCCAGGTCGTCTTTCCGAACGGTTCAAATGCCATGAATGCAGAGGTGTCGGAAGGCGATGTGTTCTGGATCCCACAATACTTCCCTTTCTGCCAGATCGCGTCGAGTGGAACACCGATGGAGTTCTTCGGCTTCACGACCTCTTCGAGGAGGAACCACCCGCAGTTCCTGATCGGGGCGAGCTCGGTCCTCCGGAGCATGAGGGGACGCGAGCTCGCGGCGGCGTTCCGCACCAGCGAGGAAAGGCTGGAAAGGCTCGTGAAGGCTCAGAGGGAGTCTGTCATACTGCCCATCCGGCATCACCAACAGCCCGAGGAGGCCGAGGAAGAAGAAGAGGTGTTGCAGCTTAAGAGGGGTGTCTTTGCGTGACCTCCTATCATGTCTTGTTTTCTTCTGCTAGGCTTTATTTTTGGTTCTTCTGATCTCTTAGCGTGGTGTTAATAAAGACATACTATCTAATTGGCATTTTTAATAAAGCATCGTGTTCTTTGTCATTGGAAGTCTGCATATTATCTAACAATTTTCATGGAGCTCAATTCAATCAAAATCATTGAAGGATGAATATTTTTCAAAGAATTTATTATTCCAAAAATATAATGTCTGAAATTATTATTTTTTTAATTTCAATCTTTAGATTTTTTGCTGACTTGAGTGAGCATCGAACTTAAGCTATATTTCAACAAAATTATAACTTTAAACATGTGCATAGAATATGATATATTTCAACAAAATCATAACTTTAAAGTTAATAATAATAATTTTAATTAAAATAAATTTTAAATGTTCATAAATATTCTTACAAAAACTAGATCAAGCTTTAATGATTAAATTAAAAATATATAAAATTAGGTAATGCTCCTCCTTGCTCCACTATAAATAACAAATAATCAACAAAAGTTGAGAAAAAACCTCATATATGTCCTATCAATATATATATATATATATATATATATATATATATATATATATATATATATATATATATATATATATATCATAGTAGATGCAAAATAAATAAATTAGAGTAAATTACATATCATATGATTACAATTCTCAAAAACTAAGTCCCAGCACAAATTAGAATAAGGATTATGGTATATTTTGGCATGAACACGTCACAACCGATGCATCACGCTAAGTTAGAGCCCTGCGGTGTCGTCTGACACACCATTAGCCTTCACGCCATAGTATAAAATCCTTGACTGGCCTCCGACCAGGGGAAAGAGGAAAGGGGAGAAGGAAAAGAGCAATCACTCTCGTTACTAACTTGCTCGTCGGATGGACCATAATCGGGTACCACTCGGCGGAGGTCATTTTGCAGAAGGGCTATCACTCGTCGACGATGAGGGACTCGGCATGAGAGCACGACTCACCCGGCAACATCAAAGAGTCGCCAAACAGCCCCGATCCTGACCAATACCAATCGGCACTCCTTCCCGAGAGCTCGAGTATCTCATCATCCGAATCACCGCACAAAAAGCTCCCAAAATCAGCCTATGGACCTATCCGTGTTGATTTCCTAGCCACAAGACATTTGTTCACCAACATATCAGATTTCATATTATCGTAAACACAACTCAGATCCGATCTTAGTCCGGTCAATTTTAATTTTGAGTTTCACTTGGACTGAGATTTGCCCTAATAGAATCAGTGCTAGTATAAATAGTTGATCGATTAGGACTTGGCCGGCAGGTGAAGTCTAATCAATCTGAAGATTACAACAAATCAATTCGATATATCACATCATCATGACATCTAAGGAGAATATTTTCTCTTCAGATATTTTTGTAATCGATAATAGTTACAAAACAAATATTATATAAAATGATCTCTAGACACATTTTCATTCTGAATTTATTAAACTAAGACTAAATACTGTTTTTTTTTTTGGTTGCCGAGAATGTACAAATGCTAACTTGATTGTCGAATTAGACAGACACATTCCAAACATAACACTTGTTAGGAAATGAATTGAAATAAGACACAAACATTTATTGATTTTGAAGAAACAAATTCTCCCTCAATCTCGAATCATGTATTTTAAAGCATTTTGAATCTCTCTCTTATCGATGTGTTAAGACTTTGAAAACGAATCAGATCAATTTTGATCATATTATATTGATGCTCAAAATTGAATATATCAAATATAAAATTCATTCAACTAAAACCATGTGATTAAAATTTCATGTTATGATCAGAAATAGAAAAACTCAATAACAAAATTTTAATATAAATAATTTACTTACACGTGTCACACTTTGATCAGTATGATTCAAGAATGACATAAGCCTTCTTATGTAGGATAGGACTCGATTAAAGAAACTATGCTTAGGTTAGAGAGCTATTGGTACAAATCCGACTTTGATCAGGAAATCAAGTATTGTGTTCTCATTTTTCTGAATTGAATATCATGTTTTCCCGGAGAATCAAGTATTTGTAGGCATAGGTCGTATTGATAGATAAGATTTCTCCAATTATATAAGGAAATCTCTCTATTCTGTTAAGAGAAATTCTTCCTATAAATAGGAGAGGGACATATTAATATATTTAAGTTTTTTCATTTCTTCAATAAAATTTTTTCGATAAAACTTTTTTTATAATTATTTTTATCTTATATTATTTTCATCACAGTATGACAACTCTATGATAAGAGATACCATATTTTGATCATGATCCTAGTGATTTCTAATCCAACAAAATAATTCAACACTACTGTGACGACTTATACTGCCTTGAGATCCCACATTTACCCATCAGATAATAACTCCAGTGATCCATCGTGTAAAGCTAAAAAGTTCGACCTAGAAAAATCGTGATATATTCCGATTTGATTACTTTACTTTCGCGTTAATGGTGAAATTGACATAAGATTAACATATATGTACGTAGGTGACATATGAGTTGTCACTCACTTTCGACAAGTAACATATGAGTACTATTCGAGGGTTTTTTGGCCCGCATGATTCTTATACTCAAATCATGGCGTAATCTTACTAGTCTGAGTAATCAATTACGCAAATGAGCTAAATTACCAGCCGATCTAACTTAATATGTGTATGTAATGTAAAGAAATTTAAATGACATACAGAAAACTACTTTTTTGTTTTTGTTTTTTTGTTGGCATATTAAAATGCATGCATAATCCATTAAAAACAACATGTGCTAGAATGAAAGTAATAGGAACCGATGGTTGTCTATTGTACAAAAGCTGAGGATGGAAGGAGATGAAGCAAAAACAACACAGTTTTCGTGGAGAGAAGTGGCTGTTGGCACGAAATCTCACTCTCATATATATATATATATATATATAGATTTCATTTCTATGAACAGTGAGTACAACCAGTGTCATGGAAGCATGGAGTTCTACATATCGATATGTACTCAAACTGATCATGCTACAAAGATCTCGGTACCTTTCACAGACTAATCAATCATCTTGGTCAAAACAAGATCCACAAGCCAACTTGACAAAGACAGACACCAACTGCGTGTACATGGAACTTAACCCTCGATCGGACCACTGAGCTTGATTCCCCATGTCGAGTACCTCTCCTTGTTCTCCTTTATCCCAAGAAAGGGTGAGAGATGTGGGGTTTCGATGGGATCAGGAGCATGCAATAGGCTGTTGTACGAGCTCTTTGGAGGAGGAGGAGGAGGAGAGAGATGGGGACTGGTTCTTGAAGACCAGCGTTAGCCATGGCCATGAGTTTGGTGACGACGACGAAGAAGAAGATGGAGTGTGGCAAGAGCGACGCGTCACGACGGAGGATATATAGAGGAAGAAGAAGAAAGGTACGTACGCACCAAAGAATGGTTTCTGAGCTTGCTTTGCACGCCTTACAGTAATGTGGGGATGCGTTCTTTCGAGCTCCGCATGCCATGCAGAGGAGAAGGGCTTCGCTTTGCGGTACACAGCAGCGCCATGTGTGCTGACAAAGCAAGCGTACGTAGTTGGTGGGCACAACAACAAGGCTCAGAATAGAACAGGAGAGTGAACAGTCTTAGAGAAAAAGAGGTGTACAATCCCCCCCACAAGATTGTCCTTTAGGTCAGTCAGCTTCTCTCTCTCTCTCTCTCACTCCTTCCAATAAGAGGCCTTTTTATAATTAGCTAGGTTTTTGCTTGCTTCTTCCTCACTGCTGCTCCTTGGGAGGAGTTTTTGGCATCAATATGAAGCATGCATATGCAAGTGATCACTCCATTTCCCATCCCATGCATGCTTGACTTTCAAAAGCTCTCAGACTGCGCAGCGCAGGAGGATAGAGGTAAACAAAAAAAAGTAGTGGACAATCGATTTAAGACAGAAGTTTATGTTATGCTATTTGATCAAAACTCTAGGTTTATAATTAATGTTAAGCCAACACTAGACATAGTTCTTGTAGTACAGGATTGATGGAAATGTTTAGCTATCTCCCTTTCTCTCTCACACATTGTCATTTGCATGGAAGAACAAAACTACAAGTAATTCCTATTTTTATGTTAAACATGGTTCTCTGAAGCTTGGACACACCTTTGAATTTGGATATACCTACGGTGACATGTACATAGAGTAGCAACATGTTGTTACAAACCTGATATCGAGGGAATTAAAAGCTTGTAATGCAGAGTTCAAAGCTAAACTTATGCTCCAGTGGGGCTGTCCAATCAGTATATTATTGATTGGATAAGTTGAGGAGAGACCATTTTCAAGATATCAAATGAAGGCTTGTGTTTGTTTCAATTAAAAAATATGCTAATCTGCTACAAGTCTTTCCTGTTTCGATGGCCTAAAGAAATTAAAAATAATGTTCATCGTCTCTATTAAGTTTTGTTCATGTGATGTTGGGGAGAAGATCACCATCCATAATACATGGTGTTGAATGGCTGCATAAGGTCCACTTAAGGAATCACACATCCCTTTCTCTTTTAAAAATAATTGTTTTCCCTTGGATTATTTTCTCATCCACAATTTCTCTTCATGATTTTCCTACATAGTTTATTTTTAAGAGTAAACCACTTCTTATTATTAAGCAACAACATTCATAATAATCTACAAGCTTATCTTGAAAGAGCCATACCAAGACATTCAAATAGAGGAATGTTATACTACTGTTGGATTTTCTGTAAGATCAAGCATTCCATTATAGATAGCACAAGAAAATTGACTAGAGAGGTGTCATTCGCTTAAAACCAATTAGCAGAGAATTTTTCTTTTTTTGGATAAATTATGCTATATATATATATATATATCTTATATATTGCCTAGAAACAAATGACAACAAGAAAAAAAGAAACTAAATTCAAATATTATAATTATATGATTGCATCATGAACGAAAGGAAATCTTAATCATGATCTTTTTCTCCATAAAAACGTTTCATTTTATCTTTATGCCATTGGGCAGAAAACTTTGATAATAGAATATTCAGGTCATGGTATATTGTCTTTCTTGGTGCTACTTCAATCAGTTGGAGTTCTAAAAAAATAAAAGATGGTCACATGGTCTACAACTGAAGTTGAATATCGTGTCATCACCATCGTCGTTGTTGAACCCAATTAGATCACAAATCTGCTCAAGGAACTCAACGTCAACTCCATAGTGACTCATATAATATATTATGATAATATTGGAGCTACCTACTTATGTGTCAATCCAATATTTCATTCCCACATGAAATACATTACCATCGACTTCCACTTCGTGCGAGATCAAGTTGTCAGACATTAACTGATCAACTAGCAGATTCACTCACAAAACCTCTCGCCTGTAATTTTACGGGAGCATGATAACAGATAATATTTTCTCAACTGTTCAAGGAAATATATGAACAGTTGAGTAAAATCATCTCTGCTAAATGTGTATAAATACCTCTCCAAGATCACTATCTAAATATACTTTTGTAATTAGATTTTATAGTTCATCATCTTTGACATTGTAGACTCGAGTGGATTAGGGTCCGAGTCAAGTGGTCTTCAGACCACAAGTAGTAGCACGCAATGACACGTTCACGACGCCCTGCCTTGCCTTGTTGCCTTCCTCTTCTCGTTCCCCTTAAGCAATTCCAACAAGCCAAGTAAATATCTCCGCGATTGCCCCTTCCTTCCCCTCCTCCCCCCGAACCAAGGCTCCCCACCGCTTTAGAGAGAGGTAGGGGCAGATGGCCTCCGCCCTTGTCCTCGGGAACCTAGCTCTCCTGCCGGACGCCGCCTCGCCCAGGGTCGCGAAGGCCGCCAAGAGCTGGCAACCAGAGTTGTCCATGCCTCGCCCCCTCAGGAGGGAGCCCGCCCCCGCTGCAACCTTGGCCGCCCATGTCCTCGCTTTCCACGACCACGCTGACGCTGGAGGTGAGCCTGCCGCCGCTTTCAAAGTGACCCGCCGCTGGAGGAGGGGTGCCAGCTCCAAGGTCGGCGCTGCCGGCTCCGGTGGCGCCGGTGGGGATGGAGACGACGGAGAGGGCGACTGGGAGGAGGATCTCCGGAGCCGGCTGAAAGAGTTGGAGGAGATGAAGGAGATCGAGAAGAGGGCGGCGGAGTTGGTTGCTGAGGGCGCCGACGGGGATGAGGAGGAGACCGAGGAGGAGAAGAGGGAAAGAGTTCGAAGGGAGCTCGAAAAGGTCCTTCCTTTGGCACCCGACGCCTTTAATTTATGGATTTGCATATCAGGTTTTGGACCAATATCGTAACTTTGAGCTGAAATCTCAAGACGAGGATTGAACCATTCCTGTACGAATGAAATATTGTCTAGTGTTGCATTCTTTTTTGAATTCAGAAGAAGGATCTCGATGCTGATTATTCTCGTACCTGCAATCATTGATTGGCTAAGAGATGCTTCTTCTTTTTTTCAATGTCATCGATTCAATGGAAAAAGAGGCTGATGCTGATTATCGTGTTGCTGTTTGTTATGGCAAGAGTAGGTTGCAAAGGAGCAGGCAGAAAGGAGGAAGACAGCCAAGTTGATGTTTGAGCTGGGGCAGAAAGCTTATGGAAAGGGGATGTATTCTCGAGCGATTGAGTTTCTGGAGGGTGCCCTCACCATCATCCCAAGGCCCACACTCTTAGGTGGCGAGGTAGTGAAGGATGAGATTGCTGGTCACAGAAAAATTGTAGAAAATATACATTTCTGAATATGTTGGATCTAAAACCATACGTAGCTGAATCAGCAAAGACTCGTTTATCTTCCTGATAATATAAGATAAACATACATGAAGAAATTCTCTTGGTACAAGATCAGATTGAATGACTAAATTTTTTTATGTGGTCTAATTACATAATCTATGTGATTGTAGATTCAGATATGGCTTGCAATGGCTTATGAGGCCAACAACCGTCATAGAGACTGCATTGCCTTGTACCAGCAGTTGGAGAAGCAGCATCCCAGTGTCAGCATTAGACGTCAAGCTGCTGAGCTCCGTTATATTTTGCAAGCACCTAAGCTGAAGATATCAAAGGATGAGATGGTCACCATACCATTAATTGGATCAAGTTATGACTGGTTAGTTTTCGTACAGACATTTCTTTATATTGTCTTGTCGTATGTTGTCGCTCTAATTAGTCAAGTTATTCTGCTTCTTTGGTTCTTTGAATAGGCCACTCACCTTGTCATCATTCATCTTTTGTTATCCTTGGATGTTAAAAATCTATTGTCTTTAGTTGTTTTCATCAAGATGTCCAACCATCTGAACTTAAGGAGCTTCCCTGTTCTTGCAGGATTTATTGGTTGATATTCTTGATAGATATTTCGCAAACACATCTATTTCAAACAATTACTAAACTTTACTGGTTAAACAAAAGCATAGATTAATGGGCTTTTGTTGGTTCCCATACTTAGTAGTCTTATTTCAGCTAAACTTGAAGTTCTGCCTCATAAAAGTATATTGGCATAACAAATAGTTTCTAGAATGACCATTGAGACAATGTTACAAATAGCCTTACAAGAAATTTTGGCTTGGAACACCCAATAGAGGTCAAGACACTGGTACTGCTTGGTAGAGGATAGTCTGCATATCGTTAACCTCTCGGACCGGTACGTACCACCCGGTGTCAGTAACGCAATCCTTGAAGTTAACAATTTCATCTTTTGTCAATGATTACAAATATTTTCTTATACTTTTCTTCATTTCCATCAAAAGACTTTTGAATCGTTGCTTTTGCTCTATCTATAGGCTCATAAATATATCTCATTGTAGGCTTCATTTCATTATTTGTCAACCGAAGGACTCGAACAAGAGGGCCCATTATCTTTAATGTATAAACTATAAGATTTCATAAGGACGACAATAAAATGATATTACTGATCCTCTTGCCTTTCGCTTCTTTTGCCTATTTTCTTATCATCCATTTCTCCGAGGTAAACATGTTTTTCACGTTATATTTTTGGCGATGTACGCTCTATAATGTCAAGAAAGAAGTAGCAAATCGGGTGACATTATATCTCACTATTTTCGTATTACCTGTGAATTCTCTCATCATATTCAAAGTCGTAGTATGATTATAGAGAAATCCAATAACAAAGATTGCCCTTTCTAAAATCTTCTTAATGTTATGAATCTTTCAAATATCCTTCAACATTAAATCAATGCAATATGCCGCATATTGAGTCCAATATAGGTATTGTCTTTTTGCTTCAAGTAATTTACCTAAGACAAAGGATAACAAAATTAATAAGTCTTAGAAATCACATAGTTCTTTCATTTAAATTGGAGACATAAAGTAATTAAAAGATTAAAAATTTTAAAAGATAAATCTTACCAACTAACATATAGTTGCTTCCATTATCGATTGTAACTTTAATGACATTTTGTTCACCAATTTCTTTCATAAACTTGTTAAGCAATTAATATATCTTTTCTCCAGATTTTATAAAAGATGATGCATCTATTGACTTCACAAACATGATTCAAAGAACAGTTGATTATAAAATTAATTATACTCCTATGCATGGTATGCAATTTCGAATGGTACCACCCGGTACGGGCGGTACGTACTGGTCCAACGGTATATCGGTACGCGGACCGTCCGCTACCGGACGGATCGTGTTACAGTGCTACAGTAAGAGGAAATCGCTTGGTAAGCCCTGGTGTACCGCTCGGTACGCCGGTACTGTACCGTACCGTACCATGCCGAGCCAACCTCGAAACACCGGTATGGTACGGTATTGCGTACCTTGCTCCTATGTCTCCTATTGTTTCAAGCATCTAACATAATTAAGCAATCACGCTTTACCCATTCTTTGTGGTCCTTTTATAAATCATTTATATAATCTAACTCTTTTCTCAATAATGAAACTCGTAACTCATAATAACTTAAAAAGTTGTAATCTTCGTCATATCTTCCAATAGCTTCAATCATCTCTCTCTTTAAAACTGTTCAAATGACAAGTACTAAAGGGAACGTCAGCTTAATAAAAGAAGCGAGCAATGTACTGAATTGTTCTTCCTCTTATTTTCTTATCACAGGTATTACTGATATTTGTTTATCTTAATTTTGCTCCTGCTTGATCTTGTTGCTTCTATGATCTTTGATACATATATAAGTCTATCGATCTCTTTTTATCTTTCTTAACAATCATGATTTCTTTTCCTTTTATGTCATATACTCTTTTCCCACATGCATTGATACTTTCTAAATAATCTTCTTCTTCATCATCTCTAATATGTTCAACATAATCCTCTGATAAAATCCCATAAGATTTATTCATTTGCATCCTCTTTTTAATCATATAAGTCAGTAACTCTTCTTTTATATCAGGTGAACACTTCTTGCATGCTGATGTATTCTTGAAGTTCCCTAGTTGATGCTACTTTGCATGAAAAATATGACATCTAGTAGTCTTATCACAGAAGATGCAAGCAAAACTACATTAGGATCTTTAGGATCCTTTAGATAATTGTATTTCTAAGCAGAATTGTTTCTTGATTTTTTTGATAAATCTTCTGAATTACTTTGTACATTTGTCATTAATCTTGAAACCCTAATAACAGTTGTAAATAAATAGAGATTAGTAGTGTTAAAATTTGAATATGGATTATTTTATGGCAACAGTAGTTAACAATCTACTATTAATAGTAGATAGTGAGGAGAAAAGAATCACTGACGATGGAAAGTGGGGAAAGAGAGGGCGACGGTGAAGGAGGAACTTTCGGGCGACAATAGTGGCAGTGGATGAAGCTGTGGACAGTAGCAACAGTGACCCTCTCCCTCGACAGTGGAAGGAGCTGCACACGGAAGCAACAACAACGAAGGGAATTGCGCATGAAGGCTAGACCTTCGGACTCATCCATCGGCGGCAGAGGAAGCATCAGTCATGTGCATTAGCAGCGGAGGCAATGAGTGCCCATGAAATAGGGTTTATGGGTCGGGGTTGCATGGTGGTGGGTTGGGTTTGCATGTGCAGCTTTAGTAACACTATTTAGCTTTGTTGGTTCAATCAAACCAACTAAGCTACTGTTCAACCGAACCAGACTTGATAGTCTGGTTTGGTTGCCGTGCTTCAACCGGGTGCTCACCCAAGACGCCTTGTCACAAACAAAACTATAAACGGGGTGTTTGATGTAATGCTCATTTATGTTCTTGTTTTTCGGTTTTGTTCATGCTTTGCACAGTATGTAAAGGGCTGATAGTAGGCTTAGTAGCCCCATTTTCTTTGGTTTTGGTGGCCGTCTTAGGCTTGCAAACAAAGGTTGTGTCATGTGAGCACTTGTGGGGATTTCGGTCTGTAGTGGATCATTTTGGACCCTTTATTGTGCGATCGTTCAGAGCTTGTGAAGTTTGTTTGTAATTTGCATTGCCTATGAAGTGTTTGCTGAACTAATTGCTTGTGGATCCCTGAGTGAAACGCTTTCTCTAACTCATTTTTTTCTTTTGTATATCCTAAGGGACCACAGGAGGTTTCGGGGAGGCTAACCCTTGTGGATGGACACGCAAGGGTGCCACACGACTTAGGCAAAACCAACTAAGTGCTTGACAGCCTGGCGCTTGGGTTCAGGTGAGCACCCGAGCAGCGCTTCACTGAAGCGCGCCACTTGATCAAGCCTTGAGGCGTGTGGGCCTCGCCTCACCCCACCCAAGTGCCTAGGCGAGCGCCTATTTAAACCATCGGGAACATGTATGGTTTTCTATAACAGTTATAGTTTATAAGTATCAGCACATGATGAATGTTATTTTGATGATCCTCTCTTGCATAGGACCATAATATACAGTCAGTAATGACCATCATCATGGACCCTTCATCTATCGTAAGGAACTCCTTTTGACCACTTTTTGTTATGTCGTAATTAGCTTAATAGTAAATCATACATAATAGCATCTAAAAGATTGCTACTGTGAAGAACAGATACTTTCTAACCTTCAATTAAAAGCAAATCAATATTGGCTTTGACTCTATTTTTAAATTGCTTGCTGTTAATTGATCATGTAGAGTTGTCAGTGGAATCTAGCAAGAAACGGCAGTAGAAGGACCATATCTATCTTGATTCATCAATGTAGGAAACATTTTTTTCTTTTCCTTTGAGAAGGGTTGCTTGATTTTCACCTGACTGTTGTCTGCTTATCAAAAGGAATCTTGTGCAAGCAAAATGACAGAACCTTTCTAGACATGCTATATAATCATTAACTTATACATGAAAAATCAATTTGTGGATGTTTTCATTCACATGAATAACATTATATTTGGATCCATATTCCTCAATTTTGAAGGGAATTTCAGTCCCTTATATTAGAATAATCAAGATGACAACAAAACCTTCAGGAAGTAGGTGTTTCGGGATTAAATTCACAATTAGTCGAGAATTCTTATATCGTCATGCATGTGGCTCTCTCAAGATCACTTGTAAGTTGTAACATTATAATTCTTTCCCATTAACTTGTTTATGGAAGATGTTTGTCTATGGTATGTGATCCATCATTCTTTGGATACTCTAAAATAACCTTCTGCGGTCACTTTTTTGGTTATTTATTCATTTTCTATCACCTATTCCTGCTGTACGTGAGTTAGCCTGCACTTCAGCCACTCAAAGCAGTTGGCTTTCACAGTCAGCCCTTGTATCATGTGGTATTTCCTACAGTTGGTTTTCCTTTATGATTAATCACAGGCATAAATCTATAACTTAATATCTCTTTAATTTTAGAAAATCGGCTAAGGATTCTTGGTTTACAAAACTTTGCATGTAATACACAAAGCTAATTTACATGAACAGTCCTGAAACCATCCAGAGATATCATCTATTAATTTAGTCAATGGCCACAGCAGTCCTGAAATCATTTCTGAAGTTGGTTAGTGATCTAGTATCAACAACTTGGTCATTTAAGATGAACCGAACTTTGGTGGATCAGTAATCATCACAAGTGACATTAAATAGTAAAATTAGGATTGAGGTAGAGACCATCGGGAAGGAAAACCATAAACCTTTTATGCCTCTTCTTTAGCTCATGGATATTACGGATCCCAAGAACTTCTTTTGAGTTCCTTTTTATATAAAATCATCTAAGAAATGTTGTGATCAGCTCCCTACAATTTAAATGCCTTCTGTATAAAGCTTGAAATAAGTTGCTTCTTCCTGTCCACAATTTTCTCATAAGATCATACCCTGTGGAATTTTCTTCTTCTTTTAGAATTCTTAACCACATGCTAGTGAATGTAGAAGTGAAGAAAATAAGAACAGTGGATTACATTTTATTGTACAAGAGCAACTTTACTGTAAACAGTCTTTGTTAAGCATGTAACACTTCTCAGGTTTATAATACACCTTAACTGAACAGTAAATTAAAATAATCTAAAAAAAATCTTGATGTTTCTTTCTCCTTTTCCTACATATTGACTTTGGTATATTTATTTAAGGTGGTGTAGGGGGGAAATTAATCCATGAGTAACTTACATGGTGAAAAATTATTCAAAGCTTTTGCTGGTGCTTTCTCTATCAGTTGCTCTATGGTCATCATGACTGATGTGTTCTTTTTGCCTCAACTAATTTTGTTTACATACGAAGTTATCACCTATTATTGGCCTAGTCTAAACACTAGGGCAGTACTGAAATTTGAATTCCTATCACATATTCTCCATTAGTCAGCCTGGTGC
The DNA here is from genome assembly GCF_036884655.1 of Musa acuminata AAA Group. Taxonomy (NCBI): domain Eukaryota; kingdom Viridiplantae; phylum Streptophyta; class Magnoliopsida; order Zingiberales; family Musaceae; genus Musa; species Musa acuminata. Next base: position 52,568,683 of record NC_088334.1, on the reverse strand, counting down.
TTATTCTCCATCAGAGAGATACATAACCTTTTGCACTAATAAAATCTGCAGGACTGTCTTATTCGGCAGCTGAGGATGCTTAGTTCAACTTTGATTTTCATGAACAAGCATTCACTTGCAGTCATATCCTGTTGTAAATGATGATTTGATCCTGTTGTTATGTGCAATGGTAGGTATGCAGGTACTTGGAGTGACAAGTACAAGAACCGCGAAAGAGGAAAGACAAAAGCTACCCAGGTGCCACCATCAAGGGACTACTGGGGTGACTTCCTTACTTGGCGCCCACCAACTGAATTGGCCAAGAACCAAGCCTTCTGGCTTATTGTCACAATGTGGCTTGGCTTAATTGGAACAGCAATTCTCCTTCAAAGATGAAGATCCAAGCATATGACTGGATGGGTAGTAGAAGACCATGCTGCATCCTTCACTGGATCCACCCATGTCATGATGGAGTCAATTTTAGTGAATTTGAAACATCTTTCAGAACACTAATATCCAAGCATGTTCCGTATAATGAATGATCTGGGATACATAACTTCGACAAGTCGACTCAAGGGCATTCTATCTCATTATCCTTTTGGTCGCACAGATGTGTAAATTATGAATGATCGAGTGAATTCTTGTATTTGTCAAACATTGTCTGATTTCTCTTTTCTCTCTTGATACAATATATCAAGATGTTGTTTACCTTAGTATGATGACATATTAAAGTTGTAAATTTTCCTTGCAATATTTGAAAAAAAAGGAAGGCTACTATCTTGGATGTGACAGCATGACATTTCAGACTGCCGGTTGCATTTGAATGCACAGTTACAGCCTTTTTATATGGACAACTTGAGTCTTAGAGTGGTACATCATTATTCAATATTCTATATCGATTTGACTTGTATCATTAGAATTACTATATATAATTTCCTAATGTGGTTATTGTTTTTGATCAATTAAAATTCAATATGTGAAATCTAGTCGGTACCTGTTAGACATGTCATATTAGCTTTTAGCAATAATAAAAAAGTTTATTAGTATCTAAAAAGAATATTTTCTTATTTAACTTATGATTATAAAACTGAAACCATATAAAAAAATATTTCTATGTATGCTTAAAACTCAGAACTAATACTAAATTCATTATTGATTTTTTATGTCCAAATTAAATGAAACCTAATTAAAATTTTGGAAGAATAAGATGAGTATGTGCTCAAAACTCAATATATGATGAGTGTAAACATCATATAGATGCAGAAGGAATCATAAGTATTCGAAGAAGATCTATCAGAGAAGTTGCATCTGAGGTAATATATGCACATGGAATTTAGGAAGAAAATTAAGGCATGAGTGTCTCCTCCCTTGAAATGTGTCCTAAGAGATTCCGAATACTCCTAAAGCATTCTAAGAAAAGAAACCACGTAGGTTAAAGGTTTCACTTCATGAGATTAAATAAATTTGGTTGAGATGAACTGTGGCTTTAATAGCACTGGGCTAAATTATTCATTGTACTCAGAATATATTTATAAGGAGAATACAAGTTGGCTCAATTAATTTAATTTAATTTAATGCAACAAGGATATTATGCCTCAATCTAAACTTAAAATTATACGCGATCATATGATCTAAATTATGTGATCTCAATTAATTTGACTCATTTATATTATTTTTAAGTAGATTTTATAATATTTTTATTGTGATGATAAAAAAAACTATAAGCCAAAAACATTTTAACAGACTAATATACTATAATAGATGAAAACGAACTACGGGTGTGAACCGAACCAACGACCGAATCGGATCCAACCCGATTGAGTAAGGTGAAAGGGCACGAACCGAAGGGACATTCAGGTCATTTTGCACCGCTGCAACGTTTTGGGCTTCTTTGAAAACTACTGGGCGCTTTGTGGGCATTCCAAATAATTGGGGGCCTTTTTCAGAAATTGGCTCTTTGTTTTTTATATGGGGAGTATTAAGAGGAAAAAGCAAAGAGCAGAATTGGAGGTTCTCTCTTGATCGCCGAAGCCTCTGGAAGAAGCGTTTGTACTCACGAGGAGAAGGCCGGAAGGAAAATACAAGGAGAAGAAGATGCAAGGGGGCGACGATTTAAGCATCGAAGAGCTCGCTTCCACTCTCTCCACGTATAAAGATCAGCTCCGTGAGGTTCGATTGCGTTTCGTTTCTACTTCTTTTCTCGAGATTATTGTTCTTGGACCACAAAATTGGTGCTTTTGTTGTTACTTGATCCGCTCGATGGCTTCCGTGGTATTAGGGTTTCTATGTTATGATGCTGTGGTCTCTCACTTGACTCGTTAGGGTTCCTCAAATGCCATTGTCTTGTAGGTATTCATGTGTTCGAGATCCGTTTCTAGGGTTGCATGGTTTTGTAATCTATATAAGAGAAAGGACTTGGGGGTTTTAGATTTAAAAAAAAAAATCTCTTGTTGCTGGTTAAACATTTTATATTTTGCTACAAAGATTTTTTTATTTTTATTTTTTGTAGGTATAAGTAATCAGATTCCATTTGCTTGCATAATTTGAACTTTATTACTGATACTTGAGTGACAATTCGTAGCTGTATGTTATATTTCGTCTTTGAGTTCTTAGAAATTGTTGACAATTTTCTTAGTTTTGGAATTGGTTGCTGGAATCATAGCAGTATTGATTAATTTGATGTCAGTTGTTTGATGAGCTTATTTAATATTGTGCCCATGTTTCCTGGATGGGTTTGGCTTGATCTGTGGACCATGGAAATTTTGTATCTTATATGTAAAGTTGCAAGGTGCAACGATTATTAAGAAATGGAATGATAAATTGAAATTGCACATTCTCTAGTTCGATGTTCTTTTGTTTGATAGAAGTAATACTTGTGTGTGATATTTTTGTGACCACGATTGATAGTGTTATTTCAGTTTAGTTGTTTTTTGTTGATTATGCACTGATAACACTGGAGCTTCTGATGAGCTTCAACTTTTCTTCTTCGTGAGCATGCTATTCTAAGCAATAAAATGGCATCAATTATCAATGGGGAGTATTTTCATAACATTTGAGTCATGCATTCATGAGTCATGACACAATATGCATGATTACTTGTATTAGTTTTACTTGTATGTTGTACCATTTCTTTTAAATATTATATACTGAGCCAATGAATCTAATTGTTCATTGCTCTGAATTTATTAGTTTTTAGGTGAAAAAGACGTCCACCTGATATCACGTTCAACAGAAGGTTCATGGTTTCCTGGATAGTGTCCACAATGAGTCATGAGCCCTTCTTGGCTGATGAATATTTTATAGTGCATTTTAGCATGAGATATGTTGGCTCTGTTGTGTATAATGTTACTCATAGTTCAAGCAAAAACAGTAAACTATCTGTTGTAAGTATGTTGTTTTGATCATTATCACCATGCATTGGGTATTTTTTTCATCCCAGATTGTGGTGGTACATGATCCTGATCGTTGAATTGGAAATCCAATCTCCTAAATATTGTTTATTTATATAATTACAATAACAATATATTCTTACTCCATAACCCATTCCAGTAAAACCTCTAAACAACATATGAAGCATTTAACAATCAGAACCAGTTCAAAGTTTTCTAAGTTATTTGTCATCATTTCTTTTATCTAATTAAACACAGCTGGTAACTTAGCAAAAGAAATTATTGTGTGTTGTAATAAGTTATATATGTAAGTGGTTTGGTGTGTAACATGATTCATAAAAGAGTACCAGGTAATGCTACTATGAGCTAAGTAGCATGTCTCATTTCGTACCCATACCATAATCTGGAGCATTCAATGTTTTAGGAAACTGCAGATGTGGTTATTGGATTTTATATTGAAGATACTCGATACAACATGTCAAGTAGCAGGGCACATATGTTTTACAATCCTTATCGTATGTATGTTGAACATGCGTTGGATATTTAGTCTCATTTGATGCTTCTTGGATGCATATCTGACATTTGAAGTATAAAGTTCTTCGAATAATATCGGAAATTTAGTACTGCTAAGCTATCTTGAGAATGCTTTGTGGATTCTTCTTGGGAGCACTTTGACTTTGTTGAACGTTGATCTTATTATGATTGGCTTGGCTGGTTGATCTTCATTTGCATTGAGCATTATTTTTTGGTTAATAAAATTAGTAGTGTTCAATTTTTTATGAGTTGAAAAGACTTGTAGATGCAATACTTAGAAGAGGTGAAATAATTATCATTAGTAGTATGATGGGAGAAAGAGACATAAGAAGATTTTAATAAAAAATATAAATAAAAACTTAAATAATATTAACTTAATTAAACAAATTATTTTTTACAGATTCCAATAGCGGCAAAAGATCCATCCATATAGCCAAGTTGTTGTTGTTGTCGGCTGTGCTCATTAGGCTTTTGTCATTCTCGTTTATTGTCACTAGTAACTACATAAGTAAGTTGGAACTTGGAAGTAACTTTCTAAACCTCTAAAGAAAATTCTATGTCTGTCACATATATTATATGTTTGTGATATTTTTAATTTCGTATTCGTGTTATATTTTATGAAGTTTTAACGGAACATGATTCGTTGTTGTATCTGTGTTGATATCCCCATACCCTTGTGTGTAGGTAACATAACCATAATGGATTGAAAAGATCAACTTTCAATTTTTTATGATATAGGAATCTAAGATATTTATTGAGGCAAAGAGGGTTCTCAAATTAAGATTCACAGAGATTTAGATGATTCTGAAGATGCCTGATACAGATAAAAAATTTTATGGTTGAAGATGCAGATATATTTTATTTCACCAGTGAGATACCTTAATACTATTGGACACTTGGGGCATGTTCTACGGGCACTGTATGTATCTTAATGCTAGTATGCATATTGTATGTAATTGAGGCTACTATTATTGTATCTTTAACTTATCGAAGTATGTTACTTGTGATGAATGCAAAAAACTGCATGTTTACTGTAGAACAGCGTGGAACATGGGACAGAAAGTCAGGAAACGGTAACATCTAAAATATTCTTCTTGAAGCATGTAGTTTGCGTGATAGCACTCTCTATGGTTTGTCTTATGCAATAGCCATCGTTCAATGATAGAAATAAGGAATTCCATTGGGCTTCTGCAACATCCACAAATGATAATACGTGCCTAATTCTTAATGTTTTACCTTGTCTATCAACTTTGCAAGAGTTTTATTTTTAAAAATAAGTTCTGTTAATTGTATGTTTTTACTGTAAAAGTTTGTCCAATTCCTTGATTAGTTTTTGGGAAGTTATTGCTTATTGCAGCTATTTTTGCTTAAACTTAAAAATTTTCTTGTTCCTTTTTTTTTAATCTCACATCATGGTCTTGGATCCTCTTTTATATTTCTGTGATTAAGGATTGTTGTCAGCATTTATATTTGTGAGAATTTACATGTTTGGTGTTGTAAAATTCACTTTTTTAGCTTCTTTGTGAGTTTTTTCTACCAATCATATTTACAATATAATTTGTCCTGGATTTATAGATAGTTTTCTTGTTGTTTCAGGTTAGTAAACTTTTGACTGATGACCCTGGAAACTCCGAATATGCAGATATGGAGAAGGAGCTTGAAGAGGTGAGCTGCATTGCTGCTTTGGTAGTAAATCCTAATTCTTTGTGATACATGGATGCCACCTTTTGCTTGCTTGTGGTTCCATGTGATCCACATAAAATCTTAGCTTTAGAACAATACAAATATCAGAGCAAAAATGAATAATTTCTTCCTTTGCCTTATTGTGTTTGTAAGTTTTCAATGCATGCTATTGCTCTTGCCATGTGTTCTTTTCGAGGAGCCATAAGATGTTCAAGGAGGGCAACATGATCTGACTGCATGATGGCAAGGGTTTTAATGAGGATTTTAGATTCTCTTAACACCTTAAAAGGTGAGAAGGGTGATTTTATTGCAACGTAGCTCTTGTTTGCAGCAGCTGGAGCTATATGGGCAAGTATGACTTGAGAAGCAAGAGCTGTATGTGAAAGATCATTTCTAAATATGCCATCACCCTTTTATCTTGGTTCTTTGCAGGTTTTCCCTCTCGTGATGGAACCATCTGCTTACAATCTCCTGATTTGAGATGTTCACGCTGCTATTCTAAGTTTGAAGTTTTAGATTTGATTTTTGGCTTGTTGAAGGAATAGAAAGGTTTTCCTTTTGTAGGCTGAATTTAGTGTAACCTTGAACATGTAGGTTATTGCATTGACAGAGGAACTTCTGGCAACGGCAAAGCCAACAGGTGTTGGCCAGCTTCACACTGATGCATCTCCCCAGGGTCAGTTTGGTGGACCATCTCAGTCCAAGGTGGTAAATCCCTCTGCTATTATATCCTGTTAATTATGGTCTTAATTTTATTCAAAATTATCAAAAGTAGTTTTCTATTAAAAGATTGGATACAATGGAACTTTATGTGATGAATTATAATATTTATTATTCTTATCCTCCACTATTATGTTGGTATGCATGAAGATCTATCTATCATAGACAAAGCTGTAAATAGGATGTTCGATATAATGGTTGTGTATGTTCATGTTTTTCGATTTTGTTCATACTTTGCATAATATGTAAAGGATTTGTAGTAAGCTTGACGACCCTATTTTGGTTGACTTTGTGTTCGTTTTAGTCTTATAAATACAGGTTGTGTGCCATTGCGCCAAGGCAAAACTATCGAGAAACAGACCATTTAGGCAGCCATTTTAGGGGTTTTTTAGCATCGCAGAGTGGTGCGGATTGTTTGCTGGCATAACACCCAGGAGCTACCCAGGTGGTACATGGTTGGATGAGACTTTGGGATAGTATCTAGGGTTGATTCGTTGCCTTGTTCCTCAGCAGTGTCATGTGGGCACTTGTGGGCGACTTTGGTCGTGGCGAACGATCTTGGACTCTTTGTTGCGCGATCGTTCAGAACTTGCAAAGTCTATGTTTGTAATTTGCATTGTCTAATAAGTGTTTATTAGATGCTTGTTTATGCGATCCCGAGTTAAATGCTTCATCTAATCCGTCTTCTTTTTTGTAGGTCCTTAAGGGACCATAAAAGGTTTCAAGGAGGTTGATCCTTTGCGGATGAACACGCAAGTGTGCTGCACGATTTAGGCAAAGCTAGCTAAGTTTGTGATAGATGGTATCCGAGCGGGATAAGCATACTTAGAAACACTTGATATGCCAACGTAGGGGACCTAGCGGGGTTGTGTTGTGGGCAGCCATCATGTGTGACCGTTTGAGGGAAATGAGTATAGAGATGTAGGGAAATGAGTTGCTCGGAGGAGCGGGTATCCAATATTGACTTTTAGAAGAATGACCAACCCTTCATGTAAGAGGCACCATGAGGACAAGGGAGTTGGGAAGAACACGCGCACAAAGGTTGGGATGGCTGAGTTCTAGCTACAGTTCAACATTGGCAACAAAACTTGACGGTGCTCAAGGCAAGCGAGGCGTTTGACAAAGGATGAGATCATGCAAGGAGAGATGGGTTGCTCGGCTAGTGATAGAGTTTGTGCAATGCTCGCAAATGCGAAGGGAATTACTAACTCGAAAAATTCGAAACTCATGCAAGAGCTTATATGCAGATAATGGACTATTCGTGATTATCCCAAAGCGATCAAAACTCGATGCCATGGAGCATAGAAAGTTTCTCTTTGGCATGGGAAGGATATGTCTGTATGTGGTTGAAGTGTGTAATAAGTTCAGCATGTTGCTAGGCTTTGAGGGGTGGAGCAAGGGTTTTATTGACGAAGAGTTACAATCTAGCAAGTGCGTTTGCGGTGACGGAACAATGCTCAGCAAGAGATAATAGTCCAAGAGGATGGTAGTCTCCAAAACTTTCAGGGGGAAGGATACGAAGAAAAAAGTTGTTCCAACGGGACAAACCAGGAGGGATAAGTTTCGGTTCTACAAAGGGAGAATCATGTGCAATGGGTTGCACATGTTGAGGGGGGTACCTCAAAATGACAACTCCATAAAGCTTAATGGACCGACCGAGCAGCAAAACAACCTAGGTGAAACTAGGCGAAGTGCTTAAGCCGTGATAAGGGTAAGTTGTTTACACCAACAAGCCGCATGAAGGTGGTTAACATAGAAGACAAAACATAAACGGAGGCACAAACCTTTCCTTGGATAGAGATTAAAGACATGAACTCTTATAGAGGCAAAAGTGAGATCATGTCGTTCCATGGGTCTCTCATTCTGATGGAGCAGACTCATCGTGCATGGTGCCAAAGTCGAAGGGAGCTTCAAGGCGCATTCACCTTATCTCGGTGAAGCAATTGATGCAGGGATTATGGTGACCCAACTTGCGGAGGCGAAGTTGGGGTCAGAAGGCCGTGACATAGGGCAAAAGGACGCGGTGGTGGGTACTCTTGAAGAATATGTTGCAGTATCGTCTTTCGAGTTGTCGTGAAGGAAGCAGTGCTGGTGCATAGCGGAGATTGTGCTGGAGGCATTGGCCTAGAATCTAGACAACTACACATCAGCGAAGTCGGTGGACTTCGAGAGCTATCGGGCGACGGACTATCCTAGGGCTATGCTTCGTCCGCGTGTGACTCGAGAGTGCGTGGACGAATGTCGATTGACAAATGAACGAACACAATCGAAGGTGGTGAAGGTCTTGTGATATGCTGACAGCAACCACACAAGGAGAGATCGCAGTCCGAGTTCATCCCACAAAGATCAAAATGCAATGGAGATGTCATTAGGAGGCGTATATGAAGCAGTGGATCTTGGTGCAACAGTTCGAGGCAATACGACATACACAGTAAAAGTCCCATGAGGGACTTGATCATACGAAGGTATGATAGGGAGCTATTTGGAGCTCCACTTCAGTGAGCAACACTACGATAAGAAGGGCTATGGTCTGAAGGAGTGAATGTCATGGTACTGTAGAGGCGAATCTTCTGTGCGTGCATCAAATTTTGCATCGGATGAAAGCTTTAGTTATCAACATATAGGGGCTGTGTACCATCGAGAGAGATTTTGAGTGCAAGTATCAATGAGTCTCATGGGGGACTTGGATCGTACAAAGGTATAATCGGAGCGACTAGAGAGTTGGACTGTTCCAAAGCTCATATTTGATTGAGGGAGCCTGACAAGTCGAAGGACAAGGCTAAGTGAGCGAATGTTGCTACCAAGGATGTAAAGGATAATAGAATCGATGCGAGTCCTACAACATGATGACGGAGGCCATGCATGAGAGTTGTATTCTGTCTTTTCATCGACCAAGGGGAACTGCTCGGAGAACATGAAGGTGTTGAAGTAGGTGGTCGAAAGGGACGAGGAAGCGACAACGAGTCCAGAGAGACTTAGCTACCCAAAACGAAGCGTCGGTTAAAATGGAGTGGGCTCAGAGGAGTGCCATAGTGCCGTAGAGGTGGATCTACCGATTGTGAGGAAAGGGATGTAGATGCGAGGCGATAGATAGTAGGGCCATAGGCATGACAACTTTATACTATTGCAAAGGCGAGACTTTCATGGAGTGCATGGTCGTGAAAGGTGCTAAGGAGGTGGAGAATGCAAAGGCAAACTTCAATTATCAAAACAAGGTCGAAGGCAAAGGCTAGGGAACTTCGTAAGATTGGTGTCAATGGGCATCTTATCAAGATAGTCGAAAGTGGAGGGACTTTATGTTAATGCAGGAGTGCTCGACCAAGGAACGAAGTAAACAGTATGCGATGTTGTACCTTTTCTACTTAGAGGAGTTGGCGACGGAAATGATGGAGAAGATGGTACAATCCCAGAGACGATTAAAACTATAGGAGACTTGCTATAAGTCGGTATGATATTTAGTTCTTTTCTAGAAAACTTTTTGCATTTCAAAAGTTCGATGGCAAAGAGGAGGCGCATTGTAGTAGCTAACTCAACGTAAGGAGTGTAAACACTTCGTGCTTCAGAAGTGTGAGCAAAGAGTAGGCATAGGCTACTAACCAGCTTGATGCATCAACTACAAGCCTCGAGGAGGTGGGCGAAGTCAAGTAACCTTTGTCTTCTTAATTCTGAAGAGAATGGGTGAAACCGAATACCCCTGTTCTTTTATTTATCTAGCAGAGAAGCTTTGTACATATTTAAGACTCTTGAAGAAATATAGTAGAAGACAACAGTTGTTAAATCTTCACCAATAGTGATCGATTCTATCGAGAATAAATTGTTCGCTTCATTTCTTAACAAAATGCCAGCAAAAGTGATGCGAACCTACTTGGAGGCGACAACTAAGTAGAAAAGGAATCGATGGACAAATTTTGCGAAGGAAAGATCTCAAAAAATTAAAAGTTTACGAGGCGATGCTCGTTAAAGCTCCAACAGGCATCCACCTAGTTCAAGTGGCGAGGGACATATGAGAGACTGTTGTACAACAAGGTCTTTTTCTTTATCTGAGGGATCCACATGAACCAACAAAGATCAACACAACTCGATCGACCCCATATCAAAGTCAAAGTCATTGGCGAGTTGAAGCAGCATTGACATGTCAAAGTTTGGCTACTCAACAACAGCGACGAAGAGCAGTTGGGAGCTAAGAGGTGCGTTGCAACTGGAGCAAAAGATTGATGATTCAGGAAAGGCAAGGAGATATAACATCCTTAAAGGCTTTGATGAGGACGTCAAAGGAATAAGTGGTGGAGAATGTCACAGACAAAGTTGTAAACAGGGTGATCGATGTAATGTTCATGTCTTTTGGTTTTGTTTATGCTTTGCACAACATGTAGAGGGTTTTTAATGCAGTTATCAAAAAAGCAAAATTTTTAAAAAATAGACCATCCAGGCAATTGTTTAAGGAGCTTTCTAGCTCCGTAGAGTAGTGCGGAATGTTAGCTAGCAAAACACTCAGAAGCTACCCTGGTGGCACATGGTTGAATGAGCCTTTGGGGTAGTGTCTAGGGCTGGTTCGCTGCCTTATTTCGCAGTAGTATCATTTGGGCACTTGAGGGGATTTTTGGTCGTGACGGACGACTTTAGATCCCTTATCACACAATCGTTCAGAGTTTGCGAAGTCTATGTTTGTAATTTGCATTGTCTATCAAGTGTTTCTTGAAATGTCTATTTGTAGGGCCTTGAGTTAAATGTTTTCTTTAACCCGTCTTCTCTTTTGCCGATCCTTAAGGGACCATAAGAGATTTCAGTGAGGTTGATCTTTTGCGGACGAACACGCAAGGGTGTCACATGACTTAGGCAAAACTAGCTAAGTCCGTGACATGTCAGTAGGCGAAGATATACTGTTTGACATATCATATTGCTTCATTTACTTCTATTTCTGTTTGTTATGATATTAAATCTATATTGTTCAATTGATTTTTTAGATTATCTTTATTTAAGTTTGGTCAGAGTTATCTGTCTATATTATTTTCTACATGAGAAAATATGAACTATGCTCTATTTGATCTTTTCTGATACATGATAAACATTAATTTTGTGTTGTATTAATTCAGACACGAGAGAACATGACTTCTTATTATTCATCCTTTTAAAAATATCTCAAATATGGCTTATTCCTTTATGATGGCTTCCAGTTTTATTATATTACAAACTGAATTTTGGCATCTTATTTTTAAACATCATCTTGATATTTTTCAGCCATATGAAAAATTTTCTGTTGACACCAAAGTTCAAGCAGTTTGGAGTGAGGATGGGGAATGGTATGCATGCCCTGATAGGTTTAATTTTGTTAATATACTTTACTCTCAATTATTTTACCTCTTCTCTTTTATGTGTTGATTATTTGAATGTTTAGGTATGATGCCACAATTGAGGCTATAACTCCTAATGGATATTATGTCTACTATGATGGCTGGGGAAACAAAGAGGAGGTATTGCTTATTTTTGAGTTTAATTAGATGACTATGCAAAAGTTGTTTTTGAACCATCCATGTTCTTTTCATCATTATGGATAGTATTTAGTAAAGCATCATCAGCAGATAGTTCAGAAGATAAGAATTCAAAGCTTTAAGTCCAATTTAGAGATGTGTGGTATAAGCAATCTTAGAAGATTTCTATTCAAGGATCTTAAAATGGTTCACAGTTTACTAAATTCAGTTATATCAGCCATCCTGTGGCAGCTTTATACATGTTAAATTGGTGTTTCTTTTAATTAATTGAACAACTTCAGTAAATTTTCTCCCTGGATCTTGTAAATTTCTTTTTAATTTAATATACTTGAAGCATTTACATCGGTTTTTTCTGTTCATTTTTCCTCTCTTTCCATCGAAAATCTGAAACATCATAGCTATCTTGGTTTTGCATCCTTATCATCATCTTTTGGACTTGGTTACAGTTGTTCTAAAGTTGTGCTGCATCATGATTTATAGATATGATCACTGTATAAGCACAAAACACTGCATAAGGAAGAAAATGCAGACATAAAAGTGTCAAATGTTTTAAAAAGCATACACTTTAGAGTAAATAATATTAGGTAAACATGTGATGTAGCAGCGAAAATTTATTCTGAAAGATAAATTAACAAACTAAAGCTTGATGAGTACTGAGCTACTTAAGTTAGATATATAAGGAAATAGGTTTCTAGATTATAATAACAAAAGGGATTTTATTGCAGGGATCGGAGACAAGTACATAGATAAAGGACGAGAAGGTCAGTTGGAGCATAATGTAGGAAACAATAATTTTACAAGATAGAAAGATGCACTTGGGATCAATGCTTTATATCATGGTTTCTCACACAAATGGTTTCCAGATCAGGGCGTCGTTTCTTATTAAGAGGATTGATGGTTGATTTAATTGGAGAAAATTGTTGTCACAAGGGGAAATCTATAGGATTATTGAAGAAGATTTATCTAATAAGATATTAATTCGAGAAGCACAGGAAATGGTTAATAAATAGAAATGGATGGCATATTTTTCTTGATAGTGTGAATCTGACATACATTTATTTTTATTGCAAAATGTCCTTGTTGCTGTTAGGCAGTTTTGAATTGGAACAAAAGTTGTAACTCCCATCTTATAAATACCTTTCTAGTTCAAGGTGTCAACTTTGTCCTTTCCCATTCCACTTTCCGTTTGCTTGTTCATTTGAGAATTTTTAATTTAGAATTTTGTATACTGTGAAGTGACAGTATTTGTCACTTACATGTTGTAATTTGCTGGATTATATATATGGTATGTTGAACTCTATGTCGACGTATCTAACTGTTTAGCATTCTCCAGCTTGTTCTACTGTTTTCAACTTGACCATATTGTAGGATCTGAATATTTTGGTTCTTGAATTATTTTTATTTGGCTTATGAAGCTGTCATATTTTATGTTATGAAGTGGTTATTTTTGTCACTTACAACTTGATGCAATTTGCTTGATCATATTTATGATATGTTGAACTCCATGATGACATATCTCCTTGTTTAGCATCCTCCAGTCCACAGTACTGTTCTCAACTTGACAGTATTGTATGATTTGGATCTTTTGGCTCTTGAAATAGGTCTTCTTTATCATTTTCTTTGTAAACAAGGCGTCACTTCTGTTGTATTACTATGTTTTGAGCATTTATTTTGCTTATGTTAACCAACTGCAATAATCTTAACTCATGATGATTGTTGCTGATGCTGCTTTCAGGTGGATCATGCTAATGTTAGGCCAGTTGAAGAGGGTGATGCTTTGTTGGAAGCTGAAAGAGAAGCTGAGGCTACCAGACAAGCCATCAAAAGAAAAATTGCACAATCTGCTATAACTGACTTTCAAGCACGGACCTTGCCTGCAAAACTTCGTATTGATCCCAATGATCCAGATGATGTGGTGAGTAAAATTGGTCAGCTGCTCACAATAATCTGTAGAACTAAGCAACTGTGTGTTTTCTAAAGACAAATTTTGTTCATTATACTGTATCTTCTGTTACATAAATGATCCCATCCTAATGCCTTTTGGGCCTTTTACCTCCTTCAAACTAGATATTCTTTTGGAAACACCAGAAGTGGTCATTGTAATATTTAAAATCCTAAAATATATTTGTGTCCTTAAGCCATATCGGCAAGAAAAAATGATTAAATACAATTTGATGCCACCTGCAATTGTATGTTGTTCATGTGAAAATTGAAGATAAAGGGCACCGGTGGGTCAGTGGGTGTAGAAGTGGAAATTTATGATGGGTTACTTAGTTGGAAATTTAATTTATATCATCTAAATGCTTAAATCCATATATGGCAAATGGAGTTGCCGTGAATGTGGAGGCAAGTAATCCTTCATTTGAACTGTTGGTTCCTCTTTTTGTTTTCTGCTGGCTCTTCTAGCGTGGGGTTTTTTTAAGCAAGGATCTTGTTCATTGTGTTCTTGCAATGATATTTACAACTTGATTCATCTGGATATGTGTTGGCAGAAAGCTACTAAGCGCAAGAAAATACATGCCTTCAAGTCGAAGGTTCGGAGTGAACAACTGGAAGTCGCACAAAACAAGCGCCAGAATGCTTGGCAGCAATTCCAGTCTACCAAAGGAAAAACTAAGAAGGTGAAAATTAGGACTCCATTTTCATACTTTTGCTTTCTCCTTGGTGTGGTCACCATTCTATTCATCCATTTCAGGGTGACACATCATGATTAGATCTTGATTTGTGTCCTTGCTGTTGCAGATTGGGTTCTTCTCAGGCCGCAAGCGAGAGAGTATCTTTAAGTCCCCAGATGATCCTAGGGGCAAGGTTGGTGTTACCGGCAGCGGTAAGGGACTGACAGAGTTCCAGAAGAGGGAGAAGCACTTGCACCTCAAGGGAGGTGCAGTGGATGCAGAGGACTGAATTGTAAGCAGGTGAGAACGATACCTTTCCAATCCTCACCTACTTAATCATGGTGCATGGTGCAGTAAGAATGCACATGCAACATTTACAGTGCACTAAGTGCTTTGTTTCTGGGCATCATTTTGGAATAGTCTGATACAAAGTAGTTAGGTCTACAATCATATTATGAAATAGAATTCAGCACAAAAGTTACTAGGAGGTTTTGCTTGTGAAACTGATGTTGAAGATGTTGAGCACTTTCACATCTTGTTTTAGTGAAGGCTTCAGATCAATAATTAGAGCATGAGAAATGTGAAGTTGGGAACATCGTTACTGTCCATGAAGTTTATACTCACAAGGAACAAGATCAGGTCCTACGGAGAGAAACGAGTCTGTGTAGGTTGTGCGCATAATCCAACATTAAGTTTAGCTTCTGGATTTCAAGTTGAGTGATGCCACTGAATCGTTTGGACAGATTGATACAGTATGGTTGCACGGTTGATAGGTCTAAGATACTATGTGTATCTTTTAGTACTTATATGGTTGCACGGTTGATAGGTCTAAGATACTAGATGTGTATCTTGTAGTACTTATGATGTACTACTTATGGAACGAAATTACCTGTGTGTATCTTGTAGTACTTATGTAATACTTAGGAGAAAGATGGATTACCTGTGTAATCCTATTGTGCATCAAATTAATCATGGCTGAGCAGTCCTCAAGCATAGTGGACAAAGTGAAAGTTTCTGATGATGGTAGGAATCAATGCGAATCCTAATGATGGTATCAGAATATAATCAAGTTAGCACCAACAAGAATTACGATTCTACTAGAAGAGTTGTGTTGATGAATGTATGTATTCATGATCATGACTTGAATAACCAAAGCTAAAATCTAGTTCACTATGTGCAGTAATAGAAGCCAACAAGATGAAGTCGAGCTTCTGCGCAAGCATCCAGCTGAAAACGCCAGGTTGGAGAGCTAAAGGAATCCTGGAATCATATTTAGTGGAAGAGAACCTTGAAGGTGTGCACATATTATTAGCTCATCCATGTAAGAGAACATTACGTTAGAAAGAAAACACCAATAACAATAGCATTTTGCAGCAATACCCACATTATAACATTATTTTGATGATGGGGCAAGGCGATTACCTTCTCTTCTGATACATCCTTGGCCTATATGAAAGCTTCGAATATGGTTTCTCTTTCATCTTCTCGAGCTAGTTGTTGAAACCCTGAGTTGCACTCACATCCCCTGCATCTAAAGAGGGAGGGAAGGAACTCTAGCCTTTCATGGCCACATGTCATATATGGTAAAAAAAAATATATTATTTATCGAATTCGTTATTCTTGTCGTTATTAGCTACTTACGAACATATTAAAATTTTTTTCTATCGAGTGTGTGTTTTTTGATGAGTCCATTTTTGGTATTAGATTTCGGACACTGTTTTAGAGGAGATCGCCATTCTCTTACTTTTTAAATAAAGTAGGTCGGTTTGTGTATTTATATATCGAAATTGATTTGTTTAAATAAAGTAGGTCGGGCTACGGATATGGATTGGCAAGTTTAGAGAGAGAATTTTTTTTGTTATTTTCTTATGCGGATTTGCCTTTTACTTATTGTTGACCTCTAAACATCCAATGATGAATGTTCAACATGAGCAACACCTCACTTAAGGGGTTCAATGTCAATAGTTTCTTGGGATATGCTTTAGTCATTTTCTAATATCGATTGTGAGATGTTAATTTCATTCAGTCTAAGCTATTGATTCAAAATAGTATATAAACCAAATCGGGATGTTAATTTTATTATCGAGCCATGCTTATGTTTGGCCAACTTATACTCAATCGCTCTTTTTTAAGTAATGACATCTCATATTTTTGTGTGAATTCTAATGCATATTTTCATCAAATGACAAACCAGTTTTCTTTAACGATCATAATATCACAACGATTCAAACATGAGATCCTGTACAAAATAATACTTTTGGTTTAAGAATTTAACATTTTATTTATAATTTCTGTTAAATCTCTCTTGGCTTTTAATGGATTACGACAATTGGACGTGGATAAATATGGATACATACGTTTAGATTAAGTCTAGTCGAACGGAGTCATGTGTCACTAAATTAATCTCAATCATCGAGCAAAAATAGCTACATAATTTTGATTTTATGTGCCTCATGTAACGTATATATTATACTAAATGAATGCCAATACACATCTCCGATTCATTGTGACGAGAGTAAACGAGGCAATGAATGATCCTCCATATGATTTAAATTCTATGGAAGATCATGTATGTCAAATCAGATAGATAGATTTGTGCATCGTCATACGAGATGATAAGTTTCATATTCCAATTCATGCATGCAACTTTATATACATTATTTAATATAATAAAAAAAATATATTTTTAATTTTTTTTATAAATAAATAAAAAAATTGAATTCGGTCGAGCTTGAGTTGTTGGTTCGTCTCAGCCGTAAGGCGACTCGAATTGAGCCTACGAATTGCGATTCCACGAATGGTTAGGACTGGAGTTCCAAAATCTCGAACCTAATCCATTTGAGTCCAACCCAAATTGCAGCCCTAGCTCTCTATCGTCCGCCATAATCCTATTTTTACTATTTTACCCTTCCATACACCTCTCTTTTACCATGTACCGTTCCTCGATCCACCTCTGCAACCCAAGCCCGGCTTTTTTCCACGCACGCGTCGTCTCTCTTCGACGACATCGGCTTCTGATTCCTATCAATCCTTTTCCTTTCGCTCCTCCACCTCCTCTTCCCTCCCCGCCGGTAGCAATTCCAGCTTTTTATCCTCGTCCAGCCTTCGTTCGATTCGATTAGATTCGCTTCGCTTGGCTTGAATCGGTTTGTGGCGGCGGGGCGATGGCAGCAGAGGCGACGGCGCTGTGGCAGCCGCGAGAGGAGGGGCTCCGCGAGATCTGCGGCCTTCTGGAGCAGCACATCTCCCCCAATTCCGATCAATCCCGGATTTGGCAGCAGCTCCAGCACTACAACCAGCTCCCCGATTTCAACAACTACCTCGTCTTCATACTCGCCCACGCCGAGGTCTTCTAATTATTCTTCTTCTTCTTGTTTCCCTATTTAGCATGATTATTTCTTGTTCTTGGTCGTTTGCTTATGGCGCATGGCGGCCTTTGCTACCTCTTTGACGTTTGTTGTGTTGGTGGTTTGGAGGGTTTTACTATATGGTTTGTTTCCACCAAGAGGTATGATATGGCATGAACATGTGACAACCGAGGTTGATAGTAAATCATTTTTTGATCAAAAAATCGTTGAATTGCCTGCTTCTTATATCTCAGTTGATTGTCATCGATTTCATCCGTCGGTGGTTCAAGTGGCACTGTTGAAAGGGCACCCACATCTCTTACCTGAAGGAAAAAAAGAAAAAGAAAAAGAAAGGGTGATTTAATATGAGAATCAAAGTATAAGTATTCCTTAGAGGAAATCTACTAAACTCAGAAGTTCCTCTTTGAAATTAAGCAAGCATGCAGAGTTATCTTACCTTTTTTCCCTTTCAACTGTTGGCTGCCTTCTATTTCATGTTGCAGTCATCTTTGGGCATGTAGTTTAATATTGTTTTTCCCCTTGGGTAGCTTGTGGTTGTGAAAGAATGCTCTGAAGGTCTTCTTGGATGGTTGTGAAAGAATTCTCTGGAGGTGTTCTTGGTTGTATGTGTTTCTTTTTGTCCATAATTGGGGTTGCGTTGCATTTGCAAATGCAAAGGTCAGAACCCAACTTCTAGTGTGCATATCTGTGACCAAACTATCTGTAAGAAGTTTTGTAGGTTATGGTTGCAAGATGGAATGGCGAATGCAGCTGTAATTCCCTTTATTAGCTGCTTCATTCTTATAATTGGATGCTTGCAATCTCGGTTTTGCAAACAATCAAGCACCTTCTGAAATTCAATTATATGTCAGAGAATAATGTGACTGCAACTTAAAGTTAAATGAATGGGGACCTGCTGTAAGTTTGAGGAGGGATAGAACTTCTGTTTTCTTACTGAGCATGCCTCCGCTTCGGGGAGACCCAAGAGCCTTGCTACAAAAATCATGCATTAGTGGTACAAAAGATTCAGAAAAAAATGGCATTGAAGTAATGATTGAGCTTTATGTTTTGTGGTGAAGCAGAATCATGATATTATGTGTCAACCTCCTATAGTCATTTTTTTTTCCATTGGTATACAGCCTCATCAGAAACTTAAAACTGAAATTTTCAACTCATTTGTTATTGTCTCAAAGCCTGATATCATATGTCAACCTCCTGGTCTAACTTAATAGTATCAATTAATCATGATTACATACGTTGTGCTATCGTTAATAGGCATGGCATGAGCACTTAGAAGAGAAGCATGAATGGCTTTGGGATTTGGGAAGAGATACAACTAAATGGGCATCTGCTTGTTGGCTAGAGAACATGCATTGTGTTGATGTAATATCATGTAGTGGTCTATAAACAAGATCTAGAAGGAAACTTGTGATTTGAATATGGGAAAATATTAAACATTAATTTTCTTCAATGAACTTAAGCTTTAGGCTAAGAATGAAGGGTAATGCTTAAAATATTAAAGAATGCTAAGAAAACTAGTTGATATGTCCAGACCTTAATAGTAAAGATGGATTAGTTGACAATGAGTTAATGAAAATGATATGATTTTTTTAGATATTGATATTGAATGAAAATTTGGAATTTAGAGGCCTAAATGGAAAATGGATGGATAAAAAGCAGAGACAGAGTATAATTATTACCTCATATTTAGTGTGTTTTTTATGATGAGTCAATAAAAATGATATGATTTTTTTTAGATATTTATATTGAATGAAAATTTGGAATTTAGAGGCCTAAATGGAAAATGGGTGGATAAAAAGTAGAGATAGAATATACTTATTACCTCATATTTAGTGTGTTTTTTTCTTCATTATTATGAGGTTTGGTGATTTTGGTGTTCTTAGATGAGATGGTAATATGGTTTACAGTTATGCAACTTGGAAGACAATGTGATTAGAGAGTGATTTGAGCTAGGTTTTGCATGGGGTTCTTGTGACAGTTTTAGATACAGTAACAACATGGTCTTGGACTCTTGGTAAGGTGGTGTTTCAACATAATGCAATACTAGTACAATGCTTACTAGATTTGTCAGTTGGCTTATATCCTACCAGAGTTACCAATCCATTAGAAAACCTGCATCTTATTGACCAAATGATAGTTGAGCCATGAGCAACTTCTTTTTTAAATGATAAAATTTACAAATTTGATAATATTTTATAGGATATTTGGCTCAAAAATTATATAATTTCTCAAGATGATGGACCAAACTAGAGGATTTTATCTTTGTATTTGTTTATTTTGTTCTGGATCATTTGGTTTAGCTGTGAATTTGGCACAGAGGCATAAGTTTTTCAGCGAGGCAATTATCAGGTGTTTGATTGGACTAAATTTCTCTGTGACAGTTTATTACTTTTACGCATGTTTAATTTACTTTTTATCTCAAGTTAATATTTTGGATTTAGTCTTTGAAGTATTATTAACGTAAAGCAAATAGTTCAATTTTTATAATCAAATTGCTGGAATCTTTTTCCTGGTTCTTGAAAAGATGAAGGGAATTAGTTTCACGATCTTGCAGTAAGTTTTTTCCACTTTTTTGAAAAAGGTTTATACATATGGTTAATTCGTGCTGATGAACTATACAAGTGCATTGGTCAAAAGTAGTTTCATGGGTTTTTGAAGCTGAAGAATTGATGAGCAAGGTATATCAAAGTGATTTGGTTCTTTGATGCACATTATATGAGTCAATTAAGTACTCCAGTATTTGTTGTACAAGAGGTTGGTAGATGACAGTATTTTTTTTCCTGGAAGGTGTAGCTTTATGAAATCTAAAGGTGAATTTGAAGGCAAGTTCATTTTTTGTTCTTTGCACTAGCTTCATTTTTCAGGTGTTACATGTTGAATTTGCTGGTGGGATTTTAGTTGATTGTGTGTTTGCTTTTTTTATTTTTGTACTTCTGAATGACTTCCTCACATTTTACATGCCTTTGTCCTTTTGGTTCTCTTTCAGAGTAATCAATTTCCATTGCTGAATTAACTACAACTTGAATTGTACAGCTACTGAATAATTTTTTATCACTCCATGTTGTTAAAATCCTGGTTTTGAAATGGCAGTTCATCATCTATTAATGTTTGCAGCATTTTAACTTCTTTGAAATATGTATTTTAATTAAACCAGGGTAAATCACTGGAAGTACGACAAGCTGCTGGTTTGCTGTTGAAAAACAATCTCAGGGCAACTTTCAGTTCCTTGTCTTCTTCATATCGGCAATATATAAAGTCAGAATTGTTGCCTTGTTTAGGGGCATCAGATAGGACGATTCGATCTACAGTTGGTACTATTATCAGTGTTCTAGTTCAGTTAGACAGAGTTGCTGGCTGGCCAGAATTATTACAGGTTCTTGCTCGATGCTTAGCCAGTAATGATTTTAATCATATGGAAGGTGCTATGGATGCTATATACAAGGTAGCTTTCCTTGCAAATATGTAGTTTGAATTCTTCTCACTTTCTTTTCTTTTTTTTCCCTTATTTGCAATTTTCTGAAGAAACTTAATTTAGCTTTTATCTCAATAACCTTTATTTCCTTATACTCAAAAGTACTAGTGTTTTTCCGTACTTACATGATTTATGGTTGTTGTTCTTAGAAACAAGATTTGTGTATCATTTAACTGCTAAGACTTTCAAAAATTGGCATGTTTTTGTGAAATTATATAACCCCAAAGTCAGTTGGATGTTTAGATGCACCGGTTTGATGTGGTGAGCTTAACTAGGATTAATGGTGTTAGGTGAGGTAGAGAAGACTTGAGAAAACTATAATAAATGGAGATTTATGTCTCCTCATTGACTAATGATATTGCCCTTATCATAGCTTAGTAATAGTAAAAGACCCATGGAGATGACCGCAGATGGTTGGGCCCTTATATCTTGTCATAGTTGTTGCTGTATAATTGAGATAGCCAATAAGCTAATAAATAATTAATTAAGTTCTAAGTATAGTTTGTATGAGTACCAACACGATGCTAAATAGTTTCAAGCAAGGTTCTAAATTTTGAATGATATCGCCAGTATCAGGCGGTATGTACTGGTCCACCAGTAGACTAGTACGCGGACCGCTTGTTACCGGGCGGAACGCTTGATATAGCCCCGTATTAGACGATATGGGGTTGTATCGGGTGGTAACGGTCGATTTCGACCATGACCGTCTACTACCGGGCAATATCAGCCTGGCTGTGGCAAGGGAAAAAGAAGTGTCGAGGGAGAAGGAAGAAGAAAGAGAGAGCGTTTGAAGAAGAGGAAGAATCGAGAGAACCTCGATGCGTCCCGATCCGGCGTCGCCCTCCCTCGACGATCCCAATCCAGGAGGTAACGACCAGGTGGTGGCTAGAGCAACAGAAGAGTCTGTCTCCTTCATTGCCTCGTATGCGATTCTGCGGCTTCTTCTTCGTTGCATTCTTCGTCGAAGGCCGAAGACGTCTGCGGCCTTCGCTACGTTCTTCGCTGAAGGTCGCCGAAGGCCGGAGACATCTGCGGCCTTCGATGGTTGATGCTGATTCCAGTAATTCTCCTTTTGTCAGAGCATGCATGCCTGTGTATATTATGTGCTACAGAACTTTTTTCACTTTTGTTTTACTTAACACTATTTAGGAACCTTCTGCATTTTATGTTGCATCATGACAACTATTTTCCAATTCTTGGAAAGGCATTATATCATAATATAAGGTTCAGTGAGGGGGATCATATGATGTTAATGAAACATTAGAGAATTCAAATAGTTAGTCTTGTTGCAATTGATGAACAAACAAGACATTGAATGATGTCAAAGGCACCTTGGACACAAGACTCACTGATATGATTCTTGAAGGTGGAACATAATATCAATAAAAAAAATTATAATCTATTTAGACAACAAGAAACTGTTTCATTCTTAATGAACTTGAATAGGACTTTCTAGACATTGTTATGATGACCTCTCTCCTTCTTAAATCATTTTATGAAAAAAAATTCTGTTTTGTGGCATGAGGGAATTGTGATACTATTATGGTACGGAACTAAAGTCCTAGTCATATAGGTCCTTTTTGTGCCAATTACTTATTAATGCAGGATGTTTCATCCCATGCTAACGTTGGTGAATTTGCACAAAAATCCTTGAGTTTATCTACATGTGAAACTAGTATGGTTACAGTGACAAGAGACCATCATGCAGTTCCTTGTTTGAACTAAGAGTGGCACGAGCAGACATGACATTTCCTTTGTTGGTTGTATTTTATTTTCCATAGGAATATATTGTATGCTTGTGAAATTGTTGAAACAGCTTATCATAATTTTGGATCGAGACTTTACATGATATTATGCTAATTGAAGTGAAAATTTGATCGACCTTGAAAAAGGTGCAAATTGATGCTTACCACTGGATTTACTTCATAGATATAAGATCATGAGATTGGTTGCTTTGTTTTTAATTTATTGTTTATTCTGTTAGGATTTCCAACGTTGTGAATAGCAAATAATAATGAATGGGCAATGATTGCTATTTTGTTGATTATTTTCTTTTGTTTCAAATTTTTTATTTATTGTAATGTTGTCGTATTCTACTGGTTTGCCCTCTCCTTCTTTGTTTCATTTTTTCTTGCTGCTATGTTGAGTTTGCTCTATTTTATAATTTGCTTTTTCATTGTTTGTCTTAATTTTCATGTTGTATTACTTATGCTTTCTTGTTTTTCCTATTGCATTGCTGTGGTGATCTACTATTTGTGCCGATAACTCAAATTTAACAATTTAGTGTATACATACCATTAAGGTGTAGATGATATTGTCTCATAGTATGAGTTTTGGTTCTAGATCATGTTTTCATTTTTTATCATCTATTTACTTATAGGAATTTTTTCCCATTAATTTTAATAGAACTCTTTATTCTTCAAAAATTTATTTCGTTTTACCTCTCAAATAGGGTTCTGAATATCGTACTGTATCGGTGTACAGAGCTTTGCTCGGTATGGTACAATACGGCATACCAAGCGGTATCCTAAAATACATATCAAATCCTCCAAAAATAATTGAAAAATAGAAAAAAAAAGTTAGGATAAGGTTTTTAAGTTAGAAATAAATATACATTTACTATAGTTTTAGCAAAACTAATATAAATTAGGTAAGAAAAGTGCCACATATAAGTATGTATCTCATCATTTACATACTTTTGTATTAAAGAGTGGACCTAATGACGATTATATATAAACTTTGTAATTGACTATGCTCGAGCTACACATCTACTGACCGCGTCCAGCTCACCAATGTCCTTAAGCATTATATCCATGCAATGAGCTGCACATGGAGTTCAAAATAATGTTTTCTTTTTTCCATCAATTACAAACCGGCCTTCTTGAAATTCGCTCTGTTGTCGGTGATTATTTGGACAATGTATTGTGGTCCGATCTCATCTACTATGGTCTCCATCAAGCTCTCAATATAGTTTGCATCTTGGATCTTATTAGAAGCAGTGTTTGCCGTACCGAAGCGTACCGGCCCGCTAGGTACTCGGTACGCGGACCATCCTGTACCGCTACAGTACTACATACTATACTATAGCACTGCTACAGTGATACAGTGTAGTACTGTAGCACTGCTACAGTATCGGTACACCAGGGTGTACCGCTCGGTACACCAGGGTGTACCGCTCGGTACACCGGTACCGTACCGTACCGAGCCTGGGTCGAAACTCCGGTACGGTACAGTATGGCGGACCTTGGTTAGAAGTATTAACTAACTTATGAAACACCACTCATTTGTTGCAATAAATAAGAAAGTTGATGATACTCATTCTTGTTGGCCCTGTCTAACTGTCACACATCAGTATCATCCCATATTCGTCCTATTGTCTCTTAAAGGATTTGATCAAATCATTCAGCTTTGCCACCTCCTCATCTAAATACACGTCATGAATATCTCTTAGTGTTGGAGGTTAGATCCCTATACAAGACTTTTGAATATAGGAGATCATGCTTCGGTAATATGGACCTTGGGTTGTGTTTCCTAGAATTCTGTGTAAGTTGAACCATTTTGAAATTGCATTTTCAATATCTTGCTTCTTTTCTTTTGTATTTGCATCGGCAATCCGTGTTTGTTTTGCTATTTGTGGAGGATAGACTTGCGAATCGATATTTTTAATATCTGGTGTGGACCTCTTGCCAAGACCTCTTATAAAACCACAGAGTCCACCATGCCTCATGCTACTAGTTCGGCTTAACTAATGAGGGGCAGTTGGTTGCCTCATGCTGGTCGATCTCTGGATTCTACTGCCATCGCCATGCTCCCATTGTGAGTTAGGTCATCGATACCTCATTGCTTCGTCGTACATATACTGATGCTCCTATGATGCACGAATACCAGTTGTGAGATCCAGGTCGATTTCATCGTTGCGACCCTCATACTCGTCATAAACTGATTCCTGCGTAGCCCTACAGTATTCTTCCCAACTCTTGCTTAATTGTATCTTCTCTTGCTTGTTATAATTTGTTTTGAAATGATTTACGGAACTCCGTCAGAACGTCTTACATTTTGTAACATTGAGATACACGCCAGCCAAATGTACCTTCACCCGAGTGATTCCTCCACCCTTGTCAATTTAGTCACAATAAATACATTGCCAATGATGATGATTCCCATCCATCTTTTGGGCATGAGCTTATGCATCATCATATGATTGTTTCTTTGGTTCAATGTTCGTACCAATTTAAATCAAATAAGCTATAAACATGTAAAGCACCCTAATAGGTATTAAAGATATCGAATTGACCCAATATCGATCAAATTTCAATTATATCATCATTAAAACCACTAATCGTAGCATTAAATAACTTTATTAAAATCTAATTAGACCTATTTTACTATCATAAATATATGAAACATATAAAAGAAGCATTAAATATGTAATTTTGATCCAATATAAATCAAATTATGATGAAATCATGATTAGATACACTAATCACATGATTAACATAGTTAATTACCCACTAATTACTTCTCTTTCAACATTATAAACATGTCAAACACCTTAATAGGTATTAAAGACATTGAATTAACCCAATATCGATCAAATTTTGATTAAATCATCATTAGATATACTAATCACACGATTAACATAGTTAATTACCCACCCACTAATTACTTCTCTTTCAACACTATAAACATGTCAAACACCCTAATAGGCATTAAAGACATTGAATTGACCTAATATCGATCAAATTTCGATTAAATCATCATTAAAATTACTAATCACAGCATTAAATAACTTTAGTAAAACCTAATTAAACATATGATACCATTACAAACACATGATCCAATATATAATATGTATGAAATATAAACATTTGATCTATTAAGTGTCTAATTTTGAATAAATCAATATTAAATATGCTAATCACAACATTAAATACTTTAATTACTCCCTAATTAATACTATTCTACCACCAAAAACATATCAAACAACATATTAGACATTAAGTCATACATCACATAGAATATGCTTAACTATCTCATAAATCAATAAAAATCTAAAAAGAGAATGCATACCTTTTGATTAAGAAGTTCTTCTTCCTAAGTCTCTCAAATTAGCCTCCTAAATTTGAATCAATCCATAAATCGTTGCTTTGTTGAGTTTACGATAGTGAAAATATGAGAAAAAATGAGTTTGAGTGAGTGCATGAGAGTGAGAGAGTGAAATAGATTGAAATAGGAGGGAGGAAAGGATTTAAAAACCCTTGAGGAGGGCTCCAATGGTCAAATTGACCGTTGGAGCACTATTACAGCTAGTAACGGTCGGTATCGATCATTATTACCTGGTACAACCCTGTATCGTCCAATACGGGGCTATATCATTGATACCACCCGGTAGCGGGCGGTTCGTGTACCGGGCGGTATGGTACGGTTTTAAAAGCATTGCTCTTAAGTTTCTTTTCATATATTCAGTTCTAGTCGTACTAAGACTAAAATCCTTAGTTTCTAATATTTATCTTCACAACTTAAGTTCTGTAATAATGTCAACTAAACTGCAATCAGAAAATATAATCAATGAACAACAAATATAAGGAAGTTTGTCCTGAATATGCCTAGTCATCCATTTGAGGCATTAAAAAATGAAAACATAAAATGGATCTTTGATGTAAGCCTATAGTGACAGAGAGCTTGCTAAAAACTTAAGTTCTTAGTTTGCTAAAAACTAAAGACTAAAATCCTTAGTTTCTAATATTTATCTTCATAACTTAAGTTCTGTAATAATATCAACTAAACTGCAATCAGAAAATATTATCAATGAACAACAAATATAAGGAAGTTTATCCTGAATATGCCTAGTCATCCATTACAGGCATTAAAAAAATGAAAACATAAAATGGATATTTGGTGTAAGCCTATAGTGACAGAGAGCTTGCTAAAAACTACCTAATATGCTTAATCTTAGCATTGCTTACTCTAAAATGCTTAGCTACCAACTCCTGCCCTTGTAGCTCCTTACTAGACTTTTCTTGCTTCTTTATGAATTGGATAACCTTATTTGTAAAAATACCTTATGAAAATTTGCCCATGAAAGTATTATGAAATTAAGATATCATGTTTGCAACTTGTGAAGTTTGTATCATTTTAAGTTTCCCCCTAAAGAGTTATATACTTTCCATATAAAACTAAAAATTACCTTTACTTCATTATGATAGATTTGCGAGGATGTCCCCGAAGAGCTTGATGTGGATGTTCCAGGATTATCTGAACGCCCCATCAATATTTTTATGCCAAGATTGCTGCAGGTCGTTTTACCTTTTAATTCACCTTAATTTGTTTTTTTTTGTATACTATGGTTTTCTTTAGTGACTGGGACCTTACAGTCAGCAAAAAAAATGTTTCTTTCTTGTCTCTGGTTCAGTTCTTCCAGTCTCCACATGCCATATTGAGAAAGCTATCGTTGGGCTCTATCAATCAATTTATTGTAGTCATGCCTGCAGTAAGTAGAAGATAACATTAAAGTTGTTTTAAGCCTTTGCAAAACTAAATTATTGTCTTCTTGATGTAATCTAAATCCTTATGCTGTTATGCAGGCCTTGTTTATGTCCATGGATCAGTACCTTCAGGGTTTATTTCATCTTGCTAAGGACCCTTCTGCAGAAGTGCGAAAATTGGTATGTTACTTGACTTTTAACTTTCTTAATGTTTTTGTTTATTTTTCATCAAGTTTTATACTATTGACTCATGGATTATGAGTTTCGGAAGTGCAGAATTTAGTAACGGTTGGATTTTGGATGAATCATATTGATGACATTCTTGTTGACAAAAAAATTAAAAATATCACACTGATATTTGTCTTTAGAGCAGATTTCGCTTTTATTTTTCATTTTTTTGACACACTATTCATTGATGATATAGAATTATTTGTTACCTTTAACATTGTCATCTTGCTTTCTGATCTGTAATTATTTCCTATGGTACATAGGTCTGTTCTGCCTTTGTCCAACTAATAGAAGTTCGACCATCATTCCTGGAGGTATGTGAAACATTTTGCTTAATTATAAGGTCTTTTTGCTGTTGCGTCCATGGATTCCCATGTTGGTTTTACTGCCCTCTCTTGGTTGGGCACTGAGATATGGGCATGGTGCAGAATGCTGACATATTGGTTGGCATACCTGTTGACACAATCTTGTCGTTGTACACATTGAGACAAGGTTCTGAATACCGTACCATACCGGTGTACTGATCAGCTGTCTGTATGGTACATACCGAGCTGTACCGAATGTATCGAAACATGATACACTAAGGTGTACCGATGTACTGCCCGAACCTGCCCTCTATTGGACCGGTATGTATTACTCGTACCGAGCGGTATGGTACAGTGTTGCAAACTATGCATTGAGATATGAAGCATGATTATCTAGGCTTTGCTACAGCCTGCAGCAAATCATGAATTTGTCCCTATTTTGGTTTCTCTGGTAAGCAGCACTGCAAGATTTTCAAGTTTTCCATGCTTATAAAATTAATGAGCTAAATTTATATTAGTTTCCAATATTTGGTATATTGGACTCATACTTCCAATTAGAGACTCCAAATATATATAAGCTTGCTAGTGCATGTTGTTGTTTTCTTTTTGTTGATTATGTCTCTAAGTAATAATTGACCTGGATATTGCAGCCCCATTTGAGAAATGTCATCGAGTATCTCTTGCAAGCCAATAAGGACCCTGATGATGAAGTTTCTCTCGAAGCTTGTGAATTTTGGTATGTTCAGTGGGTTTTGTACTGTGTGACTGTGAGCTAGCAAAATGCATCTGGCTTTTCATTATCCATGGGTGATACACGAGCTTCTTATTAATTATCTGTTATCAATATTTTTGCTGCAAATGGAAAAAAGGAAATTGACTTGCACTTGAAGTCATCTTTGAAGTCAATTGCCAATGTGATATATTCTTGTGTACATTTACTCAAGGTATACAGTTTCGAATAATACCGCCTGGTACGGGCAGTACGTATCGGTCCGATAGTATACCGGTACGCAGATTGCTTGCTACCGGGCGGAACGCTTAACATCGCCCCGTATCATACGATACAGGATTATATCGGGCGGTAAAGATTGAAATTTCGACTGTTACCACCCGACACAGCTCGGTAACGGTCGATTTCGACCGTTACCGCTTAGTAACATAAATCGATCGTTACCGCATAGTAACAGTGCTCCAATGGTCAAATTGACCATTGGAGCCCTTTCTCATAGGTTTTTAAACTCTTATTCTCTCCTATTTCACTATTATACTTTTTTAAACTATCTCATAACTCTTTTTTTCTCACATTTGTGCTCTCCTAAATTCTACAAAACAACGATTTGTGAATTGAATCGAGGCTAATTTGGGAAGATTAAGAGGAAGAACTTTCTAATCAAGAAGTATGTATTCTCTTTCTTTAATTAGAGGTATGTATTCTTTTTTTTTTTTTTTTCAGGTATTTTCGGATGATTTTACACCTAAATTATGTGTACCGCTCGGTACACCCTGGCGTACCACTCAGTACATGGTACCGTACCGTACCAAGCCAAGCTCGAAACATCGGTACGGTACGGTATTTCAATCCTTGCATTCACTTACTGTTTCTGTTGTAATAAACTAAAAATTACTTACAAGCAACTAAGGGGATTTACCTTTTCTTTTTTTGCTATTGCTGTTGTCTGATTTGGTTAGGTAAACAACATTGATGCTCAACTGTTTTTTTTCTCCTTTTTGTTTTTTTACTTTTTTTGCTTCAAGTGATTTATAGTTCACTTGTAATTTTGGACTTGAGTTATGTGCCTTCAGGGATTGTGCACAAACAGATTTCTTAGTGTTTGCTGATCTATTTTTTACCTTTTGGAAGAGAAAATGAGATTATGTTGACTGGTTGGCACAAGTTTAAGATAAGGCACTATATCCACGAATAGATATTGAGTATGTGCTTGGATTTGAATTTCCTTTGTGCATCTTTCGCTTTGTAGATCTAAATTATGACCAAGTTATATGTTATTCTTCAAGCATAAGGAAGAGAAAAAAATTTGGCTGGTTCTGACTTTTCATGATTCTGGTGTTTCAGGTCTGCATATTGTGATGGTACTTTGCCTCCAGATTCCTTAAGAGAGTATTTGCCACGCTTGATTCCAGTATATCTTGTGTTCCTATCAGCAGACAATTCAAAAATGTATTTCTATTTTGCATTAGTAATGGCTATGCTTTACGCAAAAATTCTGTAGGTATTAATGTTGAATATGGCCTATGCTGATGATGATGAGACACTTTTTGATGCCGAGGTGTGTTTCATTTTATATTGTGATTCAGTTAGTGGTGCTTGTTCTGTGTTTTCGTTGAACTCCTGTGTGGTAAATTGGATTCCTAATATTGTCTTTTTGCTTGTAGGAAGATGAGTCGTTTCCAGATAGAGATCAGGTATTTATTTTCCGTTGAGAGGATTTGCACAACTTGGTAGCGCTATTTGATAGTTGGTTGTTTGTCATTGAATTTTAAACTCCCATTGACTTGTTTGTAAATGATATGAAATTATCTTCTTAACAGGATCTGAAGCCTCGTTTTCATTCATCACGCTTCCATGGATCTGATAATATGGAAGATGTATCTTCTCAAGCTTGTGGTTTTCATGTTTCGTACTCTATTTTGTCATACTCTACAGCCACCACCAGTGTTATATGGATGCAGATGGAAATTACTGCCATTTGATTCCTATGTTTTTAATCAACATTTTCTGAGTTTTATTTTTGTTTTATTTTGTTGCTGTTGTCTACAGGACGAGGATACAGTCAACACTTGGAATTTGAGGAAATGTAGCGCAGCTGGACTAGATATCCTTTCAAATGTTTTTGGAGATGAAATTCTTCCAACTTTGATGCCTTTGATTCAGGTAATCACAATATTTATCTATGCATTAGTTGGTTATTGTAAAAGAGCATTTGATTCAGTTTGGGCTGTTAGGATATTTTGATGCACTAACTCCTTAAATAATTTTAATTTTGATCAACTTTGTTTGACCCATTAAACTTTATTTGGTAGTGAGAGTGCAAGAGCAGGCTTTTGTGCAGGTAATTAATTATACTGAAAATGGTAGATTTTAAAGAAAACTCATTTATCTCCAATATTATTTAATTAAGATGGTGGATTGAGTACAAAAAGGGAAATATTAGAAAAGAATGATTAGACAAAAGAAGAAAAAAGGTTAAAGAACAGAGGAACTACACCAAGGTGAAAGGAAGAGACTCCAAATCTTGATAGATACCCATGCACCAATAGAGCGGAAATAGGGTTCATTGTCGCAATATTAGGGGGGAAAGAGGACAAGGGCCATCTTGTCCCCATGAGACGTTTCTTTAGTAAGATATACATAGATTATACTTTTTTTTCTTAATGGCCAGCTACAAAACATTTGTCTTGAGTTATTCACCCTTTTCCATGTATGTTTTGTAAGGGGAAAAGACAACCCCCAAAGTTTAGGAGTTTGTTGAAGGATGCAACTGAGGAGGATTCTATTTCCAAGATTGATCTCATCCTTATCAGAGAAGATGGGTTATTCTAGAGAAGAAAAGAGTGAAAAGGAAAATTAACTACAATCAATAGGGAAAAGTTTTCCCTATAAAGATGAGAGTATGGTATGTATGCAAGCATGTATCAGCCCCAATTGTTATAAAGATGCTCCTAGCGAAGGGTCCCACCTAAGAATCCTCCTGTAATCTAATACTTCGTTCATTGCACAATATAAATTGTGAGGAGATGCAAAGGGACCGTTTGACAGAGTGCATTCCTCTGAAAAATCAGTGCTTCATTATGTTATTATTAGAGTCATTTCTCATCCTGGAATATGTGTATGAGTTCTCTCAAAGGTGCAACAACATTTTGAAAATTTCTTCACCACCATTTTTCAGAATAGCATGGTTAAAATCCTTTATGTTGATAACTCTAATGCTATCCAGATCCTTGATTTACAGATTACTGATTAATTAACTAGGGACCTGCCGCTTTATATAGATTTTTGGTCTGTCCATAAGAAGGTTCATCTTATCTTGTCCCTGCTCTTTAATAGCCAAGAATGAAAGAGGAATATAGACAAAAATGGATGGAAGATTAGCACACACAAAATGGCATCCAGTCAGGTAGCAGCAATCTTTCAAGCTTGAGTGGGAGACGAAGATATTATTGTAGGTGAAGTTTGATGCTTTGTACTTGAGAATTGTAGCTGGTAGATGCCCCCTAACAAAATTATGCCCAATGTGGTTTAATTTTCTCATGGAGAAATTAGTATCTAAACCCAAACAAATCTTGGAAAAGGTTAGGGCTACATTAGCCCAATAAGATGCCTTTCCTCCATGGCAGTAGTATGAAAGCATAATTGTGAATTAAAGAACTAAAGATCAAGTCAAGGGCTTAGTCGTGCCTGGGCCATTGGTTGGACTAGCCTTCTTTTCTAGGTTCAATGATTTGGTGAGGAGATCTGCAGCTGGGATGATGAAAGTGGTGACAGGGAATCACTTTGATGCAGTCCCACTTGGTAGAGAAGTAGGGAGTCAGTGATTCATTTATCTAAATTTCATAGAGGAGATACAGAGGTAGGTTTCCACCCAACAAATGCATTGAGAGACAAAGCCCCCAGCTTTAAACACACCTAAGATTAAGTGCCAACGAACCTTATCAAATGCCTTCTTGAAGTGGTCTTCTGTATGATCTTTTGTATAGAGGCGAATCTTTTTGTGAGTTGTCATGAAACAATTCACAAGGCCTCTACGGTCGATGAATGTTGATTGGTTAGGACGAATCAAGTTCACCAGGGGGCAACTAATTTGCTGTCCAGCTTTGCAGAATTTTATGGTTGTAGTTAAATAGGTCAATTGATCTAAGTTGGCTCACATTGATATCTTCATTCTGAAGTATAATGACTGGATTAAATTTCTAGATCAAGTTAAATTTTTGAGAGATTTGCTGAAAGATGTATAGGTGGCTTATTTAATAAGATCTCAAAACCAAGGTTCTCAATTTTGATGTACCAAGTCCTGCTCGTTACGGTACGCCCAAAAAGAGTTAAAAAACCTCTAAAAATACCTAGAGGTAACAGTCCAAAAATATCGAGGCATACCGATCGGTATGCCTCGATAACGGTTGAAATCCGAGGCGTACCAACCGGTACACCTTGGTAACGGTCAAAATTCGAGGCGTATCAATCGGTACGTCTCGGTAATGGTCAGATTTTGATCGTTATTGCTTGGTACAGACCCCATATCGCTCGATATGGGATCAAAACACTTGTACTGCTCGGTAGAGGGCGGTCCACATATCAATATCCTCTTGGACCGGTATGTACCACCCATACCGGGCAGTACACATTGAAATTGAGAACCCTGCTCAAAACTATTAGATCACAAAGCTCCTGTAAAAAACCCATACAGAAGCCATCAGACCTAGGGAAAAGATGGTTTTCTTTAGAATGACATTTTGAGATTAGCTAGAGATCTGGATTAGTTTGAGGTATTCTGACCCAATCAAGGGATGGGTAATAGAAAACTTATAGAAAGTAAGAACTAACTTTTGGATTTCTATGGGTTTTTCACATATCCATTTCCATCCTCGATTAAGGAATTGAAATTAGACTTCTGCCATTTAGCAATAGCATGAAAGTATTTAATATATTTATCCCTTCTGATGGGAAATGAAACTCTTAACAAGATAAGACCTCATAGTTGACCAAGTGAACTTCCTTCATGAGATATGAAGCTCGATAAAGTTGTTTCCAGTGAAATCATTGTAATTCCCCAATTCCAGTGATGAAGTTGGGTCCAAGCTCCTTTCAAAGAGGAATTGGATGATGTTGAAGTCACTTCAAATACTTTGAAACTAGAAGGACTAGTTTCTAATAGAGGAGAACTAGACCTAGATCTAGTGAAGGTTCCTTCTTTTAGTCTTGGGAAATTTGAATAATTTGATAGTTCAGTAGATAATTAGTCATTGCTACAATGATCAGTAGAAGGTTAATTTTTCCCATTCAATGAAAATACCACCAGAGGGTCTCATAGTGAATTCAGTCTTAGCTCCTAGCACAGATATATTAAAGTAAAGAGTCACGAGTCTTGGAGTTTTGATTCTTGTAAATAGAAGATTGATGATCTTCATATTGCCTGAAGAACATATCATGCTTCGTCAATATACAATGAGATGACTTTTAACGGTATTTGGCCAAAATAGCCAAAGGCTGCATCGTACAGCTTTAGAATCTTATGTGTAACTTATAATTCTATCAGGATACAGTTATTGGAACTTTTAATGTTTCCACAGCATGCATTAGTGAATAATCATATAAGCATTAATATACATGGAAGTTAATAACTGATCCTTCAGAAGTTGTTTATTTCTAATAATTTGCATGCACTTGTATTCTTCTGACATTTGCAGCAAAAGCTATCAGCTACAAGTGACTCTAATTGGAAGGAGAGGGAAGCTGCTGTTTTGGCTATTGGGGCCATTGCAGAGGGATGCATTAATGGACTTTATCCCCATCTTCCTGAGGTACATTTTTCTAGCTAGCTAAGGAGGTTTTACACTATTCAGCCATATTCAAATAAACAAAATGTTATTTAATGTTATTGCTTCTTAATCTGGTTTTGTCTCAACTTCTTGTGCTTTAATTAATGCTAGAAAGATATTAGCAGTTGGGAATCTTCATGTTAGGCGTCATGACTGATTTGTTTTAATGGTATAAGCTTGTCATTACTTTTATGTAAAAACTTTTAGATTTCTTGCTTGATCAGTATAGTCTTCTAGGAAACAGTGGAAATGACATGCAGGCAACTAGTATGTCCTATATAATTGTTATTTTCAGATGATGCCAGTTATAATTGTAAGTTTATAACTCTGCTTGATAACTAAGCATTTGGTTGATAAGACCAGCTTGTATTCCTATTGTGTTAGTTTGTTTAATTGTCTCAACTTGAGATTCTCTAGGCAGATGAAATGATAGTGAGAGGCACAAACAAGGCTAGCAATCAACCTCTTCAAGCTACTATGTCCTTGTGAGAAGCAATGGTTACCAGGAGATATGATGTGGAACTTGTCACTGAAATATAATGATACTACTGTTGCCATATCAAAAGATTTATTTGTTTTGCTGACTTTGCAATGAGTCTGGTGGATTTCCTTGTGATCTATGGGATGCATCTCACTATCTCTATATTTTAAGATTCCGTGAATGAGGATCATGAAGCATTTGCCAATCCTGAAAATAATTGTCTATCCCTTTGCACCAACAACCTCTGGCAAATAAACTAGCAAAATACTATTCATTGACTTCAATCCAATAAAAAGAACTTATTACACCACTAGCCACAACTAGTTTAGTTAGAAAGTATCATCGACAATATCTTAAACATTGGTCTGGTAGTGGTGTATTAGACTCATTTACCAAAGGTTGAGAGCTCGAAATCTGATGATTCTGATCCATCATATTTTTATATCTAAAACATTGATTTGGTGATGATGTGCCAGATCCTCTTATCAAAAGTTGAGAGTTTGAAACTTCATCCGATATATTTTTTTGGAAGGTGTTAGCTATCATAGCTGGTAGAGATTTTGACAGTTTATCGCAAGGATTGGACTCGAATCCTGCCTTCATCACTTACCCTTTGCAAAAAAATATTATTAGCAGAAGAATTTCTTGTGTGTTAATGGCAGATGCCTAGATGTTAGCAACAATGTTCTCGATCATCTCAGAATCTGCGGTCTCATATATATTTTGCATCAGCAGTCAAGAGAGAAGATAATGTGATTGGAATTGCTCCATGTTTCAAAGATATTCTTTTGCATGTTGACTTGAAAAGCAGTTTTCAAGTGATCCTGAGCAGAAGAGCTTACAAAATACTCTCACCATGTAATGAAGGACAATCATATGAATATTAGCATGAAATATCTTTTCTCAATTGCAGTACTGTAACTCGAGTCGATGAATTAGTTGTAATTTTGTAAATTATCACATGTTTCTTTTGGAGTAGTTGATGAATTAGTTGTAATTTTGTAAATTATCATTTGCATCATGTAGCTATTTGGTGGCTTGGCTGTAGTTGTTACGTGCACTTGACACACCTAAACTCATTGAAGTCCTTGTTATAAGCATAATCAGACTAAATAAAAGAGTCAAAGACTAAAGCATGAAAGCTACTTCTCTTTTCCTTATTTAGGGATGGGAGTTAGAAGGAAGGTACATTGTAATCAGCTGCTCACTTATCAGATGAAAACCTGTGAGTGGTTTACACTTTACAATGCACAACTAGAAGTCTGCTTATGCAGTTCTCACAAAATTTCTTTGGTCGGTTATACTGGCTCTACGTGTTTATACTAGAGTCTATTGTGAAATAGACAAATGGCAGGGAAACTAAAGACAGAATGTGGATGACCTGCATCAACCTACTGTCTTTTATGTCCAGAACATTATGTCTCATTATGTTTCTTCAAGTTGCAGACTTATGCCTGTTTTTGGATGTTTTAGGCTTTTAGCAACCATGACAATTAAATAATTGCTTGTTTGGTTGTGGGACTTGAGTGAAAAATCTCTCAAGTTCAACTTTTTTTAGTATGGCTTGCTTATGTTAGTGTTAACTCGTAGACTTTTGAAGTATTTTCCAGTTACACATGGTATTGTGCTTTTCTGTTATGTAATGTCAGACACATAATGGTGTCATATCTTTGTAAATCTGAACTGCAGTTCATCTTAGAGACTTTTTTCCCCCTATATTTGAATAACCGATGTGCTGTTGTTATTCTGTTTACAGATTATTGCATTTCTCATTCCACTTCTGGACGATAAATTTCCACTTATACGGAGTATCACTTGTTGGACACTTTCTCGTTTTAGCAAGTTCATAGTTCAGGTACAGCTTACTCCAGCTTTATTGGATACCTTTGACAAATGACCTCCTTTTTCCTTTAACTTTCTTTTGGATTAGTGTCAGTGCCAGATCAATTTGTTTGATTCATTGTTAATCACAGTGGATCCACTCCATCCAATTAGTGTCAATGCCAGATCAATTTGTTTGACACTAATAATCAATACTATTTGCTTTATGAGGATTGAGTTAGCTGTAAGAATCATTGTCCCCAAATGTGGACTATGAGAACATATCTCCAAGGGCTAAACATGAGAAGTAGAAAAATAAAAAATGCAAAGCCAACAATTTTCAGAACACACATGGAAAATTTGTTGATTATTAGGGATCTCATTGCTTAAAAACAATATATAAATCATGAAACTCTCACAACAAAAAGAAATGAGAATTTCCACATAAGGCAAATTGATCAAATGTGTTGCCACATGTGAAATTCCTGTTATCTGCCTTTGTTGTGGATAGATTGTTTAATTGCACTTCAGACCATTCTACTTCTTGTTCCTAGAACATCCCACTGACTAGAGTGGCTTGAATCACAATTTCCTCATATCATTTTCATTAGTGCCTAAAAAAAATCTCAAATATATTCCATCATCGAAGTTCTAGCACTAAAGACTTGAACGTCAATTATATTAGATACATTACAATTATATAATTCAAATGATATGACCAAATGAAAAGGCTTTCAACCATGGATTTTAGTTTTACTACCACCATTTGGGGCAAGGTCCGTGCCAATCAGCACAGGCCATGCACAGTGTTAAGGTTGTGTTGGAACAACCTTCACATGATTTGGTCCAAACCATTGATCAAAATGCTTAAGTTGGAGTTGTCGTAGTACACTCATCAAACCCTTAAAAGCCAATCTTAGTCTTTGCCCACTTCCGATGTGGGACTAATTGGGAGTGTTATAATTTTCCCCACTCAATTAGCTTGACGTCCTCGTCTTCTATGACTTCATCCATCGGTAGCTCTTTCCTACTCGAGCCCTCTCACAATGCCCAAATACTAGGTCGGCTTTGATACCAAAATGTCACGAGCCCTCTCACTATGCCCAAATACTAGGTCGGCTCTAATACTAAAATGTCACGAGCCCTCTCACCATGCCCAAATACTAGGTCGGCTTTGATACCAAAATGTCACGAGCCCTCTCACCATGCCTAAATACTAGGTCGGCTTAGATACCAAAATATCACGACCCGAGTCTGATGGGTTAACTGGCAAATAACTCCATTTTGGTCTAAACCACCGACCAAAATGCTTAAGCTGGAGTTATTGTAGTACACTCATCAGACCCTTATAAGCCAATCTTAGTCTTTGCCCACTTCCGATGTGGGACTAATTGGGGGTGTTACAATATACTTCTTGATTTTGCTTTCAGCGAGGAATGATTGGAAGTTATCTTTTTTTTGGTAGTGAGTTCAATAGTTAATTTTGCATATTTGTGTTGCTTATGATTTTTCTTTCTTATCTTCTTTCAAGATTGAAACAAGCATGTGTGCACCTTGTTTATGTTTCCTTGCTAATGCAGAGTATTGGTCACAAAGATGGTTATGAACAATTTGACAAAGTACTAACAGGACTCCTCAGAAGGATATTGGACACCAACAAACGTGTGCAAGAGGCTGCATGCTCTGCTTTTGCGACACTTGAAGAGGTTATTGTTGAGCTTGTAGGTTGATGACTTTGTTTAAATTCTTTTCTTTACCGCCGAGTCTTACGCTTGGCAGGAGGCAGCAGATGAATTGGCCCCACGTTTGGAAATCATTTTGCATCATCTGTTATGTGCCTATGGAAAATATCAGGTTTCTTCTGATGCTAATGATTAGTTTAGAAATTGTCATGGGTTGAATTTGTTCAGAAGATGTTGTATGTAGTGGATGTTCTTTCCCATTCACTGTATATATATTTTCTTTATATAGAGACGAAACCTACGAATTCTTTATGATGCCATTGGTACTCTAGCAGATGCAGTGGGTTCAGAGCTCAATCAGGTTTTATAATTTTCTGCAGTATTAAGCCTGTTTTTTCTGTATCATTTCCTTGTCACAGAGATTTTGAGTTGAATTGAGGAATATCATCTTCATATTGTGTCTTTATGGATAGATCATATCCGCATGCTAATTTGATATGATGCTAATCTGCAGCCAAAATACCTTGACATATTGATGCCTCCATTGATCACCAAGTGGCAACAACTATCAAACTCTGACAAAGATCTATTCCCATTGCTTGAATGTTTTACATCCATTTCACAGGTATGTTTTGCATATTTTTTAGTTTTCTTAATCTCATCATGACTTGAACAATCTCTTGATCCATCCTGTGAAAGTCTCGAGGCTGAAAAGACATGCATCTGGTGTTAATGTTTCATAGTTCATAATTTCATATATTATGTCAAATTACATGGACATACTGAACCTTTGACGGGAAGCAACCACTATTTCATATGGCATATTTAATCTGTAGTTTGGGAAATTGGTCAGTTCCTAAATGAGTAGTTTCAACTTTCAACTCCTTTGTAGTTTTGCCTGACCGCTTCTTTTTGTGAGGCAAATAATCATGGCTAGGGAACAATAATATAATCTGTTGAAAAGTTACTGTTTTTATAAATAGCTACCTAATGTTTAAAGTTAGATATTAATAGCGAAAAGTTCACTTCCTCAGGACTCCAACATATAATGATACAGATTTGGTTCCAAAATAAGGTATTCATGGGTCAACCTATTTCGGGTGGTACACAGGAAAAAGCTATCCAAAATAACTCATTTCCTGTGTACCAGTGGATACAATACTCTAGTTAAGCTATCTTGGATGTTGTTATAAAATGAGAGGAAAAAAAAAGTTGGTAACACTACCAATTCAAGCACATAAAACATGACGTAAAATATTTATCACTCATTAATATGCATGGTGCTTCATCTTAGTCCATTATGAACTTACACTCCTAAGCATGCATGCTACAAGTCTTTTTTTTTCCATTATATCAACCACATTCGTTGGTGCAAAAGTCGTTTTTGAGAATGAAGATTTTCATTTGCATCCCTTGTAGAACTCTCACAAGATTTATCAACATGTCTTTCACGGTTTCACCTACTTTGATAGAAGACATTCTTATTAAATGCTCATTAGACTTGTACCAAAATATTGAAAACCTCATTAGCTTTAATATATTATTAATATAGAAATATAATGATAAATACAAGCCATAAGATCGAAAAAACTGGAAATCGAACTTTTGACCGACCCTATTTACTTATTGGATCGAGTATGTTATAAAACTAAATGAACTGAGTGACCTAGCTATTTTTCGGATAAACTAAATGAATCGGCCAAGTTAATAAATAAACCTGATCTGTTTTTGTAAGTATAACTAAAATTGCTTAAGTACTCTTAACTTAAATCTGTTTTGTTATTTGTTTAGGATGATATTTATGTCAATTTTGAAATTAGAGTTAACTTGAGAAAGAAAATGGCCTCTTTCATGTAATTGCTTCTAAAAGATCATTCTGTTTTCTAAGGATTGCAATTTCGGCCTGTATTGGTGTATCGAGCCTTGCTCGGTACTATACGTACTAAGGCGTAGCGATGGTATGCCCAAAATCATCAAAAAAATCTCCAAAAATATCAGAGAAATAAAAAAGTTAGATTAGGGTTTTTAAGTTAGAAATAAATATAAATTTAGTATAATTTTAGCAAAAATAATATAAATTAAGAAAGAATATTGTTATATATCTTTTTCGGACTTTGAAGAGTAGCTTTGTGGTATGTTCCGGATCGTCCTTCCATTAATATTGAATTATCTACAAAAAAATTATTTAAATTATTAGATTATTTTTATACAATTGAAACTTTAAGATTCAAATGAATTAAGTAATTAATCGATGGATATATCTAATTCTATCACCAAAAAGAATGATAAGATTTCACGGTTAGTGGATCGGGGTCCTCGATCCTTTGTATCTGTATATCAATATGATATGTTTGTCGGATCCAATCCTAAAATTGATCCTACAACATAGTGTACTGATCAAGGTCCGCAATACCGTACCGTACCGGAGTTTCGACCTGGGCTCGGTACCGGTACGGTATGGTATACCGAGCGGTACACCCAGGCGTGCCGAGCACTGTAGCACTGCTAGCTACAGTGTCGGACCGGTAACAGGCGGTCCGCGTACCGGAAGCCTGTCGGACCGGTACGTACCGCCCGTACCGGGCGGTACGGTCCGGTACTGCAGACCATGGTATTGATACACTTTATGCCATTGGTCTATCAATGTGGTAATAGTCATTGTCTGATTGTTGTGAATCACATGTGTTCGAGGCGGCT
This sequence comes from Musa acuminata AAA Group, assembly GCF_036884655.1. Lineage (NCBI taxonomy): Eukaryota > Viridiplantae > Streptophyta > Magnoliopsida > Zingiberales > Musaceae > Musa > Musa acuminata. The sequence continues at coordinate 52,527,180 of NC_088334.1, read as the reverse complement.
CTTGAGGCAAGGACGAACATGGCATGTATAAGAGCGGAGCATAGATAATGTCAAAACTTCTACTTTCGCTATTGATTTGTTGCTCTGTATCGTAAGATCGATCATCATACTATTGCTCGGAGAAGTATGACCAACTATCATCGTACTACTATTGGCTGTAAAATTCTCCACAATACGATGGTTGTGAATATGATGAGTTCCACTCTATGTCTACGTTGTATAGACTTTGTCGCATCTGCTCAAATCGTAATTTCGTTAAGTTTAGGAGAGTAAAAATGTGAGAATAAGAGAGAGATGTGAGTGAAAAAGAGTTTGAGATAGTGAACTGAGTTGAAAGAAGGGGGAGGAAAGGGTTTAGAAATCCTTTTCGAAGCCTCAAACAGTCAAATTAACTGTTTGAAATAGCGCAATCTCAGCCTTTGATCAGTAACAATCAAAATTCGACCATTATCGATCGGTACAAGTCAGTAATGGTCGGATTTCGACTATTACCGCCCGGTACAGACCCTGTATCGCCCGATACGAGGTCAAGTGACCGGTATCATACCAGTACATACTGCTCGTATCGGGTAGTACACATCGGTACAACAAACCCTACTTGTTTTTTCCTTAGACGGCCTCTCTCCCTGGTCTTCTCATCTCCCTTCAATTGTTATTGTCTCTCCACCCATCTTCTTGCATATCTTTTATTACCTTTTCTTCCTCTAGTCACCAAAATAAACATGGGGAGAATAAACTAATTGTTGCAACAAAAAAAAAAAGAGTTTAAAAATTCAGAATATGATACAGAATGCACTCTTTCGATATATACTTGAAAAATCAATGCATGATGTATGCCTAAAATAGTACAAAACGGGTGGTACATATCGATACACAGGCCAACCTATTTTGGGTGGTACACAAGAAAAGAGTTAGGAATCCATCGGTATGGGCGTGGGTGAGTATCAATCGACATGATCGAAAGTCATGTTGTTTAGATCGATATGGGTCGGTACTAGTCAGAATTTGACCAATATCGACCCAAATTGGATCAAGTTTGACCACAACAACCAAATTGACCATTGGGGCCTCTTTTGAGGCTTTAAATCCCCTCCCCCCCTCACACACTCCCACTCACTCTTATTCACTCTCTCATTCTCACTCTTTTTCTCTTTTAGGGCTTTAAATCCGCTTATTCCCAGTGATTGCAAAAGACGCTCGGGCGCTCGCCTAGGCGCTCAGGCGAGGCGAGGCGAGGCCCGAGCGCCTCGCTAATGTCCCAGGCGGCGCACTTCAAACAGGCGTCGCCTGGGCGCTCGCCCGAGCCCAGGCGCTGGGCGCTTCGGGCGAGCGCCTGGGTAAACCAAGGCGACCGAACCAGAATTTTAGGTCCGGTTCGGTCCTGGTTCGGTTGTTAGTTGGTTCAATCGAACCAACTAAACCGATATAACCCCAACCCTAACCCTAACCCTAACCCTAACCCAACACTAACCTGCTGCCACTGTCGCTCTCGATCCCGATCCCGATCCCGATCGCGATCTCGTCGCTCGCTGCCGCTGCTCGCCGCTGTCGCTGCTCGCGCCTCCCGCGAGCCCTCTCGCTGCTCGCGCCTCTTGCGAGCCCTCCCGCGAGCCCTCCCGCTACTCGCGCCTCCCACAAGCCCTCTCGCTGCTCGCGTCTCCTGCGAGCCCTCCCGCGAGCCTTCCTGCTGCTCGCGCCTCCCTCGAGCCCTCCCGCTGCTCGCGCCTCCTGCGAGCCCTCCCGCGAGCCTTCCCGCTGCTCGCGCCTCCCTCGAGGCCTCCTGCTGCTCGCGCCTTCCACTCCCTTTCCCTTTCCCGCTGTCGCTGCCACTGCCGCCGCTGCTGTCGCCGCTCACCGCTGCTTCGTTTCTCCATCAGGCTCAGTATACTCTTAATATTAAGTTTATTTAAATTTTGAAATGATTAATTTTCTTTTAATAGATTAATAATATATTATTTTGATTTTAATGTTGTTAATTTTTATTTATTTGAAATTATTGTTATAATTATATTATATATTTTTTATAATTTAGATAATTTTAAATAATTATATTATATATTTTTATAATTTAGCGCCTCGCTTCGCTCGGGCGAGCGCCTAGCACCTCGGGCGTTTGTGGACCTTGGCGCCTTTTGGCGCCTAGCGCTTTTTAAATCACTGCTTATTCCTCCCTTTTTCACTTGCTCTCACTTCTCTTATGTTCACACTCTTTCTCACACTCTCACTTGTGATTAAAGTTCCTAATTAGGAGCAAAAAAGGTATTACAAGGTAATCAATGAGATTGTTTATGGATGTTTTAACATATGGCTTTATTTTGTTTGTGCCATATATATAAGTGGTAGGAATAATCATTGAAGTGCTTAATGCGATTTCTGCATAATTCTGCACATCAATAGTGCTCATGTTCTGAGAACAAAATAGGGACCAATAGCATTCAGACTATGTTTTAATAGGAATCTCACGTGCAAACATTTTACCTGAAGAAAATTTTATTTAATGCAATAGCAATATAGGTCTAATGAAACGAGCCCTATTATATTTTACAGTGTTTTCCTTTTCGGGTACCGGACCCAATTTGGCAATCTATTGGAATGGTAAGTATCGGCCTATACTGGTGTGCCGACATGGTACGTCGGTGCATACTAGTGGTTCAGCGAGGAAGAAAAAGAGGGAGAAGTATAAGGGGTGTTGGAGGAACAAAAGAGGAAGAAGAGGGAAGAAGAGGAAGAAGAAGGAAGAAGAAGAAGAAGAGGAAAAGAGCAGCGGTAGCGTACCTGGGAAGCAGCGATGATGGCTAGGTAACGACTTCGTCGAAGCAGCAGCGGCGACATCTTACGCGAGAAGAGGGCTCACGTTTGCGATGGTGAGGCGATGGAATCTTATGCGATGGTGAAGCGGTAGCAATGGCGAAGTGGCGATGGTGAGGTGGCGGCATCTTTCGTGAGAAGAGGGCTTGTGTTCATGAGCCCTAATCTCTTTTTTTTCTTTTTTAACACTGATTTGGACAAGGTTCTCACCATTTCTTTGAATATTTTATTAATTTAACTAGACTGGCTGAAATGGGGTGGTCCATGTATCGACCCACTCTTTAATCCAAGCCCACCATGAGGTTCTGGGGTGCATATTGATGACTGACTGTGTAAATAACATTCTTGTCTTCATCACTTCATGGGAAACAAGAAACTAACTGTTCAAATCTGCAAATCCTATGTGCAGAAGAGGAGTAGCATCAAAATAATGATCTCCCAGTAAGATATTTTCTGAAACTCAATTTAATTAGTATGAGAGGTGACAGTTAATATATGAAACTCTAAGAGTTAGTGGAACTCCAGAGAATAGGTATACAGAACATAGAGAAATCTATCTTTGAAGCTAATTTAGGAAGTTTGTGATGGTTGATTAATGAGCATTGGCTGTGAACCAGATTAGGAGCTGAGTTTCTCTAATGCATCATCAGTAGTTCTAGTTGAAACTGTAAAGAGAGTGTACTGCAGAAAAAATGAAGTGTGTTAATAATATGCATGCTTGTGATTGGATCATATGTATGACTGAACAGTCTAAGCAATTTTCATGTAGAGATGGTTTATCCCTTGGCCCTTGCAACTGTCTATGTTCCAATTTAAAGCTAAATTTTAGCTAATCATACATTCTCACACCCAAATGCAAGTTATCTAAGAACATATGTGATTCTGTACTGTAATAACAATCAAACTGAGGGAGCATTCTGTGGGTCTTGAATGGCTAGCAACAAACTTCACTTGTATGCCTCCTCTTTGGTTGAATGTATCTTTAATCTTTCCATTTATAATCATTGATCCTTTTCCTCAGGCTCTAGGACCAGGATTTTCTCAGTTTGCTGAACCTGTATATCAAAGGTGCATTGGTCTTATCCAGATCCAACTATTGGCAAAGGTATTATTCATCTTTTCCTTTTTTGACAACTAATAGCTTATATTTTCAGTATATATTAATTTGCTTCATATCCTTGATAACAGTAACAAGGTTTTATGGTCGTGTTTTTTGGCTTTTAGTTTGATATCTTTAGTCAATATTTTTCATGGAATGGAGACGAAGAATTTGGATTGGTGATTTTATTTTGATTGCCAACCGAAGACAAGTAACGGTTGAGATCGTAAAACAGAAAGCTTTAGAATTTGTTACGGACATAATACAAGAGCAAGCTGTAATATTGCAATGTTTTGGGGTCAAATTCTTGTTAATGAAATTATAATAAGAGAACATAGAGGTGAGTTTTAAGAGTAGTTTCCATAAGATGCTATTAATGCTCCGATAAATCTAATGTTTGAAGCCTTTAGTTGAAACCTCACATTCGGGTAACTATGTTAATGATGTTGAATGCTGGAGCTAACTCTTGTTCCTTTTAATACTAATGAAAAAGAAAGTCTAATGACAAATAATTGGGTGGAATCCTTAAAAGGTTATACCCAAGTTTAAGTTGTAGCATCCTCTCATAAAGTCCCTTCATGAGTCTTTATTTTGACTTGATTTTCCCTCAATTCTTGGATTTAAAAGCAAGTTACGTGTCCATGGAAAATTAGACAACTACAAAATTTGCAATGAATAAGCTTTTCTTCTGCCATTCACTTTTAGGCAAATATATATCTGTTTTGCTCTTTTCATATGCAAATGTGCTCCTTTTGATATCATAAAGATTTAGGCTGATTTGAAACCACAAAACAGAAAAAAAACATATTCAAACTATACATGGCAGACCTGGATTATTGTGTGAACTACTTTAATTTAGCAACCGATACGAAATTTGGCTTTTCAACATTAGTTTACTTGATCAAAATCCAATCAGTCCACATCAAGGATTGTAATTTCGTACTGGAGTTTCGATCTCAGCTCGATACGATACAGTACAAGCGTACCGAGCGGTATGTTTTAGCGTATCACTCGGTATATATATATATATATATATATATATATATATATATATAGGGAGAAGAAGCCGAGGAGAAGAGGTTTCTTCTCCCCACGTGGATAAGAAGTCGTCGATGACGCCAAGACCTCATCGCCTCAGACGAGGAGAAGGCGATATCTCATTTGCAGCGTTCGACGAGGGAGGGCGGCAACGGATCAAGATCATCGAGGAAGAGCGGCGTCGGATCTTCAGGTTCTCCTTTTACTTCTTGCTCTTCTTCCTTCGCCCTTGGCTAATACCGCTCGGTAGCGGGCGGCGACTATCGAAATTGACGGTTATCAACTGATTTCGAGTGGTAACGGGGTGGAAACAACCTCAATCGACGGTATCGCTCGGTAGCAGGCGGTCCGTGTATCGGTCTACTGGCGGATTGGTACGTACCGCCCGGTACGGGCCATATCATTCAAAATTAAAATCCTTGGTCTAAATATTATTTTGTTTGTAGATACCTGAACAAATATGAAAGTGAATTTTTCCCTTTTTTCCCTAAACTATAATCCTTACTTGTCTTTATATATGCACTCTAAGTCTATTCACAAAAGAAGAAATAATTTTAAAGGGAACATAAAATATAAAGATAACATGATTGTCTCTTATCATCTTTCTTTTCAAAATCTAATTATGTCTCGGTTGTAGGTTTTGCTTCAAATCAAGGATTGCCATACTGATCCGTACCGCCCGGTACGAGCGGTACGTACCGGTTCGATGGTATATCGGTACACGGACCGCCCGTTACCGGGCGGAACGAATAATAATAATAATAATAATATATATATATATATATATATATATATATTAATAATTTAAATAAAATCGAGACGACGTCGCGTCGCCTCGGCGATGTCACCGAGGCGACACGACGTCGCCGAGGTGACATGACGTCGCCTTTTTCAAAGGCGACGTCGCTATATATATATATATATATATATAATTTAAATAAACGTCGCCTCGGCGACGTCGCCCCGTGTGGGGAAGGAAAAGGCGACGTCGGCCAATAAAAAAATAAAAATAAATAAATATAATATATATATATATATATATATATATATATATACATATATCGCTCGGTATACCGAGCGGTATACCGTTCCGTACCATACCGAGAGATCGTCGAAACTCCAGTACGATACGAAATTTCAAACCTTGCTTCAAATCACCTTTACTTGGGTCGCTAACCATAAACCTCAATATAAAAGTTGATTCTGGATAGATGAAGAAAAGGTTAGAACTTGTGAATTACGATGAATAGAAATTATTTATTTCTCATATTCTAGCATGTAAAGATTCCAATAAAATTTTGAACCCCATCATGTTGGAATCAAATTAAATGATATTTTCTTTCAATTGAAAGGCAGCAGATGTCCAAAGAAATAGGACCTTCAACAATGTTGTTTTTGTTTGTATAAGGTGCCAACCAACAAGTCCTGAACATAGAGTAAATTATAAAAAAGGTTAACGAGGCTCCCAACGATGTGAGTTCTGAAGAGAGGTCGTTTCTTAGACACATTGCCTCTCAGTCTCAGATCATAAAGGTGCAATCTTAATACATTTAAGTTGAAAGAGCATAATGGGTGTAGTAAGTTATCATGAAATATCTAATGATATGGTTATTTTAAAAGCATAGCAACTTATAATGAATTATAAAGGAAGAATGGAGTTCTTGGCAAGGATTTTAATTTTAAATGATACCGCCCAGCAGACCGGTACGCAGACCGCTCACTACTGGGCGATATCAGCTTGGTTGCGGTGAGGGAAGAAGAAGAGAGAGAGAGAAGAGGGAGAAGAAGAGAGAGAATCGGGAGAACCTCGATGGTTTTTGATCTGGCACTGCCCTCCCTCAACAATCCCGATTCAGAAGGTAACGGAGAGGCGGCGGCTCGGCTTCTTCTTCGTCGCGTTCTTCGCAAAGGCCGGAGACACCTTCGCCGAACACCGCAGTTGAGGAGAAGACCACGTTCTTCTCCTCGTCTAACACGACGAGGAGAAGAAAAGGAAGTGACATTGCTGAGGCAACATATGCCTTCTTTATATATATATATATATATATATATATACCGAGCAGTATATCCTAGCATACCACTCGATATGACTGTACCATACTGTACTGAGTAAAACTCGAAACACCGGTACGATACGAAATTACGAACCTTGGTTCTTGGATGGTTTCGCCTTCCAACTCACAATAAAGAAATCCATGGCCTTCAACTTAAAAATATGTGGAGAATGAGATGTTTTCATTTCCTTATTTAATAGAACCAAGGATTGCCTTGTCGTATTGACTAGTGGAATTGGTCATTGGGTGGATTGGTACATTCCGATCAACACTGATTTTCAGAAAAAAGGTCAGAAAATGATCAATAAAAGTTTTTTTTTCTAATCTATTGGTATATAAATTATATTTAGATAACAATAAAGTGTGTTTAAGCCATAAATGGATAGGTTATGAGGTGGAATAATTGAATTTATCTATTCGAATATGTTGAGGAACAGCTTTGTCGCATGGGAAGAAGTTGCTTTCATTGATCTTGAATCATCCGATTAGGAACTTTAACCACAAGTACGAGTGTGAGAAAGAGTGAGAACCAGAGCGAGAATAAGAGAGTAAGTGAGAGTGAGTGAAAGTGGGGGAAGAGAGGGGGATTTAAAGCCCCAAAAGTGGCCCCAGTCAATTTGACCATTGGAGTCAAAGTAGACCTGATTTGGGTTGGCATCAGTCAAATTCCAATTGGTAGCAACCCGTACCAATTGATACAGGATAGTTTTCGACTATATCGGCCAATGCATTCCTTGTATCAACCGATATGGGGCCATATTTTAGTGTACTGTCCGAAATGGGCTGGTCAGCAAATCAGTTAACTAGTGGACTGGTACATACCACTCATTTCGTACCGTTTCAGGCTGTATGTCAGATTTACTTTCTTCTCCCCTTTATAATTTAACTATAATGGTAAAAATTAGAAATGGATGAAATACAAAGAGAAATATAATACACATGTTATTATGCTTGGTTTGTACAATTCATATATAATTCTTTACCTATGGCTGTGTTCAATTTCTGACTTTGTATTAATTATAGGTATGAGGAAGTTGGTGTAACTTTAATCTTGGTTATCATTCTTATAGACAATCTACATTCCATGTATCTTATTTCTCTATATTTTTTGCAAAATCACCTTTTATTGTAGCTTACTTGCCTTCTCTTTATAATGGATAAGCCTTACTGGGAAAAAGACTAAATTTCAACCATCTAACTTTATCATAAAACATCACCCTCGGAGCAGAACATTAAAAAGGCCATATTTGCAAAGATCAACATTTTGGTCAATGTAATTACTAATTAGGATTAGTAATGACTTCATATTATGCCATCTATTGTTCTTTTTTGGTGTAGCACGGGAGTTAAGTTTTAATGCCCAATAATATGCATTAGTCATGCATGTTTTATATCTCGAGAGAGCCATGTTAGTTTTAAGGGTTGCAAAGAGCTTTATTTTGGTGTTTTCTATGTGCATATTTTTAGTATAGTGCATTTTAAGGAAGGTAGCCTATTGGATAGTCCACTTATGCTGGTGATTGTATCATCATAGATAAAGGTGTTGTCAAAAGGTCCATCTAATATGACAAGCTTTTGAATTAGATACATGTGTTGATTGTCAACATTGAACATACTTGAAATTTCTCTTCATTCATTAATTTATATTTCACTTATGATTATTATCTTATCTTTATTTCTCTCAAGAGAGAAACTTCTGGAACATAGCCATATTGTCTATAATGATGACTAATATCATTCAATTACTTTGTGTTATGATAGTCATCATCAAATCTTATTGAACAATGGGATTTAGTTTCAGTCACCCTGACATTTTTAGTGCTACAAAATTCAGGTTGACCATGTCACAGCTGGTGTCCAATATGATAAAGAGTTTATTGTCTGCTCACTAGACCTTTTATCAGGGCTTGCTGAAGGCTTGGGTGGTGGGATAGAGAGCCTGGTATGTTTTTTGGCTAATTCTTTAGCAGTTTCCTCTTTTTGAACTTTAATTGTAAGCATGTTGCAGCAAAAAGATGTATATGCATATATTTGAAATAAATTAATTCTTCATTGATCTGTCCAGCATTTTGCATGTAACAGTGGAAGGGTAAATTACAGTCTACTTTTCTGTGGTTTGGCTCGATTTTAACTCATCAATCTATTGTTTAAGGTGACACCTAACCCAATAGTATTTTACACCAAGGAATTCAATTTCAGTTATCGACCCATGCAGGCCCATGGCTGGACTGGTTGTGGTCCAATACGTTCCATCATACCATGTGTTAGTACGTTGGAATACAGTTGGGGGAGGGAAAGGAGGGGAGGAAGAAGAAGAGAAAAGGGATTTTTAAAGATGTCCTTTTATATTATGATATAAGCCATAATCTTATGGTTATCAAATCTACCATAGTTTTTGGCATAGAGAAACATGTTCCACCTTTTTTAGTGGCAAAGGAGGAAAGGGAGGGGCAGGACACATATTTCATGTTATTCTAAATGTTAAGCACAAATGGTTTATATTATTTATAAGTGGAATTAGAACAAATGCTGAATTCTACTTCAGATGAGATAACATTGTCCAGTGTTGTTTGTTAGGTTGCAAAGTCCAACTTGAGAGACCTTCTTTTACAATGTTGCATGGATCAGATAGCTGATATTCGGCAAAGTGCCTTTGCACTTCTGGGTGATCTTGCAAGAGTGAGTTTTCAAACTTTCAACTTTGCTGGTCATCATATGTTAGATTGTTCCCTCTTAATGATGTGTACTAAGATGTATTTAACTTTTGCAATAAGTCAGGTTTGTCCAGCCCACCTTCATCCTCGTCTACAAGATTTCCTAAGTGTTGCAGCCGAACAACTGGTGGGAAATACATTATTGAAGGACAGAGAATAACCTATCTAATGTCCTTTCCTAACATAATTTTCTCATGGCAGAGTGCTGCTGCGGTTAAAGAAGCTGTGTCAGTGGCAAATAATGCTTGTTGGGCCATTGGAGAATTGGCTGTTCAGGTCAGTGCATATTGTGATACTAATCATGTAATTTTGATCTTATGTGTTCTGTCTAGAAAACTTGTGCTTATGTTCTGAAATTAAGAGAGGGGCTAGAAGTCATTTATCATCCTTTTGGATAAATATCAACGTAGAATTCTTTTTTGTAACAATAACATCAGAAACAACAAAAAGCCATAGTGTCCCACATATTTGGGGTCATCTACATGATTGGTGCTTGTGGCATGGAGGCATTTCAATAACTTTTGGGCATGGTATGTACATGCCAGGTGTCCTAGCCTATACAACCAAGAACTTGCCAACCCATGCCAATCCAGAATAGCATTGGACAATCTACAATGATATTATAAAAAATTCAGCATTTCCTTTCATGGACAGTGAGTAGAATTTTTTCACAGTTAGCCCCTGGTAGACCACTCCTGCTATCCTGGAATTGCACTCTGCAAGCTGGACCAGTTCAGGACTGGTGTGGGTTGTGGACTGGTTGGTTGGCAACCTGGTTAAAGGCTGCAGGCTCAACTGACGCAGGCCAGGCCTGTTGTGTGCTGGTGCAGTCTTGGTCAGCAAGCTAGCCCAATTTAGGCCTTGGTTTAGGCTACTGGTTGAACGAGTATGTGTCTGGTTCAAAGCCAGGAGCTGGGCTAGTTTCCAGCATGGTCTAGGCTGTGGATTGGATTAGTTGTAACCCAGTCAAAGCTGCAGCACGTGCTGCACTTTGGTGCAGGCCAGTCCATTGTGGCATGTCTACAAATGGGCCTTTTTGTTTCCTTGGAATAAAGAAGAATATCAAATCATTCCTTGCAAGAGGATACAAAGAAACAATATGATCAGAGATTAATTAACATCTCTATTGTCTTCGACAAAATAATTTTCTATGACATCAATATGCAAGACACAATGGAAGCATCACAAAAGAAAGGGGATTCTCATATCAGCATAACTGTACTTTGTATATATTCTTAGCTAAAACTTGTCTTTACTGTCTTCGAATTAAAAGATGCATCAAGATAGAACAAACTGGTTGGTTTTAACATCATGATAAGGAAGCAAGAATACTTACAAGAAGGTTTAAAATAAAAAACTCAAATAGTAGATACCTATCTCTTTCTGGTGATGCCACCACCATCTGCTACTCTTTCCCTGCCATTGGTCGGCTTCTAACTCTTTTATCTAAATAATTCCAACTTCAGATCGAATTAGGATAATCTTCCAAACTTAAAATCTTAATTACCAAAATACCCTTAGTAAAAATTCGGGCATAACAAATTCCATTACTGTAATCATCAGAAATTTCAACCATTTTAGTAGAGTAATTATGGTGCAACATTTTTCACCATTTTGGCAGTTGTTTCATGGGGGAACATATTTAGCTGCAATAGATGATGTTTACACTACAAGTATCACTTAAGCAAGGTCATGGTTTAAGACCACTGATTTTCCATTGGAGAAATTCCTGTATGTCTTGAACATATGGCGTGCTTTCAACTCAACTTGGCTGCTTACGTCGTTTCCTCTTCATTTTATTATTTACTTCCACTATATAAATGTATTTTTGTTGGTACATTATGGCATGTTGTTGTTGTATTATTATAAAATATATTCTGTTACAAGCAACAAAATCCAGATTGTGACATGTTTTTCAAATATATTGCTGGTTTAATTGTCATATATGTTGGATTTTTTTGTTAAAACATTTTTATTGTTGGTTGTTCTCCATAATTATGTTATAAGTCTTACCAATATGTACTATTTTGTCCCTTACATAGTTGATACTAAGTCTATGGAAAAAAAAATACTTTTCTGTTCTTATGTCTTGCCCTGTGTTTTTTTTTTTTTTTTGCATAACTACTACTAGGTACATAAGTTTCTTTGCTCACTTAATTATTTAAACATATCTTGAACCACTTGGTAGAGCAGTTTACCAACTAACAAGTAGCACTTAAGGTGTACATTCTGGGCATTCCGTTATTGTTTATGGTAAAAAAAATGCATAAAAAATGTGAGATGATGATACTCCGTTTTCTTTCATTAAGCCATTTTCATTCTGGTCCATTTACTATTGTGTGAAAGTTGACATAAGCCACAAAAATGTTGATCATAATCTACACTACCTTGTCAACACAGGAATAATGGCCATCTGATCAGATTCAGTAGCTTTTCTTTGATATTCTTAGATGTGTATGATTTTAAATAATGGTCCTTAATGCTGCTTCTGCTACCAAATTTCAGGTTCATCAAGAAATTGCTCCAGTTGTGTTAGCAGTAATATCATGTTTGGTCCCTATTCTCCAAAACGCAGAGGTGAGACGTTTACTCTATTCTGATTTATTATCATTTTTAGCTCAGTTTTTCTTCTGATTTTCTTGTTCAATCATAGGGTTTGAACAAGTCATTGCTGGAAAACAGTGCTATCACTCTTGGGAGGCTTGCCTGGGTTTGTCCGGAACTCATGGCACCACATGTGGAACACTTCATACAGTCATGGTGTACCACTTTATGCATGTAAAAATATCTCTGCTTTTCTAGAAAATGGCTTCTGTAGTTTGGTACGAATAAGTCATCTTATAGTTTTACCCTTTCTTTCAACCTTTAATACTATGATGGAATTTTGTTTCCTTGAGCTGCATTTGTTTCAGAGTTTGTTAAATTACCTTAATCTGGCTGAGTAATTTTTTACTTTCCGTTTTGCTAAAGGATGGTTATCTGGTTTAGTAAAGAGAAAGGGAGGGTTTTTTTATCTACCATTTAGATGGGTTATCTTATGTTCTCCGGGTTTAACACTTCGGACCATGTCAATATAACTCTCAACTCTAGAGCATTTGGCATGTGAAACAAAAAACCAGCAACTTAAATTCTCTTTAACCCTAAATCAATCACGACCTTTATCTGACAATTTGCATCAATCATCTTATATTTTAATTACTTTTTATTACAAGGAATGAAATTTCTGGTGATGGACCCATGCCAGTCCATGGTCAAACTGACATAGGTCCAGTCCATGCCACTGTATCGAGACGTTACATCGGCATGTACTTCTGGGACAAGTAGTAGGAGTAATAGGAGGAGAAGAGAAGCGATTGAGGAAGAGTAGTCGTATGAGGAGAAGAATTACTAGAGTGTATCAGGAAGCATGACGGCACAGAAGGTAGACGGGCTAGTAAGGATTCACAAGCGTTTTAGGGCAAAATAGTCTTGGTTCCCTTTTTAAAAAACCCATTCAACTGGACCATACAAAATTCGGTCCATGTCTTGGCACATGCCGAATGGACCGGTCTGGGCAAAAAATTAAATTTCTTGGACTATTGGAGATATTACTGCTAGGTCTCTAAAATGTACACATGTTAAGTGATGGTGGTTCTTATTATGTCATCTTATGCAATCTTCAAGAGAGAAATTTGTTACTTGCTCTTTTGCTTACTCTCTTCCATCATGTGAAGACTGCTCATATTTGTAAAAGTTTCAAAATGCTATTGTCAGAATCATGTAAAAATGAATACATGCTTCCAAAATCTCTTTTTGGCTGATTTTATACATGTCTTCCTGGGATTTAGGTCCTTTTTTATCAAAAAGAGAATTTAAATTCTTATTACTGGAAACTATCTCACTGTTGGCATAGTCTTTTCCTACTCAGGCCTAGTGCCTCAGTTGCATGCCCAATCATGTGCTTTTCCAGTGCTGCTCTGCTACCTAAGTTTGTGGCATTGTACCATTTTTTAGAACTTGTTACTGCTTTGCATGGGTGGGAACAACTGCTCCACTGTATTAGCTGTAGCATCTCATTTTTCTAATTGGGAACTATATTTTAAATCTCATATGTTGAATATCATTCATGGTTTCTGTTTTTTGCTGACCAACATTGAACTTCATGTTTCTATTTTAAGTTTGAAACATTCATTTATTCCATGGAATTGAAGTAATATTTATTTATACTATCCTCAAATATTCTCTATTTTTTATTGAGTTGTCCAAAATGAAAAATTGATGCAGGTTGAGTTCCATCAAATGCTCTTTTGATGTAGAACTGTCTAGACTTAAAAGTAAAGTTGCGGCATACCTGAGCTTCTATTTTGCTTGTTTTTTTGTGTCCTTGGAGAGTATCAAGTAGCTTTTAGTACTTATTTGATGACAAATCTAAATTTTCTTCTGGAGTGAGCAGTGTCCCAGAAGTCCCAAGGGAATTAATCTATAATTTATCCAGGGATCTCTCCAAAACATGATAAATATCCTTGACTAACTATATGGTTATTTTCAAGTGTAAATTGCCAATGTTATTGAATCAAATATGCTTGGTTTTAGGCTGATGATGGGAGTGTTGCGATTCTTGTGACTTGTGAGATGTAACATATGGTGATTCAAAGGAAAATAGCAACAAAGAGTGTATCGGAATCGTGCAGAAATTGCTTTTGAATTATTGATTACAGGAGATCCCTTATTTTAGTCAGAGGTAGCCAGGTAATTAAGTGTCTGTAGTTTAAGGAGTGATATTACCTGAATACATCTCCTTGGCAGGAAAATATCCTCAGAGGGATCCCCAGTATTTGAGAGACCAAACTATATGCTTGTTGTTGGTAGAGAATGCCAAATTCTAATAGAAGATTGTGCCGGGTAGTGGATTTGACTTTTTCTGGTTAGCTACATTTTTTGGGAAATTTCTTCTCATTGAAATCCATAAACTAGGATAATGCTTTCTTTGGGCTTCTGAATAATCATCTTGCCAATCTTCATAAAGAGAATATTCTAATTTCAATTTGCAACAAGTTCTCAGGAATACCCCTATAGTTCTGTTCTGTCCATTGTGCACAAGAAACACGAGAAAAACCTGTCTTAACCCTAATAATCAAGTGAACTTGTGTCGCCTTCCTTACTAAGTGCTAAATTTGTCAAGACTCTCATTTTTTGTGAAAAGAAAAGTTTGACTTCTCCAGAATATATTAAATTATTTAGACTCTGCATGGAAAGTGTGTTGATCTCCTGATGATATTGTAGAACATGCTTGTTATTAGATATTTCCAAAATATTGTAGAATATTTTGGATACAATGAAGTGGTTATTCCAAACTTCAAGTAGGTATAATAATTTTTTATAAAGCTGATAACTTAATTAGACAGACAATTGGCTTCCTTTACCTTCTCTTGATTTTCTTATAAAGATATTCTGTGCAGCATACGAGATGACTATGAAAAGGAGGATGCATTTCGTGGGCTTTGTGCAATTGTATGTCCAACTTTTTCTTCATCTCTTTTTCATTTTTCATGATGTTCATCAATAATGTTGACTTCAAATTGATTGTGGTATTTGTAGGTAAGAGTGAATCCTTCTGGCGTGGTGAGTTCGCTAGCTTACTTGTGTAAAGCTGTTGCTAGTTGGCATGTAAGGATCTCATACAAAATCTATAATGTCAAATTAGAACTAGTTTTATCTACTGGCTGACTTCTGTTCTCTTTGTTTTGTAAGGAAATCCGTAGCCAGGATCTGCACAATGAGATTTGCCAAGTTTTGAATGGTTATAAACAGGTACAGATCATTCTTTTACATGACAATTACTTTGCATTTTTCCAAATTAACATTACAAATTGTACATTATCTTGTTAGATGCTTGGAGATGGAGCATGGAAACAGTGCATGTCCACACTAGATCCCCAAGCGGTGCAGAGATTGTCAAGGTTTGGAGTATAACATTAAATAAGGAGAGTATCTTCATTGGTCATCATATTTCTGTGTTGCATTTGAGACGGATGAAAACACAGTCTATTGGTTGGAAAAATGGTCATATAAACTGTGTGCATCGATGAGAATGTCTAGTGGTTGGAAGAATGATCCTATAAACTTTAAACCTTCAGGTTCAGATTTGTACCAGATTGTGTGCTTTAGATACCTTACAATGTTCCGATTCCAGAAATGGTCCAAAAGGATGAGGCCAGGTCAAAATCATACATGCTATATGGGTCCAAGGGGATTTCTCTTGCTGGGCAGTTTGAGAGAGGGAGTTTAATCCCTTGTGCACTCATATATTGTTTTTTATAATGTTTCAGTGGGCTTGTGTTTATTTGTAACTCCACTGATTCCTTTGATGACATTCATCAATTTGGCAAAAGGTTTATAATGTATTTGTGGTCATTTACATGGATATTGTTTTCTCTGTAAGGTTAATATCCATTTTTGACGATCTGATGGTAATGATTCTTATCATCTTTTTTTTTTATTTCCTTGTACTCTCACGGATTGCTGCCTGATTCCATGAAAAATCTAGCCAAAATTCTCATCCACTCGGTGTACTTTTTTTCTTCTAACGGTGCATCTTTTATTGATTAGAGTTGACTTGATTTATCTAAAACTATTGTCTTGTACAGATCTTGAAAAGATTGATGTATGCTATATCAAATAATTTTGGGCATTCCTGATTGTGTTATTGCTGTGGTAATGATGCTACTTATTGCACTTCTTCAGTTAAAATTTCTAAAAGCTGTCCTATATAAATTCGCATGCACAGCAACCAATTGCATCAATTTTACTTCGATCCTCATTTTTCCTTATTGTCATCCATTGATATCATCTGACTTGTTGCAATCTAGTAGTGCGTCGCAATTCGGGTGAGTTGCAGAATCAGTATCCAACTACTGTTTGTCAATCCTCAAAACTCTTTTAATTCAATTCAATGACTAGCGCTTTTGAAATCTGAGGTAAATTTTGTCATTGCTAAATTAGTATGTCAATATAAGTAGCATTATTAGCAATCGTCTATATTTCTTGATCATGGTTTGGTCGATAGGGCTTGATTTATCAGCATCATTGCACATGTAATCTCATTGGCACATGTTGCACGGAATTGTTATTAGCTCATCTGTTGTCATCACAGAAAATTGAGATCAACAATTTACTTGATCTTAAACCATATTTAACATCTACATCAGATATTTTAAGGTGCACAATCACCCACAATCAACCTAGACATCAAATTAGACTGTAAAATTAAGCTCTCGTCTTCCCTAATCTCTCCTACATTGGCTGTCCAACTCTTCAATTCTTTTAATTCAGTGGGTGACATCCAACTCCAGATTTCCTGTTTGGGCTTGTGCAGGACTTAGGTCTCTTCACTCGCAGGTTTGGTGGGACCTCGGCTTATCTGGACAGGGCCCGGCTGGACCTACGAGCCAAAAAGAGACTGCACCCTGGCTGAGGCAGGACACATGCAACTCACCTTTAAATGTTCATCCAAAGATTATGATCTTGCCCCCCTTTCATTAGCATCTGTTCATAGAATCTATCTTGATCACACAACCCAGGTGCCTGATCTATGGTGCTCGGTCATATCGGTAGTCAACGCTCGAGCCATGGTGCTCGGTCACATCAGTCTCTAGTACCCGAGCTATGATGCTTAGTCAACGCTCGAGCCATGGTGCTCGGTCACATCAGTCTCTAGTACCCGAGCTATGATGCTTAGTCAACGCTCGAGCCATGGTGCTCAATCACATCGGTCTCCAGTGCCCGAGTTGTGGTACTCGATCACATCAGAGTCCAGTGCTCGAGCCGTGATGCTCGGTCACATCAGTTTCCAGTGCCCGAGCTATGGTGCTCGATCATATCAGTCTCTAACGCACGAGCCATGGTGCTCGATCACATCAATCTCCAATGCCCGAGCTATGGTGCTCGGTCGCATCAATCTCCCGTGCTCGAGCTATGGTACTCGATCACATCAGTAGTTAGCGCCCGAGCCATGGTGCTCAATCACATCAGTCTCTAGCGACCGAGCCATAGTGCTCGGCCACATAAGTCTCCTGAACCTAAGCTATGGTGCTTGACCACACCAGTTTTCAACACCCGAGCACACTACTCGGCCAATCATGCAGTCATTCGTCATTTGCTTGTGACCAGCCAAGCATCAACCAGTGATCAAGCTAACAATTCTCATACGATAGCCGACTCACTCAGGCGAAAGCACTAAGACATGCCCCGAGCCTAATTTGGTAGCTTGCCCTTTGGCAGTAGTCCACAGCCATGATAGCACCAATGTGGAGCTTCAAAGTCGATGTGGTAAACCACATTAATGCGATGCCTCGAACGATACGACCATCCTCCTACACCGTACAAAGCCGTGAAAGGTGCGTCGTTGGGTACGAACCTCCCTTGAAAAGCTTGGGACTGTGCCGTCAGGTACGAAGCTACCCCCCAAAAAGCTCGAGACGATATCGTCGGGTACGAAGCTACCTCGAAAAGCTCGGGACGATACCGTCAAGTACGAAGTTGCCCTACAAAACTCGGGATAGCATCGTCGGGTATGAAGCTACTCGCGAAGCTCGAGACGACACCGTCGGATATGAAGCTGCCCCCGCAAAACTCAAGACAGCATTATCGGGTACAAAGCTATCTCGCAAAACTCGGGACAGCGTCATCAGGTACGTAGCTACCCCGTGAAGCTCGGGACGACATCGTCGGGTACGAAGCTGCCCCAAAAAGCTCGGGATGATGCTGATCCATATAGGTTGATCGATGTCTGCATGGAGGATATGGGTTCGCCGCTTAAGGGGTCAACGATCATTAACGAACTAGGTATGACCAACTCCTGCATGTAGGTATAAAGACCCACTGCCTAGTTAGTACCAAGGGGGGACTTTTTTCGAACACTTAACTCTCTCTCATTCCACCAAAAACTAATTTAAGCTTTACAGGGGTCAAGTCGAAAAATCTTCCTCCCGACCTCGACCTATTTCCAAGAGCCCAACGATGGAGAAGCAAGCCGCTTGCTAAGAGGGAAGGCCGTGGTCGGTCGAAAAATCTCTCTCCCGACCTCGACCTTTTTGTATGAGCCCAACAACGAAGAGGCAAGCCCAGTGACAACGAGGCTCAAACCTGACCCGACCTGACCCAATGCTCACCCTCTCCACTCAAGTGTCTACGTGGGTAACCCCACACATCGGGGATTGGACCAAGTCACACTGAGTCCTTGATCACGGTATAAAGGTCCATCAACCGCAGAAACAACAATAGTTGTGATATAGAGCTTCTTGCTCAATTAGTGCAGGTGGTCAGCCATCAAAATCCGGCTCGCCTGATTTGTCTTCGCAAGCTACGTGGTGGCAGATGAGTTGGTCCGAGATGGATTTCGAAGCTTGGTTTCAGCTTTTGGACGCTTCGTCTCACTTATGGCTCGCTATGTTTCACATGTCATGCCGATTCTTCCATTGGCATGAATAGTGGAGACGCAGCCGGATGGCCCGTGATATTGTTGGAAATGCTTGTGAAGTTGTACGAAGAACGTTGGAAATCTTCTACTGCTGTGCCCCTCTTGAGGCTGGCCTCCCTAACAAATCTGGGACAGAGGAGCTAGGAAATGATAAAAACATAATACTCTGATGTAATTAATAAAAATTCTTTTGATAAAAAAATAGATATAATATTTAAAACAAAAAAATTGATATATAACACCTACAGGATATTCTCAAGTGTATTTATATGACCTAATGGTAACTTCCTCACTTCCTAGTATCACCCAAAATAGTTATAGGAACTATCCTATAATTTTTATATCATTGGTCACTTCGTGAATCATGTATAAAACTATCCGATAACTATCTAAATAATTATTATGAATCAATTCTCAACAAAATTATTATGAATCGATACGTCCTGCTTTGTAGCCCATTATAAACTCGAAGAACAGCCTCTCAGCGCTGTAGCTTACTCGATTCACAGCAGCACCGGCAACAGACCTCGCCGTCCCGTTTCATCCGACGACGAAGGATTTGGTGAAGCTCCCGTTTCATCCTCGGACCGGAGAGACGAAGCATGTATGACGTCTCTCTTAGTTTGGTGATCTGTGAACAAAAGAGTGGCACAACGCTGTGACCACCCTGCTGACGGAAACACACACCTTTGCCTCACCCATCGCTCCGCCCCTGAACCAAACGCAGCGTCGACCTTGAGTTGGCCCAGAAGACGCCAAACATGCCCAGTGCGCTATGCTGCACGCAGAAGGAAACGTATGCTGCCTCTCTCTCTCTCTCTCTCTCTCTCTCTCTCTCTCCAGTGGGTCCCATCTGTTTCTTCCTCGATGGACCTACCAAAATGGCCTTCCACTGGTCTCTTCCCACGAGAGCGGGAGATAGAGAGAGAGGGAGGAGAGGTCATTTATGCCTAACTTTATGTAGTGATCTGATGAGAGAGTTACGGAAAAGAAAGGGGGATGGAAGGCAATAAATTGAAAGGTCGGGCAAAAGATACGGCAGAGATGAGGTTGTGGTACGGGGAGGATACGCTGCAGCACGCCGCAGCAGAAGGCAGCTGACAACGCCACTACCATCATAATAGCATCGCTTTGCCACAGACCTTATTAAGACACCGAGACCAGCGAGCAGATTAGCAATGGGAACTCCAAGCTTCTCATTATGCGCTGCGTACGGAAGCCACCAACATCTCTCTATACATATATCCATCCGTATGTAGCTGCACGGAGTAGGCACAATATACTGTATTGAACGTTTAGGAGTAGGCCATAATGATTACAGCCAGCTCAAAGATAATTAAACATTTCCAAATCGAAGATATTAATTGCTGACACTGTGAGCAGGTGTGCGTGCTTTAAAGTGCCGCAGGAAGAACCAACATCAAAGAAAAGTAGCCGTTACAAATAAAAGCCTGCTTTGGCTATGCTGTCCGTATCCCTACTACTTCCTTTCCATGGGGCTTATGGCCTCGTTTTGGAGGAAGGAAGGAAGAGTCTGGTCTTTTCTTGTTTCCTTGCTAACAGCACATCATCAGCGTAATGGTCTCCCATTTGGCTAGCATTAGCCAAGCCATACTGCTGCTGCTCTGTTGGATTTGGGTGATGTAGTAGTTTGATGGGGGAGGAGGAGAAGATGGAGACAGGGGTGGAGATGGAGGAGCACAAGGTTGCCGTGGAGGAGGAGGAGGAGGAGGAGGAGGAGGTTCAGGCGCAGGTCTATCCTGCTCCGCTACATTCCCATGAGGAGGTCGTGAGGGATAAGCTGGCCTTCATGGAGAGCCTACGCCGGTTCCACTCCTCCATGAGCACCAAGTTCATGTACGCAGCCCTGTTCTCAAGTTTCCCGACGCTTACTTCTCTTTATTGGTTGTTTGATGAAGCATCTTCTGTGGTGGGAAAGGATTCCTGTGATTGGAGGGAGGGAGCTGGACTTGCATCTCTTGTACGTCGAAGTGACTCAAAGGGGTGGCCTGGCAAAGGTTGTATTACTTGTATTACCATTTCATCGTATGCAGTTTGGTCTATTCGTAATCGATCGATGATCCACCGGTGGAAGTAGGTGATCGAGGAGAAGAAATGGAGGGAGGTCATCGCGGCGTTCAAGTTCCCCCCCACCACCACCAGTGCTTCCTTTGTGCTGAGGAGATACTACCTGAGCTTGCTCCACCACTACGAGCAGGTCTACTACTTCCGTGCCCAGGGCGGTCTGATCCCCCCGGCAGGTGAGACGATCGATCGTTGTTGTCACCTGTTCTTGTGTGTTCGATCCTTTTTGTGAACGCAATGGAATGCGTCGTGCATTGCAAACACGATGCTGATGGCGTATTGCGAGTGGTGCGTGCAGCTTCGTCGCAGACCAGGACGCCTCCTGGCAAGCTCGAACGCGGCGTGGTCGTCCCCGACTCGACCATGCAGACATCCAAGACTCGGAAAAGACCCCTTCCCGAACCACAAAACAGAGGTGAAGTCGCTTTGAACTCTCTCTTCTTTCTTTCTTTTGGATGGTGGATATCATCATCATCATCATCGATGACCGGAACTTTCTGCTGATTGTTTCATGAGATCATATGAGCACTGGCAAATCCACAAGCAATTTAAGAGGTTGCACTTGGCCCCTCTTCATCATGAAACTCACCGGTAGTGAATGTTTCTCATCAACCTTGAGCAAAAGAGATTCGTCACCTTCTCTTCCTCCCCAGCTAACAACCTGTCATATATGCACGGGCCGCCAGTGCCCATCGGTGCATCCAAAGGTCGGAATCTTGTGTGCTGCTGAATCCATGTCCTGAGCCCATCTGCATTCTGCAAAGAGATGGGCAAATGTCCTATATCCATCAACTCGATCACAGTGCAGCGAGAGAGGGTTCACCTACGTGTCCCTTGCATCTCAAAACATTCCCGAATGCCTACATAAACGATGGATGCTCGGAAATGACTGAACACGAAAGGCATTTGTCTTGTCTTGGGCGGTAGTCCGTCGATATGTTGTTCGGAGTAGATTCCCTGGGTTTTGGATTGTCTGGGAACAGACTTGTTGCAGCGGGAGCAGTATGTGCTGAACAGTGGGGTATAAGTCTGATTACTTTTCATTAGTGGCCCGATGATGGCTTGTACAGGAAGGCCATCCATCAATGTCCCAATCGCCTCCCCAAGTTCTTCATCATGGTGCTATGAATTGCTGCACCTACAACATCGTCCTTGTTTAGTTAGTCTCAGTTTAAGCTTAAAGATCGATCATTACCAACTGCACATTATGAATACATTGCATGTTTGGTTCCCACAGGACCCTACAATTTCACAGTCACGGGATCCATCGATGGGAAGTTCGAGTACGGTTACATGGTCACCGTGAAGATTGGCTCCGATACCCTGCGAGGCGTGCTTTACCATGTCCACCAGCCTTCGGCGTCCTCTTCTACTCTGGCAAAAGCACCGCCGGAGACAGCAAATGCACCGAGTAGCAGCGCCGTGACCAGAACGACGCTCAGGCGGCGAAGGCGCTGCAGGCACCGCGACCCTGCCCACCCCAAACCAAACAGGAGCGCCTACAACTTCTTCTTCGCTGAGAAGCACTCCAAGCTGAAGGCTCTCTACCCTCACCGGGAAAGAGAGTTCAGTAAGATGATAGGGGAGTCCTGGAACAAGCTCAGCTTAGAGGAAAGAACGGTGTGATTCCTCCGTTGTCGTGGTACCATAGCCTGTGCTGATCTTTCCTATCACGAGTACCTAACTTGCTTCTTGACTTCTTTCCCAGGTGTATCAGGACTATGGACAAAAGGACAAAGAGAGATACAAGAGAGAGATGCAGGAGTACAAGGAAAAGCTGAAGCTTGTTCAGCCCGAGGAAGTGGGGAGGCCTGAGCCTGAGCCTGAGCCATCGGAGGTTGTAACCGGGGAGGTTGAATGACTCTTGTATTTGGCAGGCAGGTCATTGAGAGATCAGCAGATGGTTCTTATGTAAACTTAAACAAAGTTCGTAGCTGTAGTTTGTGGATGAGAAAAGATGAATGATCACAAATCCAGGCAGGTTTCATATGAGCACTAATATTTCAGCTGTGATCTGCTACCTGCGCTGCTTTACTTGTTCCTAATTGTTCCTCTCATGCAGGTGATATGACCTAACAATTTGACGCTAATAAGACATTATCCTAGTAACTTAAATCTAGCTACTCAACACCAAATTAGTGGTGAATGGCAAAGACATTTTGATCATTAACAACAACAGAGAGAACCACTGTGGGGATGGATCACACAAGGTAAGAGGAGGGACTCATCTGCATGGAACATCTGGAAAGTATTTTCTATGCACAAATTTATACAGGATGTTCCTGACACAGGTGCTCACATTAAAGCATTCCAGCCAGAGAACTCATCTACATGGATCTTATTACGTTTCAAGGTAGCTTCCAAGGACAAAGCTACACTGAAGCATCTGTTCACTAAAAGGCCCAAGACAAACAAACCATGCGTCTGGAACAATGAAATCTCCTCGTGCTACCGTTCGGTGGGGAGCCTGTTCTGAACCCACGCAGAGTAGCCGCCTGCTATGTCCGTGATGCCGGTAAAACCCTGTGCAAATTGAATTGCCTCATTTATGACATATTAATCACTATGTATCACAATCAATATATCCACAATGATCCTCTGCCAGAGTGGTTTAATATCTTCAAAATTTTAGGAGGCTGAATCACTACTTACAGCAGAGGTAAGTTCAGCTGCAGCCATCAGTGATCTTTTCCCACTACGGCATCCCTGAGAAAGAAATGACAGTCCTCCATCAGAAACATTTAGAACGATACTCTCACAAAGCAGAACAAATTCTAAAAGTCTAATGAGAGAGATCTCACGATAATTATCTCGTCATCCTTCCCGAACACCGAGGAAACTTCAACCAAGAAGTTGGGATTCTTCGTCATTCCTGCGGAAAAAATGCCAGCAAAAACTCATCAAAACGCCAAGCATGAAACAACAGTTTAACTCGACCGGCATATCATATGCATGCATATATTGATTACCTGATCCAACTTTTAGCACGTAAGGGATGTTGATAGCTCCGGTCGCATGGCCAGCGTTGAATTCATCCACCGTCCTGTCAAACCATGCCAAAATATAGAAGATCTGTTGGGTGAATACAATTCAAAGGTGACCTTTGCGATGGGTCTCTGAAATAAGACCTTCATAAGCTATAACAAAGACGAAATCTATCGATAAATTAACTGTCGAATGATCTACCTAACATCGAGATAGTGATGTCCAGCCTGAAGCAGCTCGTGGGCAACCCGAACCGGCACCGATGTCGGCACAACTCTTGCTTGATTCCAGTAAGTGGCGGTGGAGCCGATTCCATGTCTATAATATCCTCGCCAGATGAAACCCCCCACCATGTCCAAGTAACAGGAAAAGTTATGGAAAGGAAGACACAGTACCTGAAGAAGCTCGGACGCTTGTTTGAAGACGCTTGTTGATATCCGGCCTGCAACTTTGACGCAGGGATGAAGGTTTTCGGCGATGGAAGAGATCTGCGAGTTCTGTTAAAGAGTACGGTAAGCGTGGCGTTGCGGAAGAAAGAACTACTACTCAGTAAAACAACATCTATAACTATGTTCCTGCCCGGATCGGCATGCAGATGAAGAGATAAAGCGGCTGGCTGACCTTCTAATCGAAGGAAGACTGGGGAAGAAGGGGGTGGAGACGCCGGCGAAGGAAGCCATTGTGGTCGATCTCAGCTGTGGGTTGAGCGTGGGTTGGATCGTTGGTGATCGTTGTGGTCGATCTTAATCTACTTCGGAAGCAGAGGAAGGGTGTCTTATAAACGTGTCGGGTGGAGGAACGGATTGTTACAAATGGCAGAGGATGACACGTATGTCTGCAGTAAGCAAGATTTTGGATTATAATGAGAATGATTCTGTTACATGCTCGCCAACCCCCCGATAACGAACCTGACATGTTACGCGATGGGGTTCTTGAGGGACCCGCCATACGAAGGGAGATGACCAATTAAAAGACAGGAGGCAAACTCGAGTAGGTTGCGAGAGGGTTGGGAGAGTTATATCTGTTGCGGAAATTGGATGGGGCGGACAACTCAGACCGTGGTGGGTTCGTAATTATCCTCGGGTAGGGATGGGGATGGGAGTGGCGATGTAGATGGGGACGTTTGATTTTGGTTGTGGGAATCACGAGGACGAGGAAGCGTCCACGTGCCCGCTTCTTGCCTTTTGCCAACGGCTGAGACGATAAAGCAACGCAGCCATTCTAACAACAGTGAGAGAGTACTAAACATGTTGTTACAGAGTCTATGTTATCATATTAGACTTCGATCAATATAAAATCACTTATAATTCAAATTTACGAACGCCACATAAATGTTTTATTTAAATGTTCTATTGACAACATGTTACATATTAACGACTCTCATTTAATCATGTAAATATCTAACGACACATTGCAGGAAAGGTCGTGCACGCATCTCGATCTGCCACGTCACAACTTATCTCGCGAGAGGCGATAGCCGTTTACTCGCGAAGCGAAACACGATAAAAAAAGATCCCTTACGCCTCACCGCCCCCTCCGCTAGCCTCTGCATTGGCTCCTCTGTGGCTCATCTTCCCCTGTTTCGAGATCTCCTTCAACCTGTCACTTGCGAAAAGATTGCCTGTCTTCGGTCCGAGGAAGGCGTCGGAACGTACGTCATCAAGTCGGATTACTACGACGATCCGCTGGATATTGGGGCCATCATCGACAGGGCCGTGTTGTCCTCCGACGCCACCCTCGATCGGGACTTCGTGACCGTCAGTCTTCTTCGAGTGCGAGCACACGAGGTGCGCGACGTGCCGCCTCGGCGACAGGTCGTGGACGTCAAACATCCACACCCCAGTCTCAGACGTGGAGTGGACGCACCCCGAAGCGCAATTCTCGATCCTGCTCATCGACATCGCGCCCTACGGCGAGCGGAGGTCGTGCGCCGTCCATGGTGACAACGAGAGTTTGGCCCTTTTCGAAGTCGGCCTTTCACGGCTTGCATTATGTTGGTTGTCGGTTCATAAATTGTGTGAACAGAGTTCACAAGACATTCCTAGAATGATTCGCTTGCATGTAAGAACAGATCAATCATACCACTTGCGGAAGAGTCGATTCATTCTGTTATGATAACAGTTTCTTGCACAACAACCCCCACCGTAACAACCCAAGAAGACTACAACGGAACTAAAGAACAGGAAGAGATGCATTTCCGCTGGATGATATATAGAGAGAGAGAGATGGATGGCGAGGGGAAGTGAAGATGGCCGGCGCCATCACCAGAAGAGCGATGTGGGCAGGCCTTTCCGCGCATCTCGTCAACATCACCTCTAAATTCCTAAGGAGCGCCGCCGACTTTCTTCGCTTCCGTTCCGTCTGTAGATCGTGGCGCTCCGCCCTTCCCCTTTCTCGATGCCATCTCCCCCCTCAGCTTCCCATCCTCCTCGTCATCAGCGCCTTCGAGGATTGGATCACTTTCCGCCTCACCGGCGACTCCGCCGGACACTGTTGCAGGACTGGTATATTTGCCTACATCTCCTGCCTTGGCTCCTCTTACGGGTGGCTCATCCTCTTCCACGAGGGCTCCAAAGAGGTCTCCCTGTTCAACCCCTATACCGCCGAGGCGATTCCACTCCCCAGTCTTACCCCTCTCCTTGACAAGATAGAGCAGGAGAACGGAAATAAGCCCGACGATGGCGCCACCGCAGAACAAGCCCTCTTGTCCTCCGACCCCACCTTACATCGGGACTTCGTGGTGATCGTCTTCCTCGAGGCCGTGCATCTTAGATGCGTTACATGCCGGCCAGGGGAGAGATCGTGGACGGCAAACCCCAACTCCATTTTCTTGGACCTCCGGTTAACGATCCCGGGAGAGGACCTTTCGTTCCCGATGATGGAGGTCGTGCCCTACGGCGAGGGTAGGCTTTGCGCGATCTATGGTGACAACAGGTACTGGGCGGTGTTGGGCGTCGACCCAGGGCCACCGGGGAGGGTAAAGGTCACAGCATGGGGTCGCCTTCCCTCGTGCGTGCCGCACACTACTCCCTCCGCCCTGGTTCCGTCGGCCGGAGAGCTGCTGCTGGTCACGTGGTGCTACGAGAGAACCGCAAATGCGACGAGGGACCTCATCTTACGCGTCTTCAGGTTCGACCCAGGAGAAATGGGCAGGGAGGCGGTGGCCTCGGAAGTGGAAGACATCGGCGATCGCATGCTGTTCCTGGGGAAGAACCACTCCGTGTCCGTCGCAGCCCGAGACTTCACCGGGTTCCAGGGGAACGCGATCTACTACGTTGATTATGAGTTGATTCTGGGAAAGATGATGACGGCTCTCTGCGTATTCCGCTTGAGAAGTAGTGAAACCGCATACGTTTTCGAATCGAACGAGCTGCGGTTCACCGCCTGGTGGGCGTCCGCAAACCTTCGCAGCTACAACGGAAGTCTTCGTGGTTACAACTAGCGATGGCTACGCCCTTCTCTCTTCCAGGTACCATTCCTTTCATCGTCAAACCTCGTGATACACTATTGTTGTCAAAGGACAAGTCGATCATCGTGAAGTTGAGAGCCAAAGCCTCCTCTGTCCTACGAGGACTACTATTCTAGTACAAGAAACACCAGTTCGGAACAACCTCCTCACCTCCCAATTCCTGACGAACTCCAGTACAAGATTCCATATCATTCTTTGTCTGTTTCCTTTGAACATTTTCTTCTACGGGGAAAATCTTGGCAATGATCCTCGCTCTCAGCTCCCCTTCATCCTCATCCTCTTCCCATGGTAACCAAGAATCCGCTCCTCTCGCCTCGCCAATGTGTCTAATTCGTTGATGAAGCGGAGACCGAGGCCATCGTTGACAAGGCTAGATGATCCTTCGACCCAGTCCTCGATCGGGACTTTATTACGATCATCTTCATGTGTTGCCCAGGGGCGGATCTCTCGTAAAGATCCTCTCGTGCTCGTATCTCCCTTTCCTTTTCGACATTATATAGTACGATTAGAAGAGGTTGTGTGCCGATGGACAGGGAGAGCGATGCTTATCGCATACAACATCTCCCTTCCCTACTCGACATTATATATATAGTACGACTGGCGGAGGTTGTGCGCCGTTGCTACCATCGCTTATCGCGTAGAACATCATGTCGCCCTATGTGTCCCGCGGTATTCATTACACCTACATATGTTTATTACACGTACATGGTTGCATCTGCTTTGCTTGTGGTCACTCGGTTTTGATAGGAATAATAGTGACACAATCATTGACATACTGACTCATCCAAAAACTCATGCAGGTGAAAGAACCCACGTAGTGGTCGTCCCCACCCCTTCCCCCTCCCCCCCCCGCCCCCAAACAATACCCCTGTAGTCGTTGACGGCAAGCCATAGAGAATTGTACCCATCGACCGTCCAACGCCTGCCATATGCGATCGTCATCCACTTATCCCGAGCAAGTATCAACCCCTAACAAATGACGCTTTTGTAGTTATCCTTCGCTAACGGCTTGCCATAGAGATCTGTGCCCATCGATCATCTACATAATGAGCCCTTAAAGAAAATATGGACCCATTAACATCAATCGTCGGCCTCTTTCCGTCGACTACTGAGGTATAAAAATTGATTCCCAAGGCTTGAAAGGCTGGCACACAAAAAACCCTATTGCTCCCACCCTCTTCAAGAATTAATTTTATCATCGGAGGGATCGAGTCGAAAACTCCCCTAAAGTTGGTTGCTTATGCAGAGAATCTGACGAAGCCATGGCACAGTTCGGCACATCTCCAAAACTCTAAGGAAGTCCAAACCACTTCAGTCCTACATGAAATCCACCTCGAGCAAACAAGCAACACTTCGATATTTCATCAGTCAAACCTTCCCCCACTTCAACCACCTCTCTTGGCTACCACGTAAACCATCAGGACGAGCTTGCATCTTCGGGACAAAATCAACTCATGTCATCAAAGCAACACCTAAGAGGTCCCTAAGAGATTTGATAATACGAAGATATGACCAAAAATTATTAAAAACTTCACTTCGATGAGCAACACGATGACAAACAAGAAACCTTGATCATCAACATGTGTATTATGTACCACCGAAGGGATTCCAAATGTAAGTACCAATGAATCTCATAGAAAGAGAGACTTGATCATTCAAATTTAGATCAAACGGATTAAAGAGTTGGATTCTTCAAGAGTTTTGTAAAGTTGCTCTCACAACAGGAGAGCACATAGTTATAAAAAGAGATAACTAATAAGAATATAATAAGAGCCAGGCTTCTCATCTACATAACTAAAAATGCTATATTTCGGATTGATGTTCTACGAAGAAACGAAATAGGCAACTCAGTCATCAATAGCGAGTTTGTCGGTAAAAGAACAACAGCTACAACTAGCGATTGCTTGGCAGCATATTTCCCTTGATCTTTGTTAGCCTTGCAAAAAATCTAGTTATGGGATATACCTAATTGACTCACTTAGTAAATCTAGTTAGATACGTTTCAAAGATAGTAATCCAAATGCCTGAAATAAATTAAATTCACCTAAAAAGAGTAAAATAATCACAATCAGCATGAGCTGTTAGGCCCAGAATTAAAATTAAAAAAAAGGGGGGGCCAAAAGATTAGCAATTCTCGCACTGTGCACATCAGCCCTATTGGTTACATGGTTACATTTCAAGCAGGCCAACTCAGTGAAGGTGATGGGAGGAGAAAAAGAAAAAGAAAAAAAAAGAAAGAATTACAACTCAATGGGTAAAGAACAATCACGCAGGCCAACTAATTAATTTCACTGTACAGCTCTAAGGTTATACCGCTACATCTAGATTCAGTGGCCACGCCTGAGAACCGAAAGAAACCCACCTGATGACTTTTCCTTCCGGCGGTCATTGGATTCATCGCCAACCTGTTCAACAGTTCAAAACGATTAACAGGGAACCTTCTATAAAGCCCAGCTAGGAACTTGAAAGGAAACAAAGCCAGTCTTCGACAGGGAACCTCTTTGGCAATAAGCTGTAGTATCTCCAGTATCTCCGAAAAATCAGGCCGGTTAGCAGGGTCCTGCTGCCAACACTTCTCCAGCAGCTCAGCAAGCTTTGAATGAGTATTCTTTGGGATGGTAGGTCGCAAGCCCTAGACTCACAAGGAAAATGAACCAGTGGTGCAGAGAGCATCAATTGTAAGTGGTGATGGAAAAACTGATTCATGTGAAAACAGACTCAAGGAACCCTCATGTTAAATACAACAAGATGCTGATGGTCATTGGTGGAGCGGTGCCCTAATAAACAATTTAAACACAAGTGACAGGAAGCGAGCTTACCTTTTGAACCACGCCTACTGCTGCTTGGAGTGGCGTCAAGTATTCATATGGGAGCTGGATGAATTTTCATATGAAGTTTCAGTTGACTGTGGCAGGAAAAAAAAAAAGAGGAAAAGGCTCATACTGCATGAATTGAAGGTACCTTAGCTGTAAGCAGTTCCCACAGTACAATTCCAAAGCTAAAAACATCAGCTTTGTGATCATAGGGCTTGTGTTCTATGACCTAAATTTAGAGTCAACCAAGTAGGAAATTGTTGGTATGTTGGAGGTGCAAGGTACAAAGGAAAGCATAAAGATACTCTGGATAAAGGCTACATTTCATAAGTGAAATTAATGTTGGAGAATACCTCAGGTGCCATCCAGCGGTAAGTTCCTGTTTCAGCAGTCATAACTCCAGACTCCGCTTTAACACGTGCAACACCAAAATCGGCAACCTTAACAACCTGCCAGATGAACAAGTAGATTAGTTCTGAAGAAAAGAAGGCACCAAAATAAATCCCATCTCTCTAGGCTGGTACAAAGTTACAAAGGGAAAAACGTGAGGGAAGATATATAAGCGGTAACCTAGAGATTAAGGAATCATTTTCATGTAATAGCAACATAACAAGTACTCCAGAATAATTTATTGTAATATAATGTTGGTTACTAAAGCAAGTCAGGGCCTTTCTCTCAATCATTAACATTTAAGATGTATATACTGATCAAACAACCTATAGATAATAGTACAAAGTAACTCTATTCTTAGAAGGTCGAAAACATTTTACCTCTTAAGTTCCAAAATGTTACACATCTACTAGTATTGCTAAAATATTTTCATTCCTCAACATCTTAATCCATATGACAAAGTTGTCGATCAATGTTCCTTAAAAGATTTAGATAGTCAACAACTCCATAAACAGACAGCAGACCAGCACTGAACTTGAGATAAATCTACTGTAATAGTTTCAAACTACGTCCAACTCCGTCAAGCAAACTGCTTACTCAAAAAGTTCGGGATGTGATGTCAAATTTCTGCAGTATTAGACGATGATCTCAATGATATATGTCTTGTACAAATAAATTAGCAAATAATATTTTTCAACACAGTTAACACATCTAATAATATTATGCATATAATATACCTGACTTGATGTACCATACTTTATTAATAATATTTAGGTAGCTGTATTTTAATGCTTGTGCAACTTTCTGTATAGCAAATCAGACTATAAAAGGTATGTACTGCCTAACCACCAAAGTACACAAACATTAGCATATTTGAATGTTTGTATCCATAATCACATATGCATATGCATATACCCAATAACAATAGCAAGCATGCACCTGTACATACGTTCTTGGGTACCATACATAAGTAGAATAGAGAACATATACAATTATCTAAAGACATCACCTGGATAACAATGAAAAATTCTATCACAAAATTCGTATATAAAAGCTGTAAAAAAATGGGTGCAAGCAGAAGTCTTCCCCCAAAACAGCAAACTACGCACGATTGAAAGTCAATGTCCAGACATCATCGCTAATCTCGGTTAAGAAAAGGATCGTGGGCTCCAATGTCTTTTTTTATTTGTGGAAATGTATATTTCCATGTCAACATACCTGAAACTGTTATTTATCAGCTGAAGAATGTATGTCTGGCATTTTAAATGTTAAATCCGAATGCTCTACTCAGGTTGATCATAGGGTAAATACACAAAGTCGGAATGATCAATTTACCGCTTATGAGATCACCTAGAAAAGACTCCCGAGTCCATGCATGCATATGTATGAACATGTGCTCAACCAAGGTAAACAATGACTGATAAGACGACAAACAGATGTAATCCAGAAGTCATACCAATAGATAGAATGTGATGAAATAACTTGCCTCATTCTCATCCATCAGAAGATTGGCAGCTTTCAGATCCCGATGGATAATATTATTTTGGTGCAAGTAGTTCATTCCCTTAGATACATCAATTGCTACTCGGAGTAAAGCTGGGAGCTTGAAGACTCCTTTCTGTTTATGAAGGAAGTCATAGACACTTCCTCCTGACATGAATTCTAAAAAAAAGTGACAGAAACCATGAAAAAGGTTCCTTAAAAGAAACATATATTAATCTTGAGAACAAATAACCACACATACTGGAGCTTCACCAGATCTTCGTACCTGTGACAATACACAAGCTGGGAGGTTTGGTACAAGCACCAATAAACTGCACCACATTCTTGTGGCGAACCTTCCTGCATAACCAAGAGCAACAATGGATACAGCAGCAAGTCAAGGAAAAACTGATGCAAGAAAGCACAATCTCAAGGATGCCTAGTTGATATGATACTTGATACATCAGCAGAAGTGTGAGAGTGTGACACAGTTTAAGGCAGGTAAAACACCCTTGAGAAAAGGATTGAAGAAACAACATATCCGAATATGGCAAAAAAATGAACCTGATGGATTCAATTCCATTGGACTATATATGACTGTACATTTAACAGCACCGAAATTAAATTCCATTGGTTGACCAAAACACCTTGCCCCCACAGGAAGGTGTAGCATGATGCAGACACTTAGCCAACCCAAGGTGTAACCTGTTTTTCCAAACTAATGATTTCATTGTAAATAGTCATTACTAATTAAGTCGTTGATAAGGAAAAAATTACATTCCACCAAAAACTCACCTACCAACACTCGAAAAAAAAGAAAACCACGAGTGCCCAAAATATTTGAACCCTTTCTTGGTCTCTCTCTAGAGAACTTATTTTTACAGCTTGTAATTCAATAAAACTTTATGATAATCGAGGGATTTAAGTTCTGAAGCTGTAAAATTCTAGTTATTGATGCTCAAAGAAGTTGCAACAAATAGCACATGATATAACATGTGTAATCACAAAACATAGCAAAACAAAGCAAAGCACATCTAAGTACTTTGTTGTATGCTTTATTTGGGAAAACACGATTTGACAAGGATGCCATATCTAAGGTTCCCGCTTATCAATTCTGATAGGCCATCGAATGCGGGAGAGATAATTAGCTAATAATGCTGCAAGATAGAAGTATAGTTAACTAACCGCATAATAAAGACTTCCTGAGCAAATTCTCGCTGCATATCAACATTTACACGCTCGGGCTTTAATACTTTAATTGCCACATCCTGGCTACAGTATGTTCCACGATAACTGCAGAAGAATAACATTGTTGTTTAGACAGAAACCATTGACAAACATTCCATCATTTTAACTTAGTTTTCTGTGTTAGTCTAATCAAACTTACAGATTGCCATATGATCCAGATGCTACTTTATTTCCAAACTTCAGGAGCTGAAAATCAATCTCCCATACATCAGTCCCATCTGTTGGTATCTGGACATGTTCAGGAGAAGAGTGCTCTCCGGATTGTGCAGTCTCAATTTGAGGAGACCATGGATGAGACTTTGACCAAGCTTGTCTCTGCATAGAAAGGTGTTCACCAAATTCAGCATAACGATCTTGTAACAAAAGATTAAAAAAAGAGAAGACATCATCAACAAACAATGTTACAGAGTTGATGAAACATATCGAAAGGGCAATATATTAGAAGCTACATGAGACTGAAGAACATGGAAGAATCAATCACTAAACCACATAATAAAAC
This sequence comes from Musa acuminata AAA Group, assembly GCF_036884655.1. Lineage (NCBI taxonomy): Eukaryota > Viridiplantae > Streptophyta > Magnoliopsida > Zingiberales > Musaceae > Musa > Musa acuminata. The sequence continues at coordinate 52,493,039 of NC_088334.1, read as the reverse complement.
AACCGCTAAAAGATGACAATTAGAAGGCACTAATATGAAAAGAAACATCCGACCTCTTGTCGTCTAATATCTTTATTGTTTAGTATCTGTACAAAATCTTTAAGGAAAAAAATTAAGCAACATGTCTGCTGATTAGTAAGAAAAAGAAGACACTGTTGTGATACTGGAAAAAAAAGCAGATTCTGGCATCTTTAAATAAGTATGAGAATTGTCTGAGGAAGATTCATGATTATAAAATGCTTAAGAGGATTATCCGAAGAAGATTCATGATTATGATTCAAATAGAACACTGTTTCTAGAAGTGATTCCTTTCTTGCTAGTGTTTCAGATGTAAAATGCAAATGGGTTCTGCTCTAATATGATTACATACCAAGAAAAAAAAGACTTATAAGATATGCATGTAAATGTTTGAAGTTCAGATAAATTGCACAAACTGAACAAAAATTATGAGAAAAAACAGCTAAGCCAACTAATAGACAATCATTTAAGAGTTAATTGATCAGTTCACTCAAGAACTAAATCATTTCTAATTTTTGCGCCCAAAGCCAATAGGAGCTTTTCTTCAACGACTTGCATATACTTCCAAACAATTTAAATCTTGTACTCTGAGGAGTGTTTTGTAACATAACACACTTTGTCAACTACCAAGTTTTGAATTCAAAAACCCTTCTCTTGTACATTATCTGTTGCTACCTATATTTTTAAACCTCACAGCGGGAACCCCTCCACATTTTCAAATAGACGCTATCATCCATAATAATCTGATGCTTCCTGGATTCTTTAGGTCTCCTTGTTTATTGTACTTCTATTCATAGAACAATATCTAAAGTTTAGCGAATTCACAGCTGTTCTCTCACCAGCATTTATATCAGCCACTAGTTCTAAATTGATCTTAATGGAGTCAAGGACATTTCTTTCCAAATATCAAGAGTTATTCAACATCACAAGATAGATGGTTATAAGCAAGAAAGCCCATCAATGCTGGAGTTGATCAAGATCCAAACTAATGATAAAAGAAGAATTAGAGAAAGAAAATTACTCCCATCTCGTGAATTTCCTGCTGCAATGAGTCCCTGAGTTGGTCGGTTTCCTACATATTATGAAGAAATTTTAGTGACAACCCACAAAAGAACCTAAAATACTGATGAATGGATCAACATCATACTTTCTACAAACACAAAAAGAACAGAGTAAAAACAGTTGTATTTGAGTGATCAAAACTGCTCTCCTAATCAAAAAACAACAATAAAACATGATCGAACGGAACCTAATAAAGGTTACTAATGTGCCCAAAGAAATAAGGATATATATTCATTCCCAGAAGAAGATTTGGACCAGAACAAATTCATTTGCAATTATGTTATAATCCCTTAATTCCAAACATAATGATCACTAATGTAAGTTAGGATAGAGTTTTTAAGTTAGAAATAAATATAGTAATAATATAAGTTTAACAAAATCAATGTAAATTAGGTAAAAATAGTATCATATATCTTTTTCGGACTTTAAGGAATAACCTTGTGCAAGATTTATATTTCGGTCCATTACGGATTGTCCTTCTGTAAATATTGAAATATCTACAGAAAAATCATTTGAATTGTTAGATTATTTTGTTACAATATAAACTTTAAATATTTGACCTATTAAGTGTCTAATATCGAATTAATCAATATTAAACATACTAATCATAATATTAAATATCTTAATTACTCTCTAATTAAAGAAAGAGAATACATATCTCTTGATTTTTCATCTTAATCTTCTCAAAATAGCTTCGATTCAATTCACAAATCGTTGTTTTGTAGAGTTTACGAGAGCGCAAATGTGAGAAAAAAAGAGTTTGAGATAATTTAAGAGAGTATGAGAGTGAAATGGAATGAAATAAGGGAGAAGATGAATTTAAAAACCTATGAGAAAGGGCTCCAACGGTCAATTTGACCTTAGAGCACTGTTATCGATCGATAACGATCGATTTTGACCGTTACCGAGCAATAACGGTCGAAATCGATCGTTACCGAGCTGTGTCAGGCAGTAACGGTCAAAATTTTGATCGTTATCGCCCGATACAACCTCATATCGTCCGATACGAGGCGATGTTAAGCGTTCCGCCTAGTAACGGGCGGAACGTGTATCAATATGCTGTCGGACCGGTACGAACCGCCCATACCGGGCGATATTATTTGAAACTGTAAACCTTGGCAAGGTCACATATTTGACCAATCGCTACATGTGCAGTGGACTCAAGCAGTGCAGCAACCTCCTTTACCATTCAGCTATGTTTAAGAACATGAACTTCAGAATAAAAGACAAAGATGGCATCTACTGCCATCGAGGAGTAATTAAAATGCATCACACATACGCAAATCTATTCCTACCTATTGATAACCATATAAATGACTATAGTTGTTGTGCATGTGTATATTTTGTAATACCAATGCTAAAATACATAAATCAGAATGTCAATTAGATAAAAAGGATTTTGAAAAACATTACACCTAAAGAAGGATACATGACAAAATCACAGTAGTGCATGTTTAGTTTATGTGACTAAATATTAAGTGGGACGTTGTGGCAGTTAACATGACATTCCAAAATAAGCATATTAAGTACCAGAAGTACCTCATAAGGCCAACCATCAACAACAAATACATCCAACGAGTAACCGTCATTTGTTGAAAATGCATGTGCTTCTTGAATGTTAAGCCCAACCTCAGCAAGCAAAGAAGTCAGCTGGAAATACAAATATTAACACATTTACAAAGATATACACAATAGAAGCATATCAAATGACTAGATACCTTCTATCTAAAAGTGATCTGTCACATCAAATGTCATGCATTAGCAGCTAAAAATCATTGGAGCGAAGAAATAATTTTGTGTAAAGTAACATCTGAATTGCAGAATGTTCAATTTAAAAATACAATATATGTAGAGATATGGATTCTAACATATCTTGTAGCACCAGATACATTGGTTCTTATGAATTCTGAACCAATAAATCTGATTAGCTGAAGCTACAGTTAGTAGCAACCAACTGTAAACCTGATTTGTAAGTATTACTGAATGTATACGACAATTCCAATATTGTAAGTATTACTGAATGTATAAGACAATTCCAATATCTTTTAATTAGTCTGCGAACTTAAAACTGCATGTTTATAAGCAGAGCATAAAAAGAAAGAACTCATTGCAAAATGAAACAATCACCCCACAGTGTAACTTTACAGAAATTGAGACCCAAAAGGAATAGATAAGGAGGCAAAATATCCTTCCAAACCTAATTTGTCAAAAGAAGAATCAGAGCGATAGTGGACTCTACCAAAAATGACTTTAGGTCTCAAGATATCAACTTCTAAAATTTTGTGTGAAGCTCAAGCAAGTGGAAGAGCCATCTAATACCAAAATTCCAATCAATAATAAGACTTGCCTGACAACTACTTTATCAAGTTACAGCAATTTTTGGAAGAAAGGGCAATGAATAACTCAAATTATAAAGCTTATTACATGAGCTGGAAGAGATGTCAACTCCCACTCTGTCAAAAAGTTTGACGAGCTACATTGCAATATATCTCTGTTGGCCAATTATTGCAACCACCAGAGTTAAACATATCGAATATAAGATGGATGGTTCCAACTAATTCCTATTGGAGTTTATATATTTGGCTTCGCAACAGGTATGCCCAAAGTTGCTTTATCTACTATTTCTGTATATTCTACCCAAAATATAAAAGTGTGTTTCTTGAAATAAGATACTTAAACTTGAAACACAAACCATCCACCGGATCAATCAACTCAAATAATAAAACTATAAAGAATTACGAGATGCGTGAACTAAAGCAAATTTTTTAGCAGGCAATCCTAAAGAGTATCAAGAGAACATTTAGAAAGACCGAGATCAGTTTCAGAATTTGGAACTGGGATATGTAGACACTACCCTAGGTTGACCAGTACATGCTGGATTGACCAACCTGGGTAGCTTTCTTCAGATCCTAACCGACTAAAGTCGCTATATCAGCAATACTTAATTTTTGATAAATCTAAGAAAAGATCAATAAAATCCGGTTTAGAACCAAATCACCCTATTTCCGGATGCTTAAAATGAAAAGCAGTACAAAGAATAGAATGCAGGATGTTTGGTGGCTGAATCCGTGTAGGCAGCCCAACCAAGATAAAGAAACAAGTAATACTTGGAAATAATAAAAAAAGGATTAGGGGAATAAGCTAGTCATTCTAGATTACGAACATTGAAAAGTACACAAAGTAGAATGCAGTCGGTGGCTGAATCTACTTAAGCAGTCTAACCAAGACAAAAAAATGAGCTATACCTGATAATAATAAGAAACGATCGGAAGCATAAGCCAGCATTCTAGAATAGGAATAAAGGAAATCATTCCGATAGAACAGTTCAAATTTGACAGATTTTCATAAAAGAAAATGGGGATCAAAGACTATTCTGCTCAATCATCATAAATGATAAAGTATCTTGGGATGAACTACAAGTTAATGATGATAAATCCAATTAAGCTAGATATCACTATGAACCATAGGTATAACAATCGAGGCACTAAATCCCATGAAGTAGCCAACGGAGGTAGTGCATATCAGTGTCATATATGCTAAGCTCCATCTCATAAATATACAATTCTTGAATAAAATATCACACAGGTATAACATGCTGAACAAATAAAGGCAACAAATCAAAAGACATTTAACAAGTGTTCACAAGACAAGCATTCTCCAAGTTTGTAAACGCATGAAGAAAATCATGTAACATGTATACAACTGGGAAAGCAGTTAATTTACCAAACTTAGAAGCTTTGGTTTGTCATGCGTGGAAAAGGTGATTTCATGCATTGGCCTGCAACAAAATAAAATCAATATTTCATAGTGCCGAAAAATAGTAGACGAATGGTGCAAAGCACATCAAAAACAGGATTGACAATTTCATTGAATACAGTGCAGCTAGCACATAAAAAAGAATTAAATCTTATTGAAATGGTAGTCAATTGGGGCAATAATTGATTTATGAGAAAGTTTTGGTGTGTTCGTAAATAAAATGAAGAAGATGTATCTTTTATTCTACAGTTACAGTCATGAAACAACATGAAGAAAGAGGACAGAACCAAAAAGAACCTGGGAAGGTGTGGAGCATTGGCGACACTGTCTCCATCTTGAGCTTGTTGCCTGCTGGCTTCAAGAGCAAGAGCCTCGAGATTAGGCGACGAACCAAAGGCAGGAGGAGGGTGAACACTGAGGACCGTATGGGTGTGTTAAAACATTATTATGGATATATCAACAGGCACAATGTAGAGAAGTGGGAATCTATGCATGGGTAACATACATAAGCTACAAGAGAAACAAAAACATAGTCAAAGAAAATCTCAATAATAAGAAAACATGCAGCAGGAGAACAGAAAAAGAAAAAAAAAGAATAACTGCACCTTTGCCTAAAGTAAGTTGAAGTAGACTGAGCATCTCTTGTTCCTGGTGTGCTAGAATCAGAAGGAGCAGCCTGGTTTCCATCTGGAACTGGTGAAACCTAAGAAGCAATTATCAAGTTAAAGGATAACTAGTTAACTACAAATAGTCTAACTACAATGAGGAAGATAACCTAACAAAGAGAAGAGACAGGACATAAAACATGTGTTTTAAATGTTAACTTTTATGATTAAACTTTAGCATAAATGTGCATCATAGATATCCAAGCAGATTGTATAGTCAAACTTAAAAATAGCTGCTCCCTTCGAAACCTTAAGAGGGTAAAATGCATATCTATAAATATATACATCCATATGCTATACATGCATATACACAGATATTTACACATGTTTCTGTGCAAAGTCTGCAGCAACTCTGTCATGAAAACCAACAAAAGTGGTGGCATGAAATTCCTGCTTCATTTAGTAAATGAATTGAATATCATTTAGTTTCTACCATTGCTTAGTGAAGTAGAAATATTTCTGGCCTCCACAGTTATTCACTGATAAAGATCAGAAGTGTTAGTCCTGAAGAGTTGAATTTACCTAGGAAGGTAATATCAGAACTGTTGACCTTTTTTTCAATTTAACATATTCTCATGTAAGTTCTTTCAGCTGTAATTTTAGCTTGAGCAAGCACAAAGTAGTGAATTTTTCAAGCTAGTACATCATATAAGGTTTCGATCAGTAAGAAATTTTAATTGAGATGATAGATCCCAAAAGAACTAAAGAAAATTTGAAAAAGAAAAGGCATCACCAGAGAACCCATAACAGGACCCAATTAAATAACTATGAAGTAATAGATGTGGATAACAACCCAGAAACCAACAAATTTTCAGAAGTTTCCTGGAGCTACATAGTGAACGTTTGTCAGACAGACAACAGCAATAAATAGTGGCTGAATTAGATGCGGCCTAATCTCAAGTAATCCCAAACTATATGCATATATACTTTACACACACACACATACAGCATCACATTGTAATCTGCACATGAAGGATATCAGTCCTTTAAAAACATGTGCAGTTATTAGCAGCAACCGCATTAAGTAAAACCTATTAGGCCCCATAAAAATTAACAAAATCATGCTCCAAATTTACAGAGGCAAGATGATCCAAGTACAAATAAACAGATATGCTACAAGAGAAGCATCAAAAACCTTGATAATTAATATCAGAAATACTAGAACTCTAAACCAAAATCGGAATCTAAAGCAATTGCTAAATGAAAACCGATTAAGGCACACTACAGATGACATTACCATCCAACAGTAATATGAGTACAATTAGCTTAACTCACAAGTAGCAGCCTAAACTCACAAGCGTGCAAAAGATTAGCTAAAGTCATGTGACACATGCTAGCCCTTTCACAGAAGGGCTCCAACTGGAAATCCATGCAAAGGAACTGTGCTTATCATACTGTCTGGGTAAATAATGTTTGTTTCAGCTAGCCAGGCCCTGGATGGCTCCAAGAAACACCTAGATGTTGATCAAAGATGGAGAGCAACAAAAGCCCTATGCGGTTGCTTCGAATCCATCAGAACTACATGCTTCTTGATTGAATACTTTAAAGTCAAAGCAAAAATCTGACGTCCAAATGAACGAAAAGCTGTTGAAGCTTTTACCTGCACCAAGCGTACAGAAAAGACCGGCCTATTGGCAGGTTCTTGAGCCAGTTCCAGCAACTTTTTATGAGTCAGGACATCTTCTGCCCTCTCTACGTTTACATCCAAGGCATAACTGCAACAGGATAATTCATTCAGGGAAAAAGCACGGCCACAAGGTTTACCAAAAAGCAAACCTAAGGTGCATCGGCGAGTTTGGCTATAAGTTCGTCCATCTACAGAATCTTGATAAGTAATTCCGTAAAACCATAACGAAAAGAACTCGTAGCAGCAACAGCATATTAGAACTCGACAAAGCAATTCAACTTCCGGGTCAAATCCTCAGGACGAGGTGCTTAAGAATGCATTCCCACGAACAGCACTAGTGCGCGGGTCATTCGGGAAACGAACCGAGAACAAAACCCTTGCGGAATCATGAACCAGAGGTAAAACCGATAAAGAAGCCTGATCAAAAGATCAACGAGTCAATGGCACCGCTAAAGAATCCAAGAAAGAGGACGAAAAGATGCGGGGCGGAGGCTCGTCGAAACCGAAGGAAGCGGACGGGACGGGAGATGTACCGAGCGGGAAGACGATTGAAGTGGTTCCACAATCCGTCCTCGAACGACGGAGATTGCACCTCCGGCCGCCCAGCCTCCCTCAGGCGGCGGAGGACCTCGTTGAAGACGTCCAACTTATGGCGCTGCTGCTGCCGGTGGTGGGCCTGGGACGAATCCGACGCCGCCCAGCTGCCGCAGCTCTCGGTTGCGTCCTCCATCGCCATTCACGACGGATCCCACCCCCCAAAGAAACCCAGGGAAACCCCCGAGAAAAGAAACCAAGAAGAAGAGATCCGAACCTCGGGCTCCTTAATGCGTTGTTCTGCGTTCCAAAGATGCTACTCTGTATGCGATGGATGGATCGGGGTTGGGTTGCGATCGCTCGTGATCCACGTGGGACGAGGAAGCGGGGGAGGAGGAGAAGAAGGGGATTGGGTTTCGGAGAAGCAAAATGGCAGGAGAGGAAAGTTACGGAAGCGGAGAACAGAGAGAGAGAGATGGAGAGGCGACGGGGTGAAAGGATATATAAAGGGCGGACCGCGGAGGGTGGCGCATCCGCATCCGCATCCGCAAATGAGAGGCTACCGGCCAGGGGGGGAGGGGGGGAATTAATTATTGTGCTTATCCGCTCCGCTGTCTGGACTAATGGTCCTGCTGACTCGGCCAGCCAGTACATGTTGTTCACGCAAATCAAATCAGATCCCTAATTAAATTTGATTTGGGAAATCTTTTTACCGTAAATCCAAATGTGAAATTTTGAATCAACAGATACTTAAATTAGGGGGAAATTTTGATTTGGGTCAACGAATCAAATCCCTAATTCTTTTTAATCGATGAGATTAAAAGAACATGGAATGAATCAAATCGGCAGATGTTTCGCAAACAGCACTTCCGTCGTTGTTCTGCCTCTCCTCTACCTTCCTAAAGTAGAGTAAATTAAGAGTCGTGTTAATGTTTCGTTACGTCGGAGAAATAGATGGTGGCGAGCGCCGGAGAAACGTCACGAACGGAGATAAGCTCTTTCTCTCCCTAAAAATGCGAATGCCACTTGTAATCTTTTCTCCTCCGGCACAACGCAGGATGTCTGTGTCTTCGGGACGATTCAAGTGCCCATCGGGAAAATCGATATTTCCTAAAGCTCTCGGATAAATTTGATTGCAGTGGCTCGTCCTTTTCGACCACCTCCAAGAACAAGAAAACAACCCTAATCTGGCTGCTGGTGACGTCTCTCTCTCTCTCCTCTACATTTGTTCACGCCTGTTTCTGGCCATCAGGTGCTTGCTCAGGTACCGGCAAGCAAAGACCCTCCTCAAATAGCCCGCTCGAGCAGTTCTACTGCAGCAGGCTAATCTAACAGGGTCTTCTTCTTTAAAAATTCTCTCGTCAACGCCCATGGACGTCTCTGCCCACCGGTACGAAGATGATGACTGCTTTCCTTCAGAGACAGGGAAGGAGTTGCGACCACGAAGGAAGCACGTGGGTGGTGAAGCAGCAGCAGCAGCAGCAGCAGCAGCAGCAACAGCGTCTATGGCGGGGCGGGGCCACAGCCCCGCGAGGGAGGAGAGAGGAGGGTTTCACACGTTGTCGATGGGGAATATGCCGTCGGGTTTCTTCGCCAAAAGAGGAAGCCTGAGAGGATAAGGAAGCCAACGCGACGCACGCAGGGCGTTCCACTACGCTAATACAGTATACGTCGGTGCTGATGTAATTGGATTTGTGTTTCATCCCCCTTTTTCTTAATTAATTTATAATGATTTATCTATCTAACCCTAATTCCGTGGATTTAATTAAGGGTTCGAATCCTCCTTATCTTAATTTTGGTTTATATAAATTACCTTAAGTCGAAGTTCGAATCCTCATTCTAAATTGTAATTGAGATAAGGATTTAAATTATTATTATATATATATATATATATATAATCTAAATTCTATATAAGCTAAGCTTGTTTGAAAGAAAGCTATCTGTATTTAATGTGGTGTATTAAAATTAACTTAGTCAAATATGATCTTCACCATTTTTTTCTTAAAAAAAATAATTTAATTCAGTATATCATCGATTGACCTCAAACCTTCTATTCTAAAATTTAACATTCAACCATCTAGTTTTATTTGATGATTGTTAAGTCAATTTTTAATTATCTAAGATTGATGATGTTTCAAAGAAGATCGAGACTAATCTTTTCCGTTTGTACCAAAATGGCTTTAGCCGACATCATCATTTTTCGAGTCTAATTGATTCGAACACTTATAAAACTACGTTAAAACCTTAGTATTCTTTTGATTTTAAGTTAATATGAGATTCAAAACATTGACTATACTTTTTATATAAGAAATATATGTATATTGGAATATACTTTTATAATATATTTTGAACACGATTACTTCGATAGAAAATTTTATTAAATTTAATAATGATCATGATGCATCTCTTACTGACTTAACTATGAACCTACGATATGATAGCACTTAATCCATTCGACCACATAATTAAGATACCAATCACATAATACCGAGATATCAACCCTATAACGTTAATATGTCAATCGAATAATTCTAAAAGCATCGACTATATATTATTGAAATATCGATCATGTGAATGGTATTCAAATTTTATGTCTAACAATCTTAATGACAATCTTAATAACAATCAAATTTCATCTTCATCCATCACTTTTTACAAATAAAATAAACATAAAATGATTGCACTACACCATCTGATACGGTGTGACTTGATGAAATATAATAATAATATTTGGATCATGAGAGACATGGCCCGATCTAAGCTGGTGGTATTGTGCTTTCCATTTGGATGGCACATATGCATTAAGAAATGAACAGGTGGGGGATAAGAATCGGTCCAAGTCGACGATTTATGATCGAAGATTGTTGAACCTAATCTCCCATGAAATTAGTATGTGGAATTGCAATTAACAATGAAATGAAGTACGTGTCGTATCTGCTGGTATTCAGTAATTAGGATTTGGCAGCATCATTTGTGCCGCTAAATAGCGACTCTGCTCACCCACCTACAATGGATGCATGGCTAGCGAACTTGACCCGATTACGTGAAATATACAGCCACTCCAAGAACAAATAATTGCAACTCAGACAAAAGAGGTAGGTTTGCATTGGCAATTTGGAAGAAGGGATTATTAGGTCACGAGAGATCACTGTTTCATCGGTCAGCTCGACATGAACCGAACAACGAACTAAACGTGTCCAAAATCCAAACGACAAACCAACATGCATGTAGGTTGACACCTGGCGGCTACTGTTTTGTGTTTCTTAATGTCAACCCCCGATGTTAAAAGGTTAAGAGTTGAGCACGGGAATTGCGTGATGCTTGACGTTGTTAGGCAATCCAACGCCATAACCTGTGGAAGTCAAAGCAACCTCACAGATTAGATTCTCAATCGTGGATGCGGACAATGCTCTAAACAACGTTATCCTATTTGCATCTACTCACGTGAACATGTTTCTCTCTTGTAGCGACCAAACCGAGCTGGCGTTCTCTCTCTCTCTATCTCTTTCTTCCACCAATTGGTCGTAGGTGTTTTTAGTGTGGGGATGAGTACGTGGAAAAGACGGCCTTTGGAGGTGGCCAAGGGGTGCCGCCGACAGCATCTGCACGGCACGTGCCGTGCTTTCTTTAGTCGCGCCGCGGCGGGCGACGGCCGCGCGGGCTTCAACCAGTGCGGGGATTACGTGCTTCGACGGTGACACAGTCAGTCTAATATTCTCGTCTCAACCATGGCTGTTTTCCTCTCTCTCTCTCTCTCTCTCAACATACGTTAAGGATTAATGTGGAACGAGTCAATCCAGTTCTCGAGGGATTTGTGTTAAGACTTGAGTTACCTGATTGGAAATTTACTATCAACGGATACGTGATTATCAAGTGATAATCATACGCTTGAAAGACGATCCTAAGATCACTTATCTTCCTTTATGATAAGAAAAAGAGGAAAGAAATCTCGAACTATTCGGGTTTATATTTATGAACATTATATTACTAACTTAGAGCATCAAAAAGACTGAGTTGAAAAACATTTCTCGATAAAATATTTTAATCTCAGGAGCATGATATTTCTATCTCGAAAGTACAATACTTCCTCCTCTACAGCGTAATATTTTCATCTCACAAGCTTAATACCTTCACCTCATATCCACATTAGAGACGCAATACTTTTACCTTGGGAGTTCGACACCTTCATCTCAGATCCACCTCCAAGTCATATCAAAATCATTTCGGACAATTCTACATACACTAGTCTAAATTATATTGGACTGATCAAGATGCCAATAATATTTTCCTCTAATACCATCTAAAACTATCGTATCTCGATAAAAAAGATATTTATAACTTGTTTATAACATTCATATCATACCTCAACGCTGCTCGTTCGTTTAGTTCATTCCAACGGTTGATAAATTCATCTTTAAATCCCAAGTGGACCACTGTGCATCCTTTAAGCATTATCACCTGTCTTAGTATAAATAAGTGAATTCTGATGACGACTTCAATGTTAATATGATGTAGACTCTTAATCTAATACCAAAGATAAGATAAAGCTTAATTTAATATTCTAACACTTTTGACCATCTTCGGCTAATTGGGTTGGTCTTCTGCGATGATTTGTGGCTCCTAAAGTTATAACTAATCTTAGACTACAACTACCTGTAAATTAGGGTTCGAACATGAACAACACAAAAGAATCCGTAAATTTATCGTCCTCGATAAAGTAGTTACAAGAATGGTATTACATTTGGATGATGATAAAGCTATAATTTATAGCTTAAATTGAAGAAGTCTAGATAAATATAGATGGTGTGATAGATGTTGATGATGTTCGAATAAGTCGGATTTGATTCTGGGTCATACGTGCAACAAGTTCGTCGGATGGGTCGACGTGCACAAATATCAAGGTCAGATGTGATGCCTCGACGAGCTTTCTCCGACGCTTTACTTAGCTTCGAGGTGGAAGACAAGAGTTTTGAGTAAATAATGACTAACCTCGATTATAATGACTTAATAGGCTTAACCTAGGAAAATATTTTATGGTATGAACAAAATATTTCTCTAAAATTTATATTAAATTGATATTCATGGGGTCGAATTGTTAACTGAGCCTATTTCGACTAATTGACTGTTCCGTCGAGCTATGATTGAATGAATATTTTTCCTACCAATATACTAATTTCATCGAGAACGATTCGTTATCATACTCGACATAATACATAAGTTATATTTTTCTTTTTTATTTTCTCAAACAATAAGTATCGAAAGTTTTCTTCCGTATTATCGGTATTATGAATGTTTACGTGAGGCAAAACTCATATTCGATGTATTCACCATGGGAAGTTGAAACAAATACAAAACAAAATAGAGAAATTGTATTTTTATTTCCTTATAATAGTGCTTTAAGGTCACATGCACAAAAAAAAAAAAAAAAGTAATTCGATGAAGCTTGCATACAAATAAAAAACGTGGAAAGATTCTTGAATGCACGCATATGTCTCCTTGTCCTTTGATGATTTGGATTTGCTCCTAACTCGTGAGATGCATTTTGTTTTCTTTTAGTAGGCAGGAAGCAGCGGTTCAATGAATGCGGACGCAGATGTGAGTTACCCTTCATGTGGATTCAAAGTTGCACGTTGTTCATTGACGTGGAAACACGCTAATTGATCATGGCGACGTTGATTGATGTAGAGACATATCGATCATTGATATGTTGATTCGTTTGCCTTCGCGTCAATACTTTTAGCTTATGATTATTATTATTACATCATCGAGGAGAATAACTTGAGATAAAAATGTGTAGTGTAGGATTATGAGAATTTTAAGAAAATCCCATTGTGGTGTTCTATATATTGCCGAAAGATTTGGTAAGTGGTGAGGATAATATTTAATCTAAGAACTTGCTGTCCGGTGGATAATAGAATGAGATTATTGAGGTTAGCCACATCCATCAAATTTCAAATGTGGCATAGAGGGTAGGGTCTGACAAGCCCTATTGACTTATATTAAAACTATATATATATATATATATATATATATATATATATATATATATATATACTAATATCCTATAGTGGCAGATGATGATTCTCTCCGTCCTAATTCATATTATAATTAGCAAGTTATACTGAAAAATAAAATAATTAAAATCAAATAAAGTTGATTACAAAGTTATAAATACTATCAAAATATTCTATCGTAATATTAGTGACTAATTTTCGGTAACAAGATTAATACTATTTCTTTAGTCTCATAAATACATGACATATTGTCATATCCAAAATTGCCTAAGGTATATGCTAGCAAGGTAATATATATCCGCAAACGATCAACTTAAACATTAACCTTGTATGGTCTAAAAAAATTTGCATAACAAAGAAAATATAAAAAAGATGAATATACAAGTAATTATTATTATCGTACGAAAGAATGGATAAGATAATTGAAATCTAAAATAATAAAAATAATAATAAGCTTTTATTAAGCACAAAAGGTTTCAAAAATAAGTTGAATGAATGCAGGGCTCCGAATCCGAAGATAGATTCAGACCCAATGTTCACCTAATAATTTTTTCAAATAAAAAGTTCATTGCTTTATGTTGCTTTGGATCACAGTTATTTTTCCCTTACCACGTGTGATGATGGCAAAAAACCTCACGTGTTCGCTTAATTTTATTATTATTTTTTTTTTTGTCCAGGTCCTTTGACGACTACACGTGGTTAAGATATATATTAACCCTTTACAAATGAGTTATCGTTTAGGTGTCAAATCAAATAATTCTAACTAAGGATGTGATAATATGGTTTTAGAACTTACTAAATCTATTATGTTTACTAAAATATCTGCATGTGAGATCCTAAATTAAATGCTTCTTCTAACTCATATTTTCTTTTGCATGTCCTTGTAGGACCTAAGATGTTACGAGGAGGCTTTCCCTACAAAGAGATATACAAGGGTGTCATATAACTTAGGCAAAGCTTATTAAGTATATGATAAATAATATCAGAGTAGAACAAAAATATATTTTAATAAACACTTGATAGGTAATAAAAAATACAAATACAAACTTCACAAGCTCTGAATGATCATGCAACAAAAGGTCTAAAATGATCTGTCATGACCAAGAGTACATCTAAGTACCACACAAGGTGACAAACTAACCCTATAGCTACATCGATGGCGGATGGACTCTTACAGTTTTTTTTATCGTTGGTTCACTATTTTATTCCATAGTAGTATCCTATTTATCTTTGTATTTTGCGTTACTTATTAAGTGTTTGTTGAGATATCTAGACCCCGAGTTAAATATTTCTTCTAACAATACGTTAGAAACCCGATCATACACTTTTCCAATAGTTGATGTAGTCTTCCAATTGTTGATGGAGTGATGCCCTTTATCCATTAAACCGGGACACGTTCTCACGATCGAGGAACTGCTTTAGCTACTATGTTTGATAACCCATTAGCTTCTTGAAGGAATCACCATACTACTATACAAGTAAATCAATAATTATCTTACAATATGTTGAGCATATATATCATCTGGTAACATGTTAATCACAAGATATTATAATGTAAACTCGTAAAACATATGAATAACTAATAAACATCAATAATAGGAGGAATCACACTCTAATCGTAATCACACCCAATTTAACTATAATCTAATTAAACCAACCAACCTATCTGAAATCCTCATAAAACTAGGATCATCCTAAATTAATATAATTTGAACTTCCTCGGATCCAATTTGGGTAGAAGAGGCTTCTGTGGACCACTTCCAAGTGTTCAAACTGGCTAATTGGGCTAAGGTTGGGCCCTACACAGTATTGGGCCAAGCCACAATGGATCTTGGTCCGAGGTCATGTGTCCAACACGTGTAAGGAACAAGATGAGGGTGTTTAAATGGTTCATTCGAAGGATTGTGTCCCTTAAAATGACGAATGAGAGACACCATTTTGTCAAACTATTAAGAGTGTAATATGTGTTTTCTTCTCCATTAACTGTTAAAAAGATATAACATACATCTCATAGAGTACGTTAGGTGGATGTCGCTTAATAGTTATGCATGTGATTAAGATATATTGTATGATTTTATTTATTGTACGAGAACTATTATTGTTTATAATGCTTAGTAACCATCCACTATCAACTCACCTCCTCATATGCAATCATTTTTCTCAATAAGCTCGATGAATCCAAGTTGATATAACATTATGAAAACATTAACAAAAAGAAAGAAGCTTATTATTTCGATACTCTTTCTTACTATTCATAATATATATGAGTTGTCATCAACCTCTCAAGGGTACTTCAGCTTCGCCTGTATGGTTTCCTACTTGATGAGGGCGATGTCAAAGAGGTGGCCTCCTATGGGAGTAGAGCGAAGTCTTAGAGGCCGTCGTTAAGGGGAGGAGCACATGAATTGAAGCATGGATACGCTGTTGAAGTATTTATATTACTTGGAGACTCGTAGTGTGGTTGTATTTTTAGAGTGCATTTTACTTACTTTATTTTAAATTTTAAATTATTACGAATACAATTTTACTTACTAATTTATGAAAAATGAGTTACTAATTTTTGTTTAGTGATACAAATTTCATTGTATTTTAAATATTGCATATATTTATTTTAAATTTAAATTTATATTTTAGTTAGAAAAATTCGAAATCGAGGTTTGACCCCAACCAGGCTGTTGGTCGGACCGGGCCAAATCCAGCCCGAGTCAGCCTTAGGCTCGGTCCAGGCGGCCAACCGAGCACTGAGCCCAGAAGTCCAGCGGCCTGCGGTCCTGCACAAGTGTGCCACCGGCGACCGAGCGCGCCGGCCCAATATATATATATATATATATTCCTGGGGATACAGGTCAGTTGTATGAAACCCTTTGTACATGAGCACAAATAAAGCAATCAGACCATCATCATCGCCATGTGAAGTGGATGAACACACTTCACACACTGATCTAATCACCTTCGCTACAAAGGAAAACATTACATAGAAGCATTATTCATCTGTAAGCCCCTGCATTCTGCTGCTGCATCTTCTTCTACAAACACCTTCCTCCATATCCTGCATTCCTGAAGAGCGCCTGCTTTACGTCCTCGGCGCTTACGACTGCCCTCTGATCCATGTCCTGTGTAGCACAGCCATCAGCGGCGGAGGACGACCAACATGAAGATTTCATCGTCTCAGAAGTGCAGAAACTAGTTGCAATATGTAGCCAATGCCTGCAGATGTCTTACCTCTGAGCAAGACGCCTGCATGCCGAAGTCACTGAAGCAACTCACCACGCATTGTTGGATCTCCAGTCCCAGCGCCTCCAGGGTGCTCACCGTCGACAACAGCAGACCCGGCTTGGCCGCGCAGCAGATCTCGATTCGGGTGTCGTTGTCTCGTCTCTCCACCTCGAACTGCAAGATCGCTTTGCATGGGGGTTATCAGATTCGAAGCCCGTCATCGAGTTTTAGTGCGAGCCCAGCACAAACATTACCTTGGGGGAGTTCCTCACCAAGGCCTCGTTGGAATTCAACTCCTTGAAGATGCTCAGTAGACTCGCCTGCTCCCGGCTGCCGTCGATCTCCTCCTGCAGGCGCTTGATCCTCTCCAACAGCTCCTTCATGTAGTCGATGGTGTCCCCGAGAATGGATGTTCTGTCCATCTGGTGAACCCAAAGTTTCTATCAGTCCACCTGATGGCCGGTCATAAGAACATGGAGGACTCTGGAATCGCTTACCTTGCTGATCTTGGGAACAACAGATCGCAGCATGGATAGCCGATCGTTGAGCCGTTTCCTTCGACGCCGCTCCGCCATTAGATTCTTGGAAGGCATCCCCTCGAGCTTCTTCTTCTGCTTCCTCTCCACGCAGCCGCTCAGTTCGAACATACTCGGCGCCTCCCCGGACTGCGCCACCTCCACTTTGCACGCGCTCTGCCACTCTCCATGGACGAGGCCGAGCTCGCCGTCGTCCAGCGTCGACCTGACCGACGAGGTCTGGATCTCCGGCGCCGCCGTCGTGGCCGCCGTGTACACGCCGCCGCCTAGCGGACAGTACAATTCGCTCAAGCAGTCGAAATTAGGATCCACGGTCATGGCGACGCCGCCGTCGAAGGCAGTAAAGCTGGGAGGGACCAGCGCAGAGCTCTGCTGGAAGCAGTCCATGTTCCCTTCACAGGAGAAGAACTCGCCCATTCCCGCCGGAAAGGAGTCCCATGCATCTCTTCTCAGGGAAAGCAGCTCCTCCAAGAAGCCATGCTCATCAAGCTCCATTGCTTTCCTGCCTACCAAGCACTACAAGCAGAAGAACAAAAGCTGAGGAATTATATATACAACCTCACAGCATCAAATGCAACATCCTTTCCAACGAGGTATGTTGTCGGCATTGCATTAGAACCAATAGAGCTTAGCCTAATATCGCAATGGAATCTCCTCTCTCTGTCTCTCGCCCCCTATGGTCTTTCTCACGCAAATCTGCAGTCCTGAAGGGGTGTTATAATAAAGGGATGGACTGAGAGCTTTGACCCACAAGTCTGTCGGAATCGAAAAGGATGGAGGGAGAGACCCGAGGCCATGTCAGGTTCCCTGGCCACGTACCTTTACATATAACTGGGTGTATATAGACATACATATATAAGTTATGTAACATGCAACAATCTCTCTCTCTCTCTCTCTCTCTCTCTCTCTCTCTGCTTGCGGTGAATGCAATGGCAGTGGTCAGCGAAGACATGGATGACGACTTTTTGCAGAAAGCTGAAGGAGTGCTGCTTGAGCTGATTGCATGGAGCTGGGAGACTGATTGGCCACCATATATATATATATATATATATATATATATATATATATATATATATATATATATATATATATATATATATATGTATAAATGAAAACGAGAAGAAAACTAGTCAATGAAGTGGACTGCAGGATTCAGCAATAATAAACATGAAGGCTGAAGCTTACCGTGTTCACGACAAGTTATCCGACAGCCGCAGATTGCTATGTATTCATTTATAACAAAGAAAGTAGAGGAATGCAATTTGCTTCGATTGTGGTGGGTTCATCAAACACAAGCAAAACACTCGTCATTTTCTACTCCCACGTAACGTTCAAGTACACACTCATTTGTGTTCTGGACACAATTAAACATATTTGATTTGGCAATTGCCGAAAACCCCCAAGCAAGCGTCGCGTGCAACTTATTGTGACCATTATTGTTCATACTCGTCTGGTATTTATAAAACTCATTCGAACCTCCAATAGACGAATATGTGAATGGGTTCATGCGGATTTCCTCTGGAAAACATACTGAGCTAAATTAATGGGTTTCCTCTGGAAATAGATATTAGGGTTGTTTATTGACCGGTCCTGTCCTTCCGTGTAGGTGTTGACGAATGTTTGTTAAGTCATATCATGTCTTATCAATGCCTTCTATCACAATATATCTCATATAAATCAAAATCAAAATCAAAATTAATTCTACAATATAAATATATTAGAAATAAAGTTAAAAATTAATTTTGTATTACTAAAAGATTAATGAGTAGATTAGAATTGTCCTAAAATATATTATAGATCTCAACACATTTGTCACATATTTCAATGATAATTAAATATCCATATAATTAGTTTAAAATAATGAAAACTTAAGATTTTATATATTGAAGTTGTGTTACACTTTGAATCATTTAAGTTTATGGATTATAATGATATGCATTTACCATGTACCGTACTTAGACCTGATAATTAATAAATAATAAAAAGAATAGTATAAATAACGCATTACTTGTTTCAAGAACAATGGGGGATGAAGTCGTCCAACGTGCAAGTTTTCGCACATACAAACAGAAGAAAAAAAAAAACTAATAATCAAAAGATAGCCTAAGTTGCGAGAATGTACAGAACCAATTGTGCCTTTTTAATGGCAGTAGTAGTCATCATAATTTTTGCTTGCTTTTGCTTCATCTTACAAGCTAAACTTCATTGGAATTTTGCTGTACGACGAGCATGGTTTAAACAACTGAACTAAATCGTGCACTACATCACCCATGATAATATTCTATGTATCCATCGTTGCATTATAGACTAGCAGCTTTTTTCGTGAAATGTGCCGACCAATTAAATATGATGCGGATGATATTATTTAAATGATATAAAGAGGACAGTTGTTCAGCTAACGTATGGAGAGCAGAGGAAGTACAACGCATTATATCTCGGTCAAGCTAAAATACATTATACCTTTGATTATGTATATAGTTATTCTCTTCCCACTACCGAACAGTGAGTGCGGGATTAGATTAAAAGCCAAGGCTCATTCTAATTTACGTCACGACTAGAGGCACGAAGTAACGCTTCGAACGAGTACCATCACCGTCGTTCGTGGGTGGAGTCATGACTTAAATCCCGACACAAAGTAAGCACGAATTATGGATGAAGCGACTCATCCTCCTCCCCTCCTCCTCGTCCCGTGTGGGAAAGAAAGAGTGTATGGTCAAAATTTAAACCCAGGTTGACAAACCTCGAAAATACAGGTGGCAAGGGCCAACATCACCATAAGCTCGGAGCATCTGCTTGACAGCCTCGTCTCTTCGTGCGTGGTGACAAGAGCTGGAAGCGAAGCCTTTATCTCTCTCTCTCTCTCTCAAAACCACGGCAGTGCAACTCGGCCCACAATATTGTTCTCACCACCTTCTCAATACCACCCATCTCTCTCTCCGAATCTTTTTGTCTCGTTTCATCTCTAATTAGACGCAGATGGAGACATGGAAGGGTAGGAGGAGAGGAGGCCACAAGAGGCCAGAGGCGGAGGACCTGCAGGCTTTTTTTCTCACCTACAACTTCGGGTTTCGCGTGTATATAGTAAAAAGTAGGGAGGGGTACGGGTTACAGATCCACCGGGCAGCCCTATTCAGCAGGCACTCCTTTCTTGGTTTCAGGGCTTCTTCTACAAGTCATGCAATCAAACAGAGGAGAAGGCTAAGGCTCCGTAAAGGCCGGCTAGCTTTGCGTTGGCCTCATCCAGCTCGATCGATCGAGAGAGAGAGAGAGAGAGAGAAAGAGAGATAAAAACACCTTCTCTTTGTCTTTGAAAAAGAACTAACCACGGAGCGCTAAAATAATCGGTAGGAGAGAAGCAAGTTTTCGTGCGTTGAATCATCACAAGCAAACGAAACGAACCTGAAAAGGAGGGAGGGTGGGGGTGGCAAAAGACAAGGGGAAGCAGCCATCAGCGTCCGGGGAGAACTTTCATCACCGGCGCTCGTTTGGTTCAGCTGGTCATTTCGTCTCGTGTACTGCTGGCTGGTTAATATATCTGCACCAAATTGCAGGAGCCACGGAATTAATTACATGAGAAAGAGAAAGGAGATATAAAAGTGACAAAAGTTGCAGTGGTCCACGACCACCAGTTCAAAATGTAGGTTTACGTGACTGTGACTTCACCGAGGGAAAGAGTGTACAGACGAGGATTGCAATTAGATGGTGACGACCCAACTTCACGTCAAGGAAGATGCTGTAACATTTGTCAAGGGCATGTTAGGTCCCGTTCAGATTACGGCCTAAATTATAGACGCGCATAGTTCACATTAAAACCTGTGACTCCGACCTTTATCTATCCCATTCATTGGCTCCATTCTCCCATCAAATGTTTCCCATTCTAGTCATGACTGATCGCCTTTTCTGCCACCAGCATTAGATTAGATTAAAAGAAAAGAACTGTTAGCGTGTTTAGTTATCTCGAGCATTAGCAGAAATTTAATAAGATTCGAAGAATTATTTATAATGCCACATAGGTTTCTCACCTGCTAAAATAATTGGCAGCAGACGACGACACCATTTTGCTTGTCCCGAACATTCACGAGGGTACCACAAGTACATGGGCCACTCGTCATAGCAATAGCATTTAGCAAAAAGCCTGCAGAGTTGGTGATTGAATAGAATCAATCCATCTTGGCTTCAATGTCCACGACGCTGTGAAAAAGAAATGTTTCAGATTGCACAGTACAAGTTTTGATAATGCAAAAGTATTGAGATATCATACCAAAAAGGACCATGAATGGTCAATCCACAGTGCCCAGCCTCTGAATTCGGACCAGCAGTCCTCCTCGATCATTAACATTTCCTGTGGGCTTTTTCCACTACCTCAGAACAAGTGCTTGCCGATGCCCAAGGGGGTACATCGTGGTACAAAGATGCCTTGTGATGCAGCAGCTCGGGACATGGGAGAAGCCACAAGGGTTTACGTTACATGAGACCAGACAGGAATGGCTTGTGTCCTCGGAGTCCTCTCAATGCTCAGAATCCCAATACCCAAGTGATAGATGCCCCCAAGTAGCATCGTCTTTTCATAATTTTCAACTTTCAACCCAAGTTTCATTCCATGAATACGGAGACTGGCATGACAAAGCGCACAACTGCCTGCCTGAATCCGAATAATGATTACCATAAGTCATGAGCTCACTTGAGATGCTGCTCATAAGCAACAGAATGCAGCCAAATGTGTACCCATTTGCAATCTAAATGTAGTCGATATGTTCGATAACGTTGACCCCATTGAAAACCAAAGCACATTAAATGCAAGAACGTAGCCCCAAATCTTGGGGATCCATTATCGCCACCACCACTCATCAAGACTGTAGCCCCCATGGTTTCTTCCACCACCACTTTGATACCCTGCCGCAGAGGCATTAAATGCAAGTATTAAGAGGGGGAAAGAAACAAGTACATCAGAAACAGATAGATAACTTCAACCAGTCGAAATAACACTTTTATTGATTTCAGAGGAAGAACTCACGATTCCAAGTGCTAACCAGTTCGAGGGACTTTCCAGATTTAGGTGTTCTTCCACCTTGACTGAAATGAAACAACAAGTGCTGTGTTTACATTTGCACTACATTATCATATACTCAAACAAAAAGAGTGATGCAGCATATGTTGCTGCGCAACCACAAGACAGAAAACAACATAAAGCCTTATTAGCAAGGGAAGGGGAGGAAGAGGGGGCGGAAATCATCTGCTGAAGCATGCCATAACTTAGGTACCATGAAGTCCAACTACAAGTTGGTGATGTCTGTTGATTAGTTGTGAGAATTGAAGTGAATGCTGATGTTTAGTTGAAAAGTTTTGCTATGTAAGTTGATCTGATGCATGGAAAACTGTTAAGGTGCCGATTCAGCAAGTGAAATGAATTTATACTAATGAACTCATCATATTTGATTGCTGTGAACAAATGGGACACAATGGAGAAAAGATCCTCAAGGTCCCTTTCCACAACCCTGGATAAAATTCTCCTTATGTAAAGAGTAGTTCCAGAATTTACCACTTCATTCCCGCCATTACATAATTCAGATAATGAAAATACAGATTAAAATAACAAACATCATAGTCAGACAAACTAATGGAATTAGCAAACCAAAGAAATAAAGAAAACCTGCCACGACCTCTGGACTGTGACCTCATCTGAGTTCCAAGTTGAGAAGACCGAGATCTAGAATGGGACCAACCCTGCCCAGATCATGATCTCTAAGGAGATGGAGATCGAGATCACCAGAAAGGGTACCAGGTAAGAATGCAGAATCTTAGAGCATCATTTTGGAATCAATTAAAGAGCCTGATGTGACAACAAGACAAGGTCCCAACTATTCATGGTCGGCTACCTGAAGAACCTAATATTTTATCACAACAATTACTAAAATTCCTGTGCCCTTGCAATTGGTATTACATGACAAACTAAGATAGAGAACAACTAACCATAGAATCTAAGATGACCATTGAAAAGTAAATTCACCTTATCCTTATAAATATAACTCATTAAAGAAGAGAGCAACCATTTAATACTCCGGCAGTTTGTCAAGGAGAAAAAATAGATAATCAAATAGAGTGTAAATTCAACTCGGAGATGAGAATACACAAAAAAAAAAAAAAAACAAAGTGATCAATAACACAACTGCTTCAGCAAGATAATAATAAGATTTTGGATATCTCTACTCTTTGTACAACTTATAATTATCAAAATAAGTGCAAGGTTGCCATGCTGATGGGTGTGTCAACAAACATTAAAAGGTATCATGCTAGTGCTAACAAATGCACAAGGTAACAACATTTGGTTAGGATAATTTTTAACTTGTGCCACTCAGCAGAGATGCATGCTAACAACTCCTATTGTAACTACCATGGTATGATTTAACCAATTTTTGGCTCATGCCACTCATCACAGGAGCATGCTAACTATCCCATGCCGACTAGCATGGAATGAAATAATACCATGCCTGGAATGGTATCGAAATGCCCCTGTGCTATAATACAACTATACTTGGTTAAGTGAACCACATGTAGGCATCGGCGGCTGAAGTTCAAAGTAGGAGGTATTTAACAGATAAATCTTTGTATTTAATGAAGTTAAAAGCCGATGTCTACAATTGCAGGGAGAAGCAAAAGGAAGACAACAAACTAAAATTAACTTAATCCCACAATTGATGGCTCCTATAGTCCTGAAGTTCAAAGTATGAGTCAGGCTGATATCCCTTCCAAACCTTCAACAGTATACTCAACAGATAAACCTTTGCATTTATTGAAGTTAATAGTTGATGTCCACAATTGTAGGGAAAAGCAAAAGGAAGAGAAATAGCCAAAACTAACTGCATCCCAGTATTTGACATCAATTCAACCAGCATCATGACGTTGTAATGCAAAATAATTATACAAATAAGGACAATAAAGAACACATTGTGATAAATAAGGTATCTACTAAAATGTAAACAACAACGTCACAAGCATATGACTCTCATGGTACACTAGATTGACCTAGAACAATCTCAGGTGTACTTGATTAACTAATAAATAAATAAAATAGAGCTAAGCGGAGAGAAAAGAAAGGGATATCATAACAGAGGAAAATTGCTAACAAAATAATGTATTATCGACTGAGATAGCACACATGGGGAAGAAAGAATATGCAGTAAAGGAGAATATTAACCTGAAGCAGTACAGACAGTGGATCCTAAGCAGCACCAAGTACCACATTTGAAACTTTGGCTCTTTTATGTAATAAATAATTCTACATGGCAAGAAACACAACAGATCCATGACACAAAGAAAAACATTATGCACACAAGTCACCTTGCAATTCTTGCTCTCCATTAGGTCCGCCAACTTTATTGATTACCAGAAGCTCCCACATTAGTTATATAACACTGCCCAAAAGCTAGAACGATGGGCCAATGCAAGACAACAAGGTGGACTTCACGGCCTTGATATTAAAGCAGTAGAATTTGGAGGTAAAGATCCCCTGTCCAGTTTAACCAGCCCGATATGAGACCCTCGGGGTTCAATGATTCCATAACTCACATCTCCTTTTCCATCTGATAGGGCATATTTTATTTTTGGTAACCTATCCTCCTACCGCTATTCACGACCACATCAGCATCAGGGTCATCACGCTAGACTGCACCCCCCGGTCAATTCCGATTCCGCAAAGGTCGGACGGCGCAGACCGAGTATCATGCCATCCAGCAGGAGTCAGGATGGTGCCGACCGAGTACAGCACCATCCCGTAAAGACCGGATCGGCACTGACCAGGTACAGCACCGTTCCGCGAAGGCCGGGACGGCGCCGACCGAGTACTATACCATTCCACAGGATTTGGGACGGTGCCTACCAAGTACAACGCTGGTAATCATAAATATGATAGGTACGGCTGGTCCCCCGGGGGAAAGATAAAAACCCCTCATGGGGGCGACAACATAGGTGACTAATTTTTCACTCAATTCTAACAAGATCTTCGGAGGGGTCGAAATTGAGAGCCCCCTTCCCGACCCGACCTGTGTGCAGGATCCGTTGATAGAAAGGAGGCAGTAAGCCAAAGGGAGTTTCCCGACTTCGGAGCCAGAGCCCAAGCCCGACCTCACCAAAGCACGATCACCGACGTGGACGATCCTATGCATTCGGGACTGAACCAAGCCGTGCTGACTCCATCTGCCACCGTGTGAATGATCCCTATCACCGCCCAATGTTTTTCTTTCCGAGAGTCAGCACATTGTACCCACACCGACCCGACTACTAGGTCAACAACAGAACCCTAATCCTCTCTCCAATTTCCCGACATTATCCCCTACAATTGCTTCACAGACTCTATAACTCAAGGTCCCGTGTTTGTTCATCACATCTCTGTGGAACCGACCCTAAAGCATCAACGCCGCAATACCCATCATGTAACATGAGATTAAGAGACCCGGTTAACCAGAATCATAGCATGATATGAAACAAGAAGTAAAGCATCCGAGTCCCAGGGTGCTTGAGATGAGAAGAAGATGATCCGAAAGAAGAATGAGGTCGATTAATGAAGGATTTACCTCCTGCGTGGAGAATCCGCCTGGAAGGAACCAAAGAAAGAGACTAGACGACATGGAGATTACCACCATCTCGGGGATGGACGCGAGGGTTTCTCTTCGACCGGGTTCCTCCGACGAAGACGAGTGCCCACATGGATCTCAAGTTGGGTATTTATAGGGCTCGAACACCCGTATACGTTTCTGCTGTTGGGCTCGTCAATTAGGCCCATCCATCCTAAATTGTAATTTTTTGCTTTATTTCTTGTATGATATAAAAATACGACAGTTATAAATGTTTTTATTTTATTATATTTTTTTTTCTGTGCGATTCTGTCGTCACACGTCAGCCAGATATTTTCGTTTTCGGTGCAGGAAGCACAGGCGAACTCGGTCACGTCATCGACCGTGTTCCACCAAAATAAAATATCCCGACTATCTCCACCCCGACCCATACCATCCGACGTGGCGTATTCGCCAACCGCACGTTAACCGACCTATTTCCTGGGTTCGAGTATCACTTCCATTAAAAATGATCTACCCTCCTCCGAGAAAAAGATAGTTTATTTCCTTCACGGGTATTAATATCCGTTTCTGAGAGATGTTTCGTGGCCTGCATCGAGGCTCGTAGAGCTGTGGGGCCCTTAGAAGTGGACTCGTGGATGTGAGCCACGTCTGCAACTCCTGCTGTTGTCGTCTCTTAAATCGTTTCTATGCTATATATTATTCCAATCTGCGTTCTTGGGAACCGCCACATTGACCGCCGGTAAGAGCTCGACATCGCGTTCGGGTTGGTTGTCCGGAGTTCCTCTGTCGCTCGATGGAGTCCGTCGCGGCATCGGTAGCGATTCCCTCGTCGCCTTCTCCCCTCGCCTTATTCTCCCCCAGCAGGAGTGTCCCTCGACGCCCATCCTTCTTCCCGATCGCCTCCAAGAGTAATTCTCAACTTCTTCGTCCTTCTCCTGCTCCTCTTTGATTCGATCCGCAACCTAAAGTTCTCTTTTTTTCTGCCCTTTAGATAGGGAAGATGAGGCCGATCTCAGTTCGAAATCCGAGAGCACCAGTCTCGTGCCTTTCCTCAGCAATCGGGCTCCCATCTCCCCCCTTCCCAAGGTACATCACCTGATCCGCTCTTTTTGGTGTCTTTTGTGGTATCTGTCTAAGATGCGTTTCGTGATTCGTTAGGACACGGCGATGGGCTTGGTCTTAAGCGCGGCAACTGGAAGAGGGTGGACGACGGGATCGGGAATGGAAGGTCCCCCGGTCCCCGCTGACACCGATTCCGCCGATCAGACGGTTCTCACCTTTCCCTGGTCCCTCTACACCAGATCGCCCCGTCGTCGGATGCGCGTGGTCTTCACCTGCAACGTCTGCGGCCAGCGGACGACTCGTGCCATCAACCCCCACGCATACACCGATGGCACCGTCTTTGTCCAGGTACACCTTGCGTTGTTGGAACTAAAAAAGAAGTACCTTTTTATTATGCTTTTCTTGCTTGTGCTCTAAAAATGGTTTTTTTTCTTCGATTCTTGCTTCAGTGTTGCGGCTGCAATGTGTTCCATAAACTGGTTGACAATCTGAATCTGTTCCATGGGATGAAATGCTACGTGAGCCCGAGTTTCCGCTACAAGGGAGACATGCCGATCGATTACATTGATGCAGATGGTGATCAGGATATCTTTCCCATCGTATGAGGTGAAGGAGTGGCGTTATGAAAGTGATCTGTAGATATCCCTGTTTATTTGTGACTATGAACAGTGACATTACATATTTAGAGATTATCTTGCTTACAGAAGTAATACCTGATGGGATTTGTTTCTTTTGATAGATACATACGTTTAATCCTCTGCTTACATTGTGATATTAGTTCATATTTGACATAAAACAAAACGCAAAGAGTTTATCAAGCAAAAGTTGGCCTTTGAGGTGATCGAGTGGCATTGCTTTGTCCTCTTGCATCACGACGGCTCTCTTAGTTCATCGTCTTTTCCTAGTTATACAAGCAAGACTACTGCCTCTTCGATTTAGTTGTTTGTCATATCAATCTTGAGCATCATATTTCTTGTGTGCTTCATTTTTCTTGTGGACAGAACAACTTCTCGGCTAGGATATAGATTTCTGCTATTAATTGTGTTGTGAATCATGGTATGGTGATCGAGCAGCATTCTTAGATTTTTAGAACGTCAATTATGATAAGAATTTTTAGCTAATACGAGTGGAAGAGAAGCGGTTTGAATTATTGTGGCATTGACTTGGATCTTTCTCTGTCTGGTCAATTGATGAATGTGAACAGGAGAAAGGGGAATTAACAACCATTTGATCCAATTAAATCAAACTAAACGTCTCCTCATTCAACGATAATAACTCTTCCAATGAAACATTCATATCGTTGTTGTTCGTAGCTATTTGACTTTGTCTTCGTTGCAAATATTGAATAGTGAATCATGGTGACGATTCCTCGATATTATTCTCTTTTTCTCGTTATACATTTTCTTCTCCCCTCTCTTCCTCCGTTGTCTCATTGTCGATTACGACAACCGTGCGTCGTATTATTATTATTATTATTATTATTATTATTATTATTATTATTATTATTATTATTATTATTATTATTATTATTATTATTATTGTTGTTGTTGTTGATGTTGTGGTTTAGTCTTGTATTATTTCCGGAGAGATTATCTAATGCTTTGACCATTTTATTTGGTCATTCTTTTTGCCGGAGAGACTTCGTTCGATGTCCCATATAAATTAACATTCACTAAAGCTATCGGATGCTAATCCTCGTCCTTCCAATTTACTGCTGTTACAACTCGGGAAATGCGGACTGGTCCTCCTCTAGTTCATAGTATTCTACGCAGGAATAAGATCGAAGTGTCATCGGCACACGTTTCCTCCAAAACTTATGCCAAGCATGTATGCCGAGAAAGTTGAATGGGCCATAGTCGAGTTTATAGATTTCTTCGGACATTATCTCTTACCACAGCATAGTCAATTTACCATCAGAACCTGTGGGTGCGCACGAGAGAATATGGTAGGTGTTTCGGACTGGCTTCGTCGGCAGCATTCTCGATTTGCAGTTCATCTATTTTATAGAAGGTGGAGTAGGTGAGAATGGCCATCTCTGATGTGGGATTCGTCGATCCATCCATCATTGACAGGATGTGCTTTTGCTTCAGTCAAAGGTTTGCCACGTACTTTCTCAAAGTTTTGCTGCGCGCTTCTCGGTCAACGTTCTCGAAAAGCTGCTGCATGCATACGCAGGTTTTGCACATGTCCTTCTCGTCGCCCTGCTGTGTTCCAAGGAAGAACCAGCGACTGCTGCAACTATGTTCACACAGTGTAGAACAGGGCTCCGTGGTGGGAGAAACTAAGGGAGAAGATGGCCTTTTAATGCTGCTAACGACACTCGCAATCATGGATGCGTCGGAGACGACTAGTCGTACAGATCAGCTCATTAATTTTCTTGGGCAGGCAGGCAGGCAGGCAGTTGGGGTGGGGTGCTTCTTCTCCTTCCTTGGGGAGGGTATTTGGATTACTACAAGTATCAGATCTTGCACCGGCGTTGCTGTTGCATGTCAAATTGAAGCCTCGGGCTTCATTCATCACATAGGAACTCCTCCTTCGTTTTTATAAACATCGACAAACATATAACTACAAAAGAAAGATGAAGAGAGAATCGATCAGTTTAATTGAAGAGGAAGAGGAGGAGACAGAGTCCTCCTCTTCCAAAGGTTCACCTCCTTCTTTGGCTCCACGGCCGCCACCTTCCCACCGAGGATGATCGGCGCAGAGTGAGGAATGATCACCTCGTCCTCCTCAGCATCGCTGCCTTCATCGCCAGCGTAGTAAGTGCCCTCCCCGCCGTCTTCCCTCTCCAGCACCTTCCTCCAGTCGAAATCCCCCAGGCTCTCGCGGCTGCTAGCAAATCTCCTCGTCTGCCCGAGCAGGGGCGCTCTAGCCGGCACCGCCGCGGCGGCCCGCGTAGTTGGCCTCGTGGCGCCGCTTTCCCCCGCGTCGGGTCCTCTGCTCGCCGCCGCCTTAGCCTTGCGCCGGAATATCTTGCGGATGATGAATGACGGCTTCCTTTCCCGTCGGTCGGGCGACGGCTTTTTACACCGGGAGGCCATCTTCCTGAGCTTGATCTGGCCCATGCACGTGACCTTGGGGGACGTGGGTTCCTCCGGCGTCTCGAAGCCGCCCCTGTTCTTCTGTTTGCGTCGGGCCTCCATGGGTACGATCGACACCATCGGCCCCGAGAAGCCCTTGTTCTGAAGCGCCCTCATCTTCGCGGGATTCTCGCGTCCCGGGCTATAGGGATGGTGTGGGATATGGGAGAAGGAGGCACGGTTGGGGAGGAAGCTGATGATGGACGACCTTCTTGGTTTCTCCATGTATACAAGAGGCTGTAGCTATAGAATAGCGTGGAATCGCCACCAATTCCTATATCACCGGACCGAAGCTACCGCAGTACAGAAAAGGAAGGAACTTGATGAACTGTGGAAGAGAGAGAGAGAGAGAGGCGATATAGGAGGAGGAGGAGGAGGAAGACAGGAAGAAGCTGGTGGAAGGAGAGCAGCAAAGAAAGGCTCAACAAGTACTGCGTCTCGGTGGGTAGATAGGTGACTCGGTAATTTAAAATGGGGCGGAGTTGCGGGGACGACTCTCTCAACGTTTTCGTGCGCTTGCGGACGGGAGTTAATTGGGAGGTTGCACAAGGGCCCCTTTGCTTTGGCGAATCACGACGAGGCTTGAATGGACGCGAGATCGACACACACCTACCGGCCCATCCTTCCCAGAGAAACTCGTAGTCCCCCGCGGCAGGCCGTAGAAAACGCGCGTGGGATTGACGCGTGCGTGTGTGGATATATATATATGTATATATATATATATGTATATGTATGTATATATATGTATGTATATATATGTATATATATATACACGAATGTAAAGGAACATGAAACAAGATTGCTATTCACTTATACGGAGGGTGGATTACAAACTTATATAATCCATCACAATGACTGTACACCTATATACACTAATCTGAACATCAAAATGCATAATAGAAGAAAAATATATAAAGATGGTTGATGGATTATATATGATAAAACAAATAAACTCATTACAAGTTAAAATATATGAAAAGGTCGCAAACTAATATATAATCAGTCTTTCTTGATATATCACGAAAGAGAATTTATGTGATTTCTCTATATTTGATTTGATCTAACTTGGGTTTGTGCATAATTAGATGATAACAATGTTGTCAGAGTAGATCATTGATGAATGTTTTAATAAAATATATATTTCAGACATAAGAGATATGATGCATGAAATTTCACCTACAGCTCGATTTTCTACTTCAGTCACAGATTGTGTAACAATTTTTGCTTTCATAAATACCAAGAAATAATATTAGTATATAATGTATCTTGTGACTGGAATAAAATCATCTTGATTACTTACCAGTCAATATCACATAAGACATAAACTAAGAGTTTGATGTAAATGGTAAATTATTCTTCAAATATCATGACAATCGCTTTATAATAGTCCAATGTTGTGTCAGATTATGTATATATTGAACAATTTTATTGATATTAAATGAAATATTTAATCGGATAAGAGATAAGTCTTGAAAAGCTCCAATAACACTTTGAGATAAGCATCATATATCGAAGAAGATTCAGATATTGAAGTAGACACACAAGTTTAAACTTCCTTTGCACTGCTATACAGATTAATAAGTCTATGATGTATTTATGTCGAGAAAAAAAAAATCTTTAAATATTAAAATAACCTCAACACTAAAGAAATAATGAATATCATCAAAATATTTACAATAAAAATTGCGTGAGAGAGCCGGTAAGAATTGATCAATAAGGAGTGTGTAACTGCATCTGCATGTAACAATGAGATCATCAACATACATAAGAAAAATATCTTGTGTTTGTCTTGATAACTTTTTATTGTCAGCATTTGCAAGAACAGAAATGTAATTGTCATAAAAACTGAAATGATCAGATTGGGCTCATTCAATTCTGGTTTCTTGATCAATTCAATTTATCGATTGATGTGGTCCAACATTTCCAAGTCACATCTACAGCAATTAGAACGACCTCCTTACCATTGTCCACCATTCGGATGCCTTTCAAAGGTGTCGTCGTAGATTCAAATCCCTTTTGTAGCATATAACGCCTGCTTCCTGCAATCCGGACGAGTACTTTCTGTGGGACTTGATTGCGCCATATGCGTGATGCAGAAATAGAGAAATTCGGTATGTATTCATACCACAGTATTCTAGTTGCAATGATCTCATTGGTTGAGCAAACCAAGCAAAGACCAAGGAAAACAAAAATACAAGTTAGACCATATGATATGCATCAGTTGACAAACACTCCACTACAAAATGAGAAATTGGCTACAACCAACTGTTCAAGTTATCGGCTGCCTAGCTGACATGGAAAAATCACAAAAACCAGAAATTTAGCATGCTTCTAAGATCATAGTCATACATAATGCCTTATTATTTAATGTGGTCATAGTCAAATATTAGAGCAACACTTTTCATGGTCACTTGCATCAACAGGAAATATTCGACCAGTCCATAAGCAGTCATTTAATCTATGCAATCTACATGGCTCTGAATAACAAGACTAGTGTTTATGTTATTGAGCTACAATATGCCTAATACAAAATGTAGTCTAGAGAAGTTTTCATGAAGTGACTATCTTCGTGTCTTTTCTTCTTATTCTTCTTCTTTCCTTTTTCTTTTGAGAATAATAGAGGGTGGTGATCCCACAGTATTACCTAGGCTTAATAATTCCACTAGGCCAACAAGATACCACTTTTCTTTCTAAAAGTCAACAGCAATTTTCAGCTCAAGTTTCTGTTTCTTACCTTCTCAGCAATCTCCTCATCAAACGTCACTTTTGATCATAGTCTCGTTCCTCATCAATCTCTTCTTCACTGTCGGGCACTGAAGATTAGCTAGAACATGAGGTAGACAGGAGATGTCATCGTTGAACAAGATTAGCTAACTATATAATGTGCAAAAACAATCAAAATGTCACTGACAGAAGACAGTGGTAATAAGAAGAGAGAATCCGTTTGCAGAGATGCTGCAAATGCAAAAAATCCTGTATCAATATACTGTACATGCTTTTTATATTTCAAGCAACGGATAAGCCCAGCTAATTCTTCTTGGACATGTTCCTGCATGCTGACATGCAATCCGAAGACAAGACCTAGAGACTGTCCAGTCATGGTAATGTCACCCGGTTTTCCATTAACAGATATCTTGTTGCCTTTGGGATTAGCAGCAAATCCTCTTGCAAATCACGACATTAATTTACAATTAGGATGGCCTACAAACAAGTTGGAACCAACAAATATACTTCAAACCATTAGGAGATGAAGTTCATCTCTCATGGCTGCAACATCAGCTACCAGAATTTAGCTAGTAGCCATCAATCGTAGTCCATCATTCACATCTTCCATTGATCCCAGAAATGCCTGATCCACCACCTGAACAACCTCTTGCACCAATTGGGTTCAGCTTAGCTCACAATTTTATTCAAGGAATTTCCATGCTACTCTGCTTGGAACTTCCATACTCTTCATACCTGATGTTCACAGTTAACACCAAACCATCATCTTACTTAACAAAATGCTCTGCGACTGCCAAAGGTTTCCATTTGATATGATCAGAAACAATGCTTTCAAATATAGAGACATTAAAAACTCTCATCAGTTTATTATAGTTCATAATATCACAGACAACCAACAGATATCTGCACTGTCAGTTGCATCATTGTGACTCAAAGTAACTAATTTAGCATTAAACTGGTACGTAGTAATTTGACAAGAATTTTTTTGCAAATTTTGACCTCGATTAGAGAATTAGAGGTGCTGCAAAGAACCACAGATTAGAAAACCTACAACCAGAATAAACTGTATTACATAAAATGTTATACGAACACTTCCAATCATCCATGGTTTAATGGATATCAGAAATATGGTTTAATGTTATATGAAAAATCAGAAATATCAGCAAAGCCAGCGGATAGGAGAACAACTTCTGTCGCTCCCACGGTTTAATGGCTCCAAGAAGTTTAAACATGTGTAGAACAAGACGAGAGTAAATTCATGACTAATTTCTGTCGCTCTTATTTCTTTTATTGGACTTTGAGTAGGAAAGTAAGTAACTAATCTAAAACATTATGGCTAGAACAAACTTCAGTCATCTAAAAAACAAATTTTGATGTAGATAATCAGCAGGAGGATGCATGGAAGGTGTTCTTAAAGAAAGGAGGACCAATAAGAGTACCTCTTTTGCAGGTCCTGATGATATACCCGGACAGCCACAACTGGAAAGGACTTATCTGGTAACATTGTTAACGCAGTCCCCCTTAAAATCATCAATGCTTCCAGTGCTACTGGTACCATTAGCATCACTAGGCCTCAGAGATGACTGTTCCAGGTTCCAGCAGAATCATGAGAACTTTTATGAGAATTAAACCAACAAATCGATGTTGTATTCCAGACTAAAATCAGAATCAGCAAAAAAAAGTCCCAAATTAGCAACAAACAGGGGAAAGGAGCTCGGCCGAGAAACCTCGAAAGCAAGGCGAGACGTGCATCCCATGAGCTGCAGGTTGCCCAGAAATCTCAGCTTCATCTTCTCGATCCGGAACAATTCCTCCATAAACATCGGAAAAACCATTCGATCGGAATCCAACCGATGGATGGTTAATCCTGATCGGGCGACGGAAGCGGGAGCCGGGAATTGGGGATCCGAAGAGGTGCGAGACGAGGTGTAAGTCCAACCCAATTGGGAATCCTGATCGACCACCGACCCTAAACCAAAGAAGGAAGCGAGAGATTTTGGCGTGGATCTCAAAGGCAACGATCAAGATGTTGCACGTCTCGCAACGCATCATGCGTTGGACGAGTACACGTGTTGCTGTACCCACGAGTCATAGGGTCAACGGAGAGGCCAACAATGTCCTTCTCACGCATTAACGGAGACCTGACATGTGTTGCTGATGGTGCCACCTTGGCCAGTCGGTTCTCACGAGCCCAGTGAGTTGAGTCACGTGCAAGTTATGCTAAAGGCCTTCAAGACGAGCTCATCCCGAAAGGCATAGGCGGTGCTGGACCACTTGGTTCGAACCACCGGTCTGTGCGAGGTAATAATTAACTGGTTCAAGATCGATCTATAATTGTTACCCGCTTATTAGGCCGGTTCGAGTGAGCTGAACCGGCCGGTTCAAAGCCCGATTTATCCGCATTGGCTATATTAACCCCTAGCTGACGCCGCTCGGGGTCTCCTGCTTCTTTCCCTCTTTTCCACCGTATCGTGTGACCAATCCTTCTTTGGCTTCTTCCGATGGCCGGCGGCGGAAGGGCGAGACCGAACATACTGGTGACAGGGACGCCGGGAACAGGGAAGACGACAACATGCTCGCTCCTTGCCGACGCCACTGGTGTCTGCCACATCAACGTCGGCGACCTCGTTCGGGAGAAGGGTCTCCACGACGGCTGGGACGAGGAGTTCGAGTGTCACATCATCAACGAGGACCTGGTTCGGATCCGTGACCCTAAACCTTGAGTTGTTTGTTCTCGTAACCCTACTTTTACATATGGAATTATTTTACGTCTTGCTTAATGTCTGATTATTCAGTGGCCAAAAGGCCAAAGAATAAAAACCGAAAATTTTCGGATTTTTAGGTTGTCGTATAAGAGGCTTAAAATTTACATTTTATAGTGATCGAGGAAGGTTTGATGGGTTCGAAGGTAGGTTGTTATTTTTATTTTTCTCAGAGGAAATGGTTGAATTCTGTCGTTTTTCTGGGAAACGCAAGACAATGAGAAAAATATAGAGTTTATTTGTTTTCCTGAAATCTGTATGGAAAACAGTGTTGATCTAATATCTTTACCACGAGTACCGTGGTGAAGAACTTGAGGCTCCAAGTTATGTTTGCAAAAGCCATGGGTATATAGAACTTTGGGTCTTCGCTGACCTCCAACAGCTCCACCATTACCTACAAAATTGATCTCTTTTTTGCTTGTTTGCTCGAACAAGGAACCCTGGAAACTTGGTCGCTAAGTAATGCTTGGAGTTTGAGGTTCTCTTAGGAGTTTTCTTCTCCTTTGTTATTGTGCTATACCATTCATTTGACAAACACATGATGTTGAAGTTTTAAATCTTTTAGATATAGAATCAGTCGGTCATAGAGTACGGTTGACTTCACTGCTTTTAGATATTTAGACCTATTGGAAATTTGATCTTAATGTTTATTTACTCTCCTTTCTTCTAATTTATTCTTTTAATTTTATTTTTTGATTATCCATTTCACTTTCTTTCTATATTCTTGTTTGCCTTTTTTACAATTGTATAACCAGGAGTATTTAGATACACAGAATCAGCATAACAAACCATTAAATCCATGAATAAACAGTTTGTATCAGACATTTGTTTGCTCTGTTTTGGCAGATCCCATCAATTTTTCCAGGAAATTATTTTGGTGCCCTAATTTCTTGCTTTCTCATATTACTTCTTATTACATATCAGAACTGAATAACTTAATTGCCAATGTTCATATTACTTAGCAGTAGTAGCTGCAATGCCTGAGAGTTTCCAATCTCTATATGCTTCTGACTCGTTTCTTATGTCAGTCTCTTTGCACATTTTTTAAGTGAAAACCTGCCTAGTTGTATATTAGGTTGAACTACACTATGGACCACTAACTCAGGACATCAAGTGGAATTTTTATGGCTTATTGATGATGAGGGAGAAATTTAAGTACAGGAGAAATGGAAAAGAATGGACAACTAACCTATGTATTGGAGATTTTATAAAGTGGACATGAACACA
The DNA here is from genome assembly GCF_036884655.1 of Musa acuminata AAA Group. Lineage (NCBI taxonomy): Eukaryota > Viridiplantae > Streptophyta > Magnoliopsida > Zingiberales > Musaceae > Musa > Musa acuminata. The sequence goes on along the minus strand of NC_088334.1, from coordinate 52,456,183 downwards.
TTAGTGCTTGAGGTCAAGTGATGTATTTGTTTCATGCAGAAAAAATCCATTTTTGAAGGTTTATGGAGATATATTTTTGTGGCAAATCCATCAAATTGTTTCTTGGTGATGGTATGTGCAGGAAAATTTGGAAGAATTGTTATTCATTAGTTTTTTGATGCAGCACACGAGATCATGAATTTCACTCTATTCATGCACATAAATCTAGGGGCATAAGGTTTGGAGTTGAATGAGTTTGATTACGCAAAAACAACAACATGGAGACATTAAACTGGTTTTGATCCTTTTGACACAATTGTGGGTTGGTGGATCAGTGGTCGACTTCTTCCCTGGAGCTGTATTGACTAACAAACACAGTCTTAAAAGAAGGAGACCTTGAAAAGAGAAGCGGAAAGAAATGGCAGCACTGACAATAAATCATCAAAGCGACATGATTAGTTCATGGCCTTTAAAAAGTTTAAGACAAGATGCTCATGTTGATCGTTCCACCTTTTTCCTTCTGTTTAAATTAGTTTGGATCATTTCGATTTCCTTTCTTTCTGTCTCCTTAAAACTACATTGGCATTATATTACTCTGACTGACTATGAGGATGGAAGGATAAGGTAGATTAATTTATTCAAATAACTTCTCCAAAGATCTGCTTGAAGGCCAATGTAGATGTTCCACCTATGAAAACATGGTTGAAGCTGTGTTTCACAGCTGATAAAGATCAATATGATACATCGACTCATCTCCACCCATAGCAGGGGACACTTCTGTGAGTAAATTAACTTGTAAGGTAACCACAGTCTACCTCCTTGTCTTGAGATGCAGGAAATAGAATTGTTGTTCTAAAAATGTATTGCCATGCTGAGAAGAAGGTTTTTTTTTCTCTCAACAGATTTCTTTCACATGCTGAACCTCATAGTTCTTTCTTGCAACCTTCAACAATTGAGTGCTCTTCATATGTTAAACAGCTAGAAGCTTTAGCAGGTTCCATGCTATTCTGTTATGTTCGAAAGAGTAAGTTTTTACAAGATATTTGTCAACTTGTTCTTTGAAGGAAAAAACTTCAGTATCTGAACCAGTTTCACAAATGTTGTTTGTGCCCTCTTTTTTATTCTGGTATGTTATATTTAAGCTTTCTCATTGAGTTTATCAGCTCTGTTACTTTTGATTAGATGGTTTGTAGTCAATTAGTTCTTTTGCTAGATGCACAAAATAGTATTATGGGCGGAGGTTTAGAGGAATATAAATGTGCTTAAAAATGATATGATCTGTTATTTTCCACGAGAAATGAGAAAATTGTGATCATGTAACAATAATTACATAATCACAAAAATGGGTTAGTGACAACAATGAGATAGATCCTCAAGGAAATGAATGATCACAAGGGTGGAAAAAGGTGATCTTTGCAGAATAATTATGATTGTTATCACAATAACTTTCATTTACCTGTGTAGGTTGATTTTCTCTCATCTTGCAAACTAAAATTAATGAAGCTACTTGTAGTACATTCCTAATGAGCTGCTTAAGGTTCATTGTTCACTCGTGATACACCCACATTAACTTTTTGCCCTTAATTTGGTGTATAGGTGTGCGACGAACTCGAGGACAAGATGGAAGATGGTGGAAATATTGTGGACTATCATGGTTGTGATTTCTTCCCTGAACGTTGGTTTGATTGTGTGGTTGTTCTTCAGACTGATAATTCTATTTTGCATGATCGCTTATCTAGCAGGTATGTACACTAATCTACGAAACAGTTTGTGATTTCTTTTTTTGTTTGCTTATTGATTTTGCTAGTGTCCTTTTTTTATTTTCGTGACTTGTGGCTATCAATTTCTCTATTGCTTACTTGCAGAGGTTACATGGGCCCAAAGCTTATCAACAATATTGAGTGTGAGATCTTTCAAGTTCTACTGGAGGAGGCAAAGGCAAGCTACCCAGAAGACATCGTGATAGCTTTGCAGAGTGACACCGTGGAAGACATTAGTAGGAATGTGACCAAATTGACAGAATGGTTCAATAACTGGAGGCCACGTAGATCCTCTTAAGTATAATATAGCCATTAGGAATGCATCTATCTTGTTTATCTGTTGACATAAAAGCTAGAGAGAGATTACTCTCAATTAGAATATGGTCATTTATGAATGTGTCTTTTTTTTGTTAGTGTGAGACATAAAAAGCTGAAGAGGGATTACTTTCATGGAGGGACAGTGAACCAAATAAAAAGTTTGGTTGTATGTGTTTGCATTAGTAATATTTGCTTACCTCACTATTGAAAACTAGATTTTTGTTTGAAATTTATGATTATAAATCTTATGGATTTCTTCAGGTTGAAAATGAGGATTTGACAAATATGCTTGTTTACAGGAGTCCAACCAAGGTTTCAATTGGAGTGAAAAAACAACAGGAAATCGGTTTGTTGATTCTTCATTCACTCTGTTTGCAATTAATGAAACTAAGATATTGATTTTGATTCAAGTTTTCATTAGGCCTACCAACTGCATCTTTTGCTAAGCTCAGCTTATCTCTGTACAATCCCTAAGATGGTTTTCAACATATATTTTGCTTTAACTTTCCTCAGTACTCGATCATTATTTTAGAACTAATATCACTTAGCAGGGCTTTTTATATCCCTTTGTTCCTAATTATTATCATACGTATAAAATTTTCTTCTGCTATCGCAAAATGGTGATATGGTGATATAGCCATATGGCTTGATTGTATAATGTGAGCAGCAAAATCTGATGGTATACACAGCATTTATTGCTTCATGAGCAACAGTCAAGCCTTGAACCAACCATTGAACAGCAGGGTTTAAGCAGGTCCAAATGAGAAGTACCTATGAGAAATTAACAATGAGACATTTGGATGCCCCTATGGCCTGCACAAATTCACCATGCAACATCCACATTCATCCTAATATACAATCACAAAAGTATTTGCAGCCATGCCATCATCTGTTATCGACCTTCACCCCTGTTCAAAAGCCTCGATGCAAGGAGTCATCTCATTCACCACCTTTGTTTTCTCGTCGCGCATCAGAAGATCATCATACAAATTCACAGAATCCTTGGAGAACTGTGTCAGTGATTCGAAGATGCTGGCCAAGCCTATTTTGAATCCGTTGATGGTGATCTCGTGGGTACTCCGCATGCGATCACGATGCTTCGCTTTCTCCGCTTCCAACTTTCTCCTGCACATGTCTAACAGCTCTTTCCTCCCTGATAAATACTCGATCCGCTGACGCATATCTGGCTCAGGCTTATCTTCAGAAAGCTTGGACTCCAAAACCTTGTTCTCTGCTTTCTGCAATGCCAGAACCTTATGGTCAAGCTCCTTTGCAAGCCTATCGACCTTTCGTTTCTGCTGCTGTTCCTCCCCTTGCGTGATCCATAAACCTCTCACGGTTCTGATGAAATTTCTCATGCTGCAGGATACAGATTGATCATGCAGTTTTCTTAGTGAGGTTAACCACTCATGACAGATAACAACCATAGCAGGTGTTCCAGCTTTGTGTGAAGGAAATAGGGATCTAGCTCGAGAATAGTATTCCATGTCAGATAAAAGAAACTTCGATAGCCATCCATCAAGAGCTTCAACATATGCTTTCTGTGCTGCGATATAGCCTGTAAAGCATGACCTCCAATTACGAAGCTCAGTCTCCAGCATGATAGTCGCAAGACGATGTGATTCATTGCAGAATTTTCCATAAGCAGGGCATGTGAATGAGTTCACTTCGAACATTATCTGTTTTTGGGTTTCGTGTGACTCTACCATTATCTTCCAGGTCCGTGTTAGGCTGCAAAAGTGAAAAAGAATGACGGAGAAGGCATAGTTACTAACAGAAGAAGAAAGAACATGTGATATTTGCCAACCATGCATCTGGTGATCCACTATTTTTCTTACCCTTGTAGCAGTTCTATGATTTGCGGCTGCAGTTCTTCATCTCTCAATTTCTGTATTCTTTCTGATATTGATTCAGCTGCTCGTAATGCCACCCAGATTCTTGCATACAGGTCTCTTGCAATAGCCCTGGTTTTGTCAACTGAGCGTGATTTGGCTCCCTTAGCTTCTTTGGTTCTTAGCTGCAAGCATTTCTTCTGGTAATCTTGCCAGGTGTGATCTCCAGCCTAAAAAAGAATGACAAGCCGTGAAAAAGATTTCTAGTTGAGAATATGCTTAGAATAGAATATTCATTTGGCAAATCTTTGGCTTCCTCGTACCATAACACATGCAACATCAAGATACACAGTCAACTTTCTCGCATTTCCTAGTGCTTCATTGTCACTAATAAACCCATTCGAAGAAATAATGACAGGAAGTCATAAACGGAGAAGATATACGTAGTGAAAATGGAGAGGAAGCCTTCGCCCCAACAATTTATAGCCAATTTATATACTTGCTGGAGGGAAAATAGATCAGGCTTAACTGAGTCTTGCTTTATTGTTAGTTTAATCCTTGAATAGCTACCCTTTGGGAGCAGAGATATGCGATGATCCAAATTTTGAGGAATATATGTGCACCAACAGACTTTACAGGGGTTGAGGTGGAAATATGAATTTGCCTGGGCATCGATTTATACACAAAAAAGAGCACCTTATTTTGTGGAGCTCAAAGTTCGAAGAATATACCAAGAATAAATCCAGAGAGCAAATAAGCCTTATCGTTGTTTGAGACATTGAAAAATAGAGAGGAATAGTAATTTTATGGCATAGACTATAATTTTCTATGTCCATTATGAAATTAATCTTTCACTTCTTCCCTGAATGTGTCATGGTCAGTATGATTACTCTTTTTTGCACCTAAGCAACAAAAGTTGCCTGTCGTGGTATCAGTCTCATAAGAAGGCTTTTGTTGGTGAAAAATCAAGTGAATGTTGAAGACAAGTGTACCTTCACTTCTTCATATAGCTTTTTCTCCCAAGCATACAACCTTCCTAGAGTTTGTGAGTGGCTTCCTGATTCCATCCCGACATAGACATCGGAAAACTCACTCTTGCTTTCTGTCCATGATGCTGTACTATTTGAGCTCGATGCAAGTTGACTCCTATAAGATGAGGAGAGAGATGGAGACTGATGCCATGTAATTGCCTGAACGACTCCTGTATGAACAATGGATGCGCACCCAATATCAGTAAAACTAAAGTGCCATTCCCCGGACTTGATGTTTACCAATAGGAAGAGTTTATCCAAAACATGAAAATATGTAAGCATGATGAATGCCCCCTAACTGATACTCTTCATGTATAATGTTGGGCAAAAATAACAGAGAAGGACAATGCATGATCCAGAATTAAGTTTACTTGGTTTAGAGAAATAGTAGTGGTAAACATTTATTTCATTATAGCAAAGCAATCTAGTGTTCAACTTTCTTTTACATTTAAGTTGTTACTCTAATTGTTAAGAAAAAAGGGGCAGTCTTTGAACAGATTGCATATAAGTAGAGAACTCAAAACTCATCCATGGTTGAAAAGGTTCCTATACTCGGGAAGAAAGAGGTAATATAGTTTCCCCTTCTCAATGAGTGCTGTAAAACAAGTGAATACTAATAAGCCTTGTATCCCATCAGGACATTAGCAAGACTAATCAATTAGAATCTTCATACCAGTTCAAGAAATGGAAGTGATAAGACAACAGCTAACGCAGAGATCAATGAAGATAAGGTGAAAAAGAGCAGTAGTACAAGAACAAGAGTAATCCAGTCATACCAAGAGATGAAGAACAAGGGAATAATGAAGCCAAAGAGTAAACTTTGTTCTTTAACCACATCGAAACCTTTTACTTGCTTCTGCTCTCCTTCCCTAACCTCTATCCAGCTTTAGTGCAATAAAACCAGGGAGAACCCACAATGAAAAGAATAGCAGAAAAGGCAGGGAAAAAATCGACCTTTTATCTCCTCCGGCCCCGACGAGGGCTGAACCATGTTGGCCTCCAGCATCCTCGAGACCTCCTTCCCAGCATTATATGCCCTGATGAAATGGTCTTCAACATCTCTTAGTGCTTGTAAAAGCTCTCGTCCCTTTTCCGGCGTTTCCAAGACAGCCAGCTCCTGTTCTTGCCCGGCGTCGCTTCCTTGCACCACCATTCTGCCACCACCGCTCTCAGGCGTCTCTCCCACACCCAAAGCTACCATCTTTTCTTTATCGTCCACCACTGTCCCGTCTTTCGCCTCGTCCTCCTCCTCCTCCTCCTCCTCCTCCTCCGCTTCCTCGAGTTCCGGGATGCCCTCTTGCTCCCTCACCGCCCTCAAATCTTCATCTGAGTTCGGGTCTAGTCCCCTTATCATGACCACCGGCTCCTCTGCCGGCCGGACCTCATCGAACGGGCTGAAGAAGTCCCAACCAAACACCTCCGGCGGCGGAGACGGCGGCCTCGGTCTCGCCGCAGAGAAGAAGTACCCGCAACTCGTCTCCCCCGCCCTCATATCCTCCTCTTCCTCCTCCTCCTCATGGTCCTCCTCCTCGGCTTCCACAGCATCCGCTGCATCTGCATATCCTGCCGAGCTCGAGTTCGACGGCGAGGAGGGAGGAGGGGAGGGGTGGTAGGCTACAGATTCGGTCTTTGGTTCCGACGGCATCTGGCGGAGGTAGGCGCAAGAGGAGGAGGCCGGAGCGGGGTCACCGTCGCCAGACGCAGCGGGGAGTGTTATAAGGAGGGGCGCGGGCGCAGACAGGCGGGCAACGAAAATGTCGATGGCGGCGGCGACCGCGTTCAGTGAATGAATGTATGCAGCGTGAGCGGCGGCGAGGTCGTACCGGCGCTCCACCGCCGCCCTGATCAGTCGGTTCCTCTCGCGACACAGCGCCACCGGGTCGTCGTCCTCGCCGCTTCCCCCTAGCCTTGACGCCGCGCAACCCCCCATGTGGCGCCCCTCTGTGTGCGCCTCTGAGAGCGAGAGAGAGAGAGAGAGAGAAGCGGGCGAAATATGGGTGGGATGGCGGGTGCAGAGATCAGAGGTTTAGGACAGCATTTATATACAAAGAGAGAGAGAGAGAGAGGATGGATGGTCAAAGTCAAAGCTACAGAAGGGAGTGGGGAGGCGTTCCTCGTGTCCAGTTATGCACGAAGGCTGGGATGAACCCTCAAAATAGAGGCAAAGTGAGTCCAAATGGTGAAGAAGATGAAGGCATGGCATACAAGCTTCAGACTTAATACGTTGATTAAACCCCGTGATGGGAGGATTACCTGATCACAGTCTCTTGTTAATGATTATTCATTCTATGATATCATCATCCTTATTACACCAGTGAGGATGAGGGCGACAACACTCGAAATCTGTCCATGGCTACTGCCTTCACAAAGAATATTTTCCACAGTCGCCTGCAGCTTTCTGGCATCAGGAGGGACATGTTTGATTCTTTCTTACTTACCACAGTAAAAACACAGATTTGCTTCCACAAGCACTCCATGTACAAGTCTGCAGCTCATCAAATGAGACAGAGGCAACTCTCCGATGCTCCTCGAGTCCTCTCGGTTCCTCCACTAATGATCGTCAATTATTTGCAGCCTGCTGCATAACCTTTTAGCTCCATAAGAGCTCTCTGAAGGTTAACACTGTGTTCAGTGCCAACGTCGGAGGAAATGCTCAGAGCACATCCACTCCCACTGGAGCACCCGATGCTACCGAATGCTTTTGGCAGCGAGACCTCCATCCTCCCTTTGTGTTCGACCTTCCCCACGTTGGCATATTCGTGTCCGACGACCCTGTCGATCCGCACCATACATCATCATACACGCAGCCATGCCACCGTCACCTTGCAATGACTCTCTTCCACACGACGCCACGGAGGAGCGAGAGGCTGCAGCCATGGATGGGTTCCCTCATTTGACCGGTAGCGACGCTGGCTTTTCTGTCGTCTCGGGCGTCTCGCCGCACCACAGCACCGCGTCTCTCCATGACACACTTATCCCATCTGCCACTGTTTCCATGGAGAGTCGTGCTGTGGCTAATAAAAGCCGGGAGCAGACGGGTGGGGACAGCAATGCGGCTTCCCGAGGAGGAGGACGAGGAGCAAATGCTGGAGACACGGGACGGTGTCCTGCTTGCTTCGTCACATCCGGGGAGCACCCGACATGGGCTACACATGGGCTTGGGCTGGTGTTCTGTTCGGCCCATGTTCCGGGTCAGATGGGTTAATTGTGTGACATTGGGTTCGGGCCCAAACTTCTGAAATTGGGCAATTCTGGTTAGCCGGACCGGATCACAGCGTGGGTCGAAACGGCTCAATCAACGACCGTCTGTGGCTCCTGGAATCCCGATCGTACGGCCACGGTTGCTCGGTTCGGTTGGAATGGGAGGGGGGAGGGGGGCGGAGGGAACCGAAGGCGAACCCTAAGCCGGGGAGGAAGGCCAGTTCGCTCCCGGGCTTGTCGTATTAAAATGGAGAAGCGGTTGCGTCGCCAGAGCTCTCTGTCACACTCTCTTTCCTCAGAGCGGAAAAGAAGTAAACGAGCGGCAGAAGAGGGCGACGGGCGGCGAAATCAAGGTATATTTAGGGAGAACTCAACGAGAGCCTTGGTTGTTGTGCCGTTCTTCTCGTTTCTTCTTTCCCTGTTGGTGTCACCGCGTGAATGAATCATCTGTGTCTACTCTTCAGGGCGAGAAGAACTTCATTTTTCCTAGTTTTTTCGCTCTCGAACCTGCGTTTCTTGGTTCATTCGTCTCAACGTCGTTCTTTTCGTGTTTCTCTGGTTTGATTTGGTTCGTTTGAGATCCGATTTGGCCGGCCCTTTTTTATGTTTGATCTTTTGTGCTCGTAATTCTTTCTTTTTCTTCTAAATTCAAGGATTGGTTTGGTTGTCTAGAGTTCTTTTTGGGGTATTCTGAACTAGTTCTGTTGTTCAAAATGTGATTTTTTTTGTTGCATTCTCGTTCGTGTATTTGTTTGATGGGAAGATGGATCGGTACCAGAAGGTGGAGAAACCAAGAGAGGAGACCCCAATCAACGACAATGAGATCCGTATTACGGCTCAGGGGAGGATGCGCAATTACATTACCTACGCCACCAGTCTGCTTCAGGTATTCACCAATAAAAAAGCCTCATATGACCCTTAGTTCACGCCCTTTTTCTTTACCATGCTATGCATTTAGCGGTAGTCTTTGGAAGATTTAAGAGTTTCGCAGATCATATCGAAGGTGAAGCCCACAGTGATATCTCTAGTAAAAGCTTTAATGGCGGGAGAAGTAGGATACTTGAAATCTAGTGAGTTCATAATGCGTATTATCTGTCACTATTTCTACATTCAGTCATTGTTCACCCTTTAGAGGTGATAATTGGCACCTGCTAGGGCTCGTGCAAACATAAGGAAGATAATTAATGCATTTCTTTGGACACTGGGCTAGTCTTTTTTTTCCTCTGGGGTTTTGGATCTCATTATGAAACTTAAAATGGTTATATTTGTAATTTAATTTGTTCAAGTTGGAACTTTTAAGCAGGCAAGCAGTACTCAGAGAAAATATTAGTGTATAAGGTTGCAAATTTGTTTGGCATGATTTGAGAGGGAAAATGAGTCTTCATGATTTGCCATAATGGTTTCAGGCAGCTCTGTTGGATTGGTTTTAATATTTAGTAACACCCAGTCGTACACAAAGGTCTTATGAGTAAAATAAAGTCGAAAGGTTGATCGATGAGTTTTGTTATGGAAAATTGTATCTCTACCAGCATTCTTTTAAACAGACCTCGTGCATCAGTACGAAATGCATGACTATAAGCTGCTTTTTCAATTCTTTGTGGTCACCAGATATCGGCATTCACAAGTATTCTTACAGATATCTTGGATATATATGTGCACGCCTTCAGCGCTTGACCTTCTTGCTGCTTGTCTAATTATTGTGAACTATTTGTAATTTTTTTGAAGGAGAAAAGTTCCTGTGACATTGTTTTCAAGGCAATGGGTAGAGCTATCAACAAGACGGTTATGATTGTGGAATTGATCAAGGTACTCAATTTATTGTTATTTGGGATGTTATGTCTTGTCACTGTTGATCGTAACAGTTTTTGGGATGTGCATGCCGATTTGATATATAATTCTTTTCTAACGAAAACCAAAAGTAAATGGAGGTGATATTTCTCTCTTACAAATTTCCTTACATATATACTGGTGAAGCAGAGAAGGATTGTTGGTCTACATCAGATTGCTGCTATTGGATCTATTGATATAACTGATACATGGGAACCACTTGAGGAAGGACTACTTCCGTAAGACAACAATTTGTTTTGTTTTTGATACAAAAAGTTTAAACTGTATTGTGGACATTATTGGAGAGTGGAGATTAATACATAGTCGTATTATAAATATTTGTATCTATTGAGTTTATTTTTTATGAGTATTATCTCCTCCTTTTTCAGGCTTGAAACTACTAGGCATGTGTCTATGATCACTATAACATTATCAAAGAAGGAGCTTGATACATCTGCAGTTGGGTGTGAACAAAAAACCATCTGTTTGTATTTTTGAGACTATATATGCATACAATTGATGGTTGAAATTGGACTACAATCTGTCAGCTTCTTTCATACTAAAATTGCATGAATGTCTATATTAGTCCTTATTGGTGTTTGCATTCTCCTGTATATTCAGAGTTTTGCTTCTTACAATTAGTACTAAACAATTGCTCTAAAAAGTTTGGTTGACTAGGTACGCTAAGCGAACCATGTTATATATAATTTTTTGTATTTGTATGCCACGTACAACATCATGTGCCATATAATTCACTAAGGTACCAATGATAGCTATATGTCATGTCTTTTATCCATCTCGTATTTAGACTTGCAGAATCTATGTTTAATCAAAAATCCATCTTGTATATGTTTATATATAATCAAGTTTGTGGCTATGTTTTTTGTTCTAGCTTTGACCCAATCTTTTGTCCACACTATGAGAACGCAATATCTGGAACATTAGACATGTCGCCCTTAGGTAACTAGGTGTTCTGGGATGAGGATAAGACTCGGCTCACGTCAGCACGCCTCGATCGGCGCGACTGCACTCAATCAACCGAACCGGAACACCGGCCGAGGCGCATTAACGCCTACTCAGGCGCGGTTCTTCATGCCACGCTAACGCCCATGTCAGACGCTACCAGCCTGCCTCCTACAGGCGGGCACATCAAACAACAGTAAGCTTACCTATAAATACCCTCTCGTTCATCAGGAGAGGGGGGGACAGATACAAACACTTCTTCATCTGAAACCCCCTCCGCCATCTTTTAACTTGATCGTCGGAGGGGTTGGGTCGAGCTTCCCGACCTGACCTTTGTGCAGGTGCGAAGCCGAGGGTCCCCGTCGGCCGCGCGGACGACGAGCCCCTGCCCGGAGGAGACGGCGACCCCGTCCCTATTGGACCATCGCACCGGACCGGCCTCGCGGGCTCGAGGGACGCCCCGGAGAGATCCCCGTCGTCCGGACCCGAACCGAGCCGCGTAGGCCCCGAGGCCACGGCTCTCAAAGTTGTTTCCCGCAACAGATTGGCGCTAGAAGGAGGGCTCGGAATGTCGGGTGATCACCCGAGCGGCTCAGATAAGCCCACGGCTGAAAGGTCACACCCGACCGAAGCCTCGGGGGAACATCCCCCGCACGGAGGTCATCGTGACGAACACCCCACCACGACCTCCGAACGATATTGGTGAATATTCAACGACCCGGGCTTGTCGCCGCTCGACGACGCCCCAGTCGACTCAACGCCCGTGTCACCCGAGGCCTTTCAGGACCTCGCCTGTCAAGTCCGAGCTCTGATGGAAATGGTGCAAACCATTATCCCGCTTATTTCTCATCCGGCGCACCCGCCCGCGATCGAACCACCGCGACAACGCGAGGCGCCCGTTCGGGCCCACGTGACACTACCAGAGCCCCCGACTTCGCCTCGAGTCCGACCGGCCCCACTCGGGGATCCAGTGATGGCAAACCCGAATGGTCGCCCGGAACTCGAGGCACTCTCCTCGGACTCTCTGCGGGCCCAGTTGCGCTTCGTCAGCCAGCGACTCGACGAGGTGCAGAAAGAGGTTCGCAGGTCCAAGGGAGAGCTGGGGGAGGACGCACACCGAGGGTCTCCCTTCTCACCCGAGATACGGGATCTGACAGTCCCCCCGGACTTCCAGCTCCCCTCTCTGGACGCTTACCATGGCTCCACTGACCCAGCGGACCATGTAGCTGCTTTTCGCGCCCAAATGGCGCTATATGGAACCTCTGATGCCCTGATGTGCAGAGCGTTTCCTACCACTCTAACAGGGCCGGCTCACGCGTGGTATGGCGGCTTGAAGACCGGAACGATCGCTTCCTTCGGCCAGCTCGCCAATGACTTCGAGCTCCACTTCGTAGCCTATGCACGGCCAAAGCCCTCCGCGGCACTGCTCCTCGGACTCAAACAAAGGGAGGATGAACCCCTCTCACATTTTGTGGATCTCTTTGCCACGCGAATCCGGGGCTTGCCGGACACTCACCCCTCTCTGTTAGTGCAGGCGTTTGTGATAGGCTTGCGACCTTCCAGATTCCTCTGGTCCCTCGCGGAGCGACCTCCCACTACGGTGCCAGAGATGCTCCAGTGGGCTAACCGGTACATCGCAGCCGAGGCTTGGGCGGTCGTGAGGAGAAGGGACGACCTCCGACCGCGGGCTCCATAAGAGAGGCCAAGCACCCGCGGTGGCTACCCGATATAGTCCTCATGAAAAGAAATCTAAGCCCTGCCTCAGTCTCTTCTGAGCGAAGGTTCAGTATCTACCTGACCCCCTCTCGGCTCGCGGTTGGCCCCAGCTTAAACCCCTCTGACTCTACACGGCTCGGCCGTAGACTACTTGAGTCAACCTCAGCGCGGCTTGCCCACCTGAGCCGTGTCCCTCAGCTTGAGCAGTGTCCCTGCCCGAGTACACCTCAGCGCGGCCTGCCCGCTTGAGTTGTGTCCCTCGGTCCGAGCCACTTCCCTCGGCCATGGACTACCCGAGTCCACCTCAGCGCGGCCTGCCCGCCTGAGTTGTGTCTCTCGGCCCAAGCCACTTCCCTCGGCCATGCACTGCTTGACTCCACCTCAGCGCGGCCTGCCCGCCTGAGTTGTGTCCCTCGGCCCGAGCTACTTCCCTCGGCCGTAGACTGCCGAGCCCCCCTCAGGGCGGCCTTCCCGTCCGAACCTCATCCCTCGGCCGCATGACGCTCGAGACCACACCTGCGTGGTCTGCCCGCCTGCGTCGTGCTCCTCGGTCGCATGATGCCCGAGACCACACCTGCGCGGCCTGCTCGCCTGCGTCGTGTTCCTCGGCCCCATGCTCCTCGAGACACACCTGCGCGGCCAGCCCGCTTACGTCGTGCTCATCGGCTCCATGTTCTCGAGACACACCTGCGCGGCCAGCCCGCCTGCGTCGTGCTCCTCGGCTCCATGTTCCCGAGACACACCTGCGCGGCCAGCCCGCCTGCGTCGTGCGCCTCGGCTCCATGTTCCCGAGACACACCTGCGCGGCCAGCCCGCCTGCGTCGTGCTCCTCGGCCCCATGCTCCCCGAGACACACCTGCGCGGCCAGCCCGCCTGCGTCGTGCTCCTCGGCTCCATACGCCTCGAGACACACCTGCGCGGCCAGCCCGCCTGCGTCGTGCTCCTCGGCGTCATTTTCCCCGAGACACACCTGCGCGGCCTGCCCGCCTACGTCGTGCTCCTCGGCTCATACTCCCGAGACACACCTGCGCGGCCAGCTCGCCTGCGTCGTGTTCCTCGGCTTCATGCCCCCGAGACACACCTGCGCGGCCAGCCCGCCTGCGTCATGTTCCTCGGCTTCATGCCCCTGAGACCACACCTGCGGGGCCAGCCCGCCTGCGTCGTGTTCCTCGGCCCCATGTTCCCGAGACACACCTGTGCGGCCAGCCCGCTTGCGTCGTGCTCCTCGGCTCCATGTTCCCGAGACACACCTGCGCGGCCAGCCCGCCTGCGTCGTGCTCCTCGGCCCCATGTTCCCGAGACACACCTGCGCGGCCAGCCCGCCTGCGTCGTGCTCCTCGGCCTCATGCTTTCCGAGACACACCTGCGCGGCCAGCCCGCCTGCGTCGTGCTCCTCGGCCCCATGTTCCCGAGACACACCTGCGCGGCTAGCCCGCCTGCGTCGTGCTCCTCGGCTCCTCGGTTCCATGTTCCCGACACACCTGCGCGGCCAACCCGCCTGCGTCGTGCTCCTCGGCGTCATTTTTCTCGAGACCGCGCCTTCGCGGCCAGCCCGTCTGAAAGCTTAAGCCATGCCTCGGACTCCCGTTACAACGTCTGACGCATAGCTTCTTTCCGGGGGGGAATATGATGAGGATAAGACTTGACTGACGTCAGCACGCCTCGATCGGGGCGACTGCACTCAGTCAACCGAACCGGAACACCGGCCGTGGCGCATTAACGCCTACTCAGGCGCGGTTCTTCACGCCACGCTAATGCCCATGTCAGACGCTACCAGCCTGCCTCCTACAGGCGGGCACATCAAACAACAGTAAGCTTACCTATAAATACCCTCTCGTTCATCAGGAGAGGGGGGGACAGATACAAACACTTCTTCATCTGAAACCCCCTTCGCCATCTTTTAACTTGATCGTCGGAGGGGTCGGGTCGAGCTTCCCGACCCGACCTTTTGTGCAGGTGCGAAGCCGAGGGTCCCCGCCGGCCGCGCGGACGACGAGCCCCTGCCCGGAGGAGACGGCGACCCCGTCCCGATCGGACCATCGCACCGGACCGACCCCGCGGGCTCGAGGGACGCCCCGGAGAGATCCCCGTCGTCCGGACCCGAACCGAGCCGTGTCGGCCCCGAGGCCACGGCTCTCAAAGTTGTTTCCCGCAACATGTTGTTATTTACCACCATAGCTAGTTCTTGATTATGTCAACTGGAATATTATAAATTATAAAAATTTTAAACTTGGTGCAAACAACAGTAACTAAGTTTATGCTATATGTTTACTTTTATGTATTTAATGAGTTGGCACTACATTTCTTGCTAAAGCACGTCACTCCAATAGATGTCCTTAAATGTGTCGAATTTGCAAAACTGGTTTTCTTATTTAGATATATGTGAGTTCCTTTGTGAAAAATTGTGAAAACTGGTATTTTAGGTTTAGTTTGGTAGATTTTGAATATTTTGGATTGATAACTAACAATTTATAATTATAGTCCTCCTGTGGAACATTAGGTGATTAATTGGTGTGATTCTGCTATTCTCTGGCAAATCTTGTTATTCATGACTCATGTTGAACTATGGACTTGCCTCTTACATTCAATGATTATGCAAGCATTATGGAGAATCTGGAGATAACATGCATTTGAGCCATATGACAGTCCTTTGTGCCTTTGTGTAATCTTGTAAATAATATTTATTTTTATTGTGGCCAAATCTGAAAATAGAATATTGGTGTTTGGACCCATTTCTGAGTCTGGTGGGTCAGAAAGTTAACTTGCATTAACAATCTAATTCTACTACTAGGAATGCCATATTATGAGTAGCTTTTACTTTAGATATAAAGAAAGAATTGAATTAGACTCAATTGCTTTTTGCAGATATCAATCTCCTTTGCCTGCAGATCAGGTGAAACCATCAGCAGAGTTTGAGTACGAAGGAGGTAATTTAAAAATTAAATATCATTTATCACTGTTGGGGATGCCCTCATGTTCACAATGTCTTATTTACAATGTAGAAGGTTCACCTGCTGGCCGTGGTAGAGGCAATGGTCGTGGCAGGGGAAGAGCTCGTGGTAAGTATGCTTCGATTCTTTACGAAAGTTCGGTTTTGAATAGCTAGACTTCTTGAGAAGTAATGCTGACTGATGTGCATATGCTCTATGTTTAGGTAATGGTGTGGTGGACTATGGTGATGGAGGATGGGACAACAGGGGTCGCGGTTTTGGTCGAGGCAGCTATGCCCGAGGTAGAGGCTGGGGTTTCCGTGGTCGTGGCAGAGGAGGCTTTGGTGGTCGACCTGATTATCTGCACGAGACAGGCTACAATGATCAGGCTCCTATGCCAGCCAGAGGCAGAGGTTAGTTGATCCTCCATCCTCCCATTCCCTTGTCCTCTATGTTTTAAGTCCGCTCTTCTGACTTGCAATCTTTTGAAAAATTAAAGCTGTAAACAAAGGGAAAAGAAAAACCATAAAGAAACTGGGGCATGCCTGCTATCAAAAAGCAACCCTACCAACAAGAAAAGAAAAAAGAAAAACTTCCTATTGTAGGATCATGAATCCTACATACATAGCTTGATTCGGCATGTGAATTGGCGAAATCACATGACGCCTTCCTGTAATTTCAGGTTTTAGATACTTCGTTGTGGCACCATATGTTTCATTGTTTCACCATTGAAACTAGATAGGAATTAATGAGAGGTGATAAGTTCGAATCTGACTAGTAAATAAAAATGTGCTTGTGTGTTGAAGATGAGGCTAAGCAAGCCAGCTATTATGATGAAATGGCTCTTCATCTGACCTGACCTTTGTGCTACAATCTTATCACTCCAGGTCGTGGTCGTGGTCGTGGAAGGGGCCGAGGTTTCAGATCAAATGGACCCGTCCAAGCAGTTAATGGTGGAACATGACTTGATGGATCTGATTTGCAAGTTTCTGCTCCCAGTTGTCGGATGCCTGCTCTATTTTCTTCTTTCTTTTTTTCGGATGTAGATTAGCTGCAGCATCTGAATAGTTGTAAGGCTTGACACCATAGCATGTTCCTGTTGTGGTTCTGAAGGTTTAGCTAGCTGATCCATTTGTTCTTTTTTTCCTTAAATGACTAATTGTAGGATTCAACTAAAAGAGCAGTGCATTCTTTTGATTTTTTATTTTATTTTTTTAAATGGTGGTTTGTTCAATGCTTAACTCTATTGTTGTTTCTAACTAATGTATTTTCCGGTATGTGGGTAGCATTTAATGAGGATATTATCGGTCTTTGTAAGAACTGCTGTAATCTTTTTGTGTTGTGAAAGTCTTCATATGTGATTATTTGGTCTTTAAAAACCATCGTAGACAAAGATTATGGTTTTTGCTGTTTTTATTTTCTTTTAGGTGGGCGTTTGGTTCGATTGAGAATCGAGATCGGTATTGGAATTGGAATGGGAATGATCGGTTCATATATATCATGGAAACTGGAATGGAATATCAACAAGTCCTTTTATGATTGCTTCTTTGTCCTAATTGAAATCATGATTAAAAAGGTGAATAGAAGAATAATGAAATGATTTATTAGTTTTTTTTATGTTTTTATTCGTTGTTCTATATGCTACCGAGCTGAATTCAAGAGGGATCACAGATACCGGGAATGAGAATTCGATCATCGGTAAAGGGAAGTAGATTCTTGCTTTGAAATCATCAAATACAATTAGATTCTGGTTCACAAAGATGATCAGATGCCCTTCCCATCTTGTTCGAGTGCTCGTCGACTTACGCCTCGAGCCCACGAACGAAACCCCCCCCTCAACTTTGTCCCGACGTAGAAAACCCTAACCCTAACTCTCGAGCATTCACAGGGCAGTAGTGGGAAATGAAAGCAAAAGTACACACCACCTCTCCATCTCTTCCATCGCAGCAACAACATCGAGGCTGCTTTTGATTTTACGTTTGATGTTCCTACTATAATTCTTTTCTTCATCAAAACTTTTATGTATTGAATCGATTGATTATCGAACTTGAATCTTAGATCACCATCGACACTCTACAACAAGATCTTGTACGATCACGTCGCGGACTTTGCAAGACTTGCAAAGTCCTTCGATTATTTTCTGATTGAATTATTTGAATGATATATTTTTGTGAGATACACCGGGATGCAATCGTTCGTTTTGAATCTAACTTTAGTCTTTGTTTTAATGATCGCTCTTAAGATTGCAAGAATTCTTTTACAGTGTGCAACTTTATACAGTAAAAACCAAATAATAAGAATTTACAATCATTTGAGCCGTTTCCGACTTCCACGCTTCAACTCATCAAAACCACAAGAAAATGGATATCTGAGCCATACGAAAAATACTTGAAGAATTACGTTTACGAACCTAAAAGACGCAGCAACATGTCTTATCTCAGGAATCATTTTGCTCTGACAATTAACATAACAAAAAAATTCATAAAAAGAGAATAAGAAAGAGAATGTGTTGGCGATCTTTGAAGAACCACTCGGTGTATTAAAATAAAAAGATAATAAACATATTCTACATGACACTATATATTGTGAAAAAAAATTGACAAGAATATAGTGCAATTGGCACTAACCACATCCAGGAATTACTTCCTAAATGCGTTATGGATCAAGAATCTGAGACTTTGGCGACAATTTTCATGAAACAAAACCATACAAAATTTGCTGTAGAGAACCATCCATCAAGATCTTGGGCTGTTCAGCGTTCCGGAAGTGAGGAGATATTCAAATTGACGGCAATCAGCTCCTACTTCATTCAGTGCAGGAATCAGGTGGGGCAAGATTTTTGCTAGTGTTAAATTGAAGCCGACCGAACAAGAATTCTCCTGGCTCTCTTCAGTTAAGCAGCCATCCTTTGTTAGTGAACCGATCAAGCAGCCACGCGTGTAGTAGGCCTCACAAGCTTTAAGAATGTAATGACCACGTCTGCGGAAGTGATCCTTGACAAAGTCTTCAAAATGCTGCATCGATGCATACACGATTTTAGATAGGCAAATGTTCATTGCAATACTGTTCTCACGAAACTGTATCAGGATTTATTTTGCCAACTGGACAAAATCTTGACTCTCCAAAGAATACACAAGGAATTTGGTGATCTAAGAAGCTACAAATAAGATTTTGCATACCCATTCATTATCCAAGAATTTGATAGAACTGATGGCTATGTTACAGGAATTCAGATGCATTAACAGATATCTGAGACCATCTTAAGAAAATGTAGTGCATGTGTGCAAAAGAAGGAAACAAACTTGCTATGATTTTTTTCATGCTTACCGTGGGGGGCCTTCTCAGGAGATACAACATGGATTTCAAGTTCGTTAGGTATGCGTTCTCGTTGTATGGAGAAGCATTTTTCTCACCTTCAACTGTTCCAATATGCTTTTCGTAACCAGCTTCATTGAAGTATGGCTTATCGTTAAGAACCAATCCCTGAAGCGAAACTAGAACTTGGAGGACACTGGAAAATGATGGATCCCAGACTTCACTTCCCTTGCCTGTCCATGTATTTAGCAGACTTAAGCAAATTTTCCCATCCACGTACAAATTGGGGTTCATCCGCAAGCCACCAGAATGATAATATACTGACTGCAAAACCAAGAAGAAATAAAAGTTGAAATTATAATTAGCTCAAAAGGTAATGGAAGATATAAGAATAGGAGCAAATGAAAGCAAACGGTGTCAATCATGAACTGAGAAGTAATTTGTCCTTGATACACTCACTATATGTGAAACCTAACCAGAAGATAATGATATCACAGTTACCGGTGGAACTTGAGGGTACTCTGAGGAAAGGTGAAAATCAAAGAAGAAGAGGCCATCCTGATATGGGGTTCCATATGCTCCAACTATTACGGCTCTTATTAGATCCATGCGGTCCTCAAATACTCGAACATAAATATCATCTATAATCATAACAAAATTAGAGCACATTTATTCATGTCTATATCAACTCTATAAATTGTTAATTCAGCTAGTCATTCACATACCAGGTAGGTTCTTCTCAAGAATGCTCCATTCTCGCTGAACCTTTTTGCCCCACTTTCTTCCACCGGTGCCCTGCATTTTTATTTTTATAAAAATTTCCATGTTAAGACAGCTACAGAAATTATATAAAAGCACAAACATCCAGATAGGAAAATCATGTGTCTAGATATTATATTGAATCTATAATGAGTTGTATGCAAATTTGCCACAAGAAATGAGTCGCATAAAATGACACAGAAAAATAATCAATTACCATTTCTGCGACAGCAAGAAAATGATGATCCAAAGGATTTTCTGCAGTATCAAAGTGCTTGAATTTACATGGATCATCCATGATGTGTGATCCTTCACTGCCATCATGCAATCCCATCGATGCTGGTTTCTCTAAATTGTCCTCAATTTTCACTTCAGCCTTTTCTGTTGCTTCCATGTGATTATCCGTTTCAATGTTCTCATGTATCCTTTCTGCAATAAGACCATCTGAAACATCAAAACCTTTATTCTCATCCTCCCCATCTAATTTACTTCCAGAAAAGTCAAGGTCTGCCTTGTGATTAGCGTCATTTGCTTTTTGCTTATCCAAACCTGATGACTCTAACTGTTTCTTAGCCCGAGAAAACAATCCAGTGGTGTGCTTGACAGCATAATCAATTGCTGCAAGAGGTAATGTGAGTGGCCTACTTTGTCCACCACTACTTTCTTTTTCTAAAATTGTAGCACTATGTTCGCCTTGCAAATTGCTGTCACTAGGATTCTGTGGATCAACTTCCTAAAAATGGAATACTTACAGATCACAAACATGAAGGGAGGAAATGAAACAATAATAAAAGATTGGTTGCAATCAAAACGAAAGTAGTTAGTAGATAAATCAACCTTTTCAGTGCCTTCAAGTACATCCATTTCATTTTCACTGGCTGTTTCCCAACTAGCATCATCATCACTAACTCCAATATCATCGTCGTCGTCGTCATTATCTTCATCTTCCTCCTCGTCATTGTCATCATATTCGTCTTCGTCCTCACCCTCACCCTCATCCCCATCCTCAAATTCACCCTCACACTCATCCTCACCCTCACCCTCACCCTCACCCTCATCTTCATCCTCATCCTCACCCTCACCCTCACCCTCACCCTCACCCTCATCCTCATCCTCATCCTCATCCTCATCCTCATTGTCACCGTTACCATTATGCCGATAAACAATATAAACTTCCTGAGGTGGAACCTGAAAGACAGATGAGTGACTTTCAGAAACTATTTTACAGAAGAGGAATAGGAATGACAGGATCAGTTATAAGAACATCTATAAGCAAACAGTCAGATGAAGAAAAAAATTAGCAGAATTGTCCATGTAATATATGCGATGGCCTCAACATCGGTACCAGTAAATGTTCAGCCAGAGGTATACCTTTGACACCATCCCATCAGCCCATGAAACTTCAATATCACCATCCTGGAGACCAACTATATTTCCAACCCATGATAAACTTGTAAAGTCCTCACAAGCTTCATTATCTAGGGCCCGATTCTCTTCACTGATCTCTACATATTCCTTGCTTGAATCATCTGCTGTTTTTTGGGTATCAAGTTGATTTCCCTGTGTCTCAGTAGGAACTTCAGAGTTTGGTATATCATCAGAAACAGGAGGCAAGCGAACAACAACATCACCATAGAAGTAATCATAATCAGCATGCCGTTCAAGTTCATATGCACTAACAACTTCCTCACCGTTGAACTCCTTCAAATCTCCGGGCCTGGATGCAGGTTTAAGCCACCTCACGCACACAGTTTGCTCCTGAGAGTTCGCGCTTCTTAAAACTCCCAGTCGATTTGTTTCAGAAGAACTGCCACCTTCATTTTGTGCCTTCTCAACCACAAACTCTCCAGGAAAAAATTCATGATCATTTGGTGTATCAAACGGTATTAGTGATGTTGATTGTAGACCAAATTCTGTTGTCCCATCTTGCCAGGCCACATCAACTTTGTTAAAAGCTTTTACAATCAGAAGGGCTCTTTCAAAGTTACCATCTCTTCTCCAAATTTTCTTATCTCCCCTAAAGAAAAACTTCCACGGCTTCCTACGGTAAGATGGCCAGCTTCCATTAGCAGGCTTCTTTGAAACTGAATATGAAGTACTGCACGAGCAATTTTTAGGCAAATCATTTGTATGTGGATAAGACGGAAGGAGACACCAATCAGCTAATTGCCAATTTATATGCGAAGAACAAGACAACAGAGTCAAGTTCTTTGGGTTCTGCTCTTTTGAAGGAAAAGTTGCTGAATTATCACCAACACCATGGACAGCTGAAGCTATCCAATAGACAACCACTGAATCTGTCTGAACTTTGATGACAGTACCTTTGAGAAGCTTAGCCTTGCGACTAGAACCTTCAAAAACAGAAGAAGAAATGGCCCTAACCCTTTGACCCGGGTAGTAGGGGCAATCTGTGTCACTAACAACTGGCATTATAAGAGGTCTAAGTTGCAAAGGATCAGGCTTCACAACTTCACAAATATAACCATCATCAAACAGAACAGTCACGTTATCAAATACTTCATCTACTTTGCCAAGCCAAGGTCCAAGAACCACAAAATCTCCAACGCTAAATTCCCTTATGTGTTTCAAAGCTCTAGAGGAAACATTTTCTATCACCATACCATCTGTAGAAAGTAAATCAACTGTCATATTGACATTAATAATAACCCCCAACTGTCCAGTTGGATCAGTAGCAGAAGCAACAATATCACCACGCAAAAAACTTCTATCTACAACCGTGACATCATTAGTATTTTCCACAGTTTCAGAACCATCACACCATAATAATCTAACCTGGCCATCTTGAAGAAAATCATTACTACCACCATCAATAATATTACTGTTAACATCACCATTATCATCTCCATTGCCTTCATCGTTGTTATCCTCATCCTCCTCACTGCTATCATACCCTGAGATGCTGCCCTCAGGATCTGAGT
Organism: Musa acuminata AAA Group; assembly: GCF_036884655.1. Taxonomy (NCBI): domain Eukaryota; kingdom Viridiplantae; phylum Streptophyta; class Magnoliopsida; order Zingiberales; family Musaceae; genus Musa; species Musa acuminata. Next base: position 52,433,613 of record NC_088334.1, on the reverse strand, counting down.
CACCAGCTGTTTCCAGAACAATTCCATGTAGACCTTTACACTTACTGCATTTGACAACATCTTGCCTATAAACAAATACGTCTGCAGCCTGGGTATCAGTCAGTTCGCCAGTTTTCACTGGCTTCCCAACATCAGATCTACTCTCAGCGTCAGAACATGAAGCGTTTTGTTCAGAATCTATTGCATGTGGCACGTTGTTCACTTTCATTGTAGTATATCCAGCGAGACTTTCGTGAGCAAGGTGATGACCACTTTCCATCTAAAATTTATCTGTAGAAAGATGTAATTTGGTTGTTCATCAAGCCATGTTAAATTAAAAATAGCACCAAGAATATCAGTTTTGGAGTGAGTTATGGTATTGTCTAATGGTGCATTAAATTTCTACTTTGTGTGAATAAATATTTAAGGTTAATGCAATTTCCAAAAGATAGAACAACATACAATTTTGATGTATAAGCAATCAAATACAATGGACAAAAATCCAGAATGTAACATTAAACCAGATTATGAAAATTGCACTTTCCATCTTAGAAATGCTACCCCTCGGTATAAAAAGGAGTGAGGATGGAGTCTCCTTTTTTCTTAGTCAACTGATAAATATCTAGCATTTACAATTATTAATGCTACATAGCCAACACATTATAGAAAACAACAGTACTCCATGAAGAGAGATGCATGTACAGAAAGAACTTTAAACATCAAATAAGTTCATCAATAGTACCAATCTCAATCTCAGAAATGTTATATGGTTGTGTCATAAAACTGTTAGTATGCACATCAGACTAAATCTGGAATGCCAATCAAACCAAGGTACACCCAACCAGGTCGAAAGCCTGATTGCCAAAATGTAGGCTGCATGTTGAAGCTAGACAAGAAGCAACTGCAGAAAGCCTCTTTTGAGACTTGAGATGAGTGTATCGGGTCTGTGTATGACAAGGACAGATAGCCTGCAGGGCTTCAAAGCTGGTTTCCATCCTCATTGAGACTTGTATATGCATTAGGACAGAACAAAAAGACAACTATAGGTGAAGACATGAATCCTTATCGAATCAGGAGAGAATCTCAACACTTCAGGTTAAGCTTACATGGAAATGGGAGCTGACCAACTGACCAGATGCCAACAAACCCAGTTCTGCTAGATTTGTGGCTAACCAGACATTCAAAAAAGAAGAGCTGACCAGCTTAGGAGTCGGCATTCTAGCCCTTAAGGGTTGTCAGTCACTTTTGACATGAAAAGAGGGATGATCAGTGTATTGACAGCAGAGGCAGCATGATTCATTGTATTTATGAAAACTCTAGACCAATTTTTAGTGAACTTGACAAGATGTATGAAGTCTGTATCATTAGAAACCATCTGTACAGCCTAATTTAACACGATATAGTGTTGAACTGCTAAAACTTGTCCTTGAACATTGGCCCAAAAAACGGCTTCCATGAAATAACTTTAAATGATCAAACTCAAATGCAATATGATTTAGAAGATTTTTGCTTTGCAGAAAACATAAATGTAATCCCTATATTCTCAAAACCTTGTTGCCCAACAATAAAAATGTGTACAAACATGTAATGGACAAGTGTTGTCATCAAGCACTCACTTGGGCGCTCGGGCAAGGCGAGCCTCGACTATGGTTTGGGCGAGCGACTTCACTCGGGTGCTGCCTAAGTGGGCACCTAAGCATGGCCGATGGGTAGCTCAGTCAGTCGCGTGGTGCAACACAAGCAACCAAACTCAAGTTGTGTCTGACTTGTTAAGTGCCCTAGTTGGACTTGGCTCAATTCGGATCCAGATGAAGCAATTTGATCCAAATCAAACAGGGAATAAATCATACTCTCCTCTCCCCCCAACCCACATGGACAACTGATCGAACCTACTGTGATCTCAAACTCTACTTCCTTCCCTCCACCATTGGTTGCTCCGTCTATAACAGTCACAGCTTCCGATGCACACCCATGACAAGGTACTTCCTCTCCAATGATTGCGATCCGAGTGTACACCCATCATGGTTGTCTCCTCAACTCCGCCACCATATGCTTCCCCTCCAATGATCACAACCCCTGGTGTTGCCTCTACCGTGGCAATACCCCCTTCCTCTCATGCACAGCCCCCTCTCCCTTGATAATGTTGATGATGTAGTGAACCTTGACAATAATTGACTTTGTTGATGAAATTGTGAACTCTTGATATTGATCTCCTTTTGTTTTGTTATTTTTGTTATTATATTTGGACAGCATAGTACTTTTAGTACCTTATATATGGTTAAACGTATATCATTTGATGTCTTAATGGTGATCTTTTGAATGCAAACTGACATGAAACTCATATATTCTTTAATTTTTCATTTTAATGGTTATATTTATCCTTAATTATATTTTTTTTATTTATATATTGGCGAATGTCTCTCTTTGCTCGGGTGAATGCCTAGGCAAGCACTTGGCACCTCCGACATCTTGGAACCTTAGCATCGCACCTAGTACCTTTGACAATGCTATAATGGACAATGTTTCAAGAAATATTTAATATACCAAAGTACCAAAACAAACCTCTGTTTAGAAGGCATACAAACCAAATCTTTTAGATTCTTAAACTTTTAACTTCGATTCTTAGTTTTTTAAGTGTTAGTACAACATAACCCCTAAAGCCCAAGCAGAATAAACATTGGATCAAACATGACCAAGAATAACTAACTACCTAATGGCATTGTTTAGAAACTACTTTCTGCATTTGATTAATGTCATTGTTAAGAAACTACCTATTGGCGAGCACAGAAATTGATATTCGAACAATCTACCAAGAAAAGTAACAGAGTTCACCAATATATAAGATTCACCATTCTTAGAACGGTTGATCATCCCTCTAGTACTATGGTCTGAAAAGAAGCTGAAAGTTCAGGTCAAATTTATACTTTCATGGAAACTAACCCGGCAATCATATTTCGCTGAATCACCAAAAAAATCACAAATTCCCAATAAAGATCGGAGAGGCCATAAGAAGCCACAGCGTTCCACATGGGGACATGAATCATCTCACAAACGGCAAGGCCGCCCCGCTCAAAAACCCTATCTTAAACAGATAGAAGTCGAATATAAATCGTCTACAAGGATGGTAAGCTAAACACTGGCCTTCTCACCCACACGTATCCAAGTTGGTCTTGAAGTCCAACAGACCGAAATATCAACATCAACAAACCGCAAGGTTTATGCAAAGACCGATCTGAAGACAGAAAAAGTCGAGGGTTCGATGCCGACTGCTGAGCTAAAGATGCCACGAGACGGGCATGCTTTCGGGATCACCAGAGAAGTGAAGTCATCGACAGAGGCAAACGGATGGACTGACGACGAGAAAAAGGAAGAAGGGTTTCGAACCTCGACGGCTATCGCGAAGGCGGCGGTTGGCCGATGGCGACGAGGCGGAGCGATCCCGAGCTTGAGTGCGACGACAAGACGTGACAAGAAGTATCGATGGCTGGAAGAAGCCAAAGAAACCAATAAAGAATAGAATGCGAGAGAGAGAGGGATTTTGTTTTGTTTTGGGTCTCTATATATATCGACGTCTTGCGGTCCATTTGTTGCACTTTCGAATCGCCCGCGACGATGTAATGCTCTTTATATTCTTTTCTAATTTGGAAAACCAAAAATGGTACACATTTCCATCCATTATTATCTATCTTCCAATATTTTTTATTGTTATTTTAAAATTCATCTCTTCGATCATCATTTTATGTACTATTCTTAAATAACCTAAAATAGAGTTAGTAAAATTTATTTAAATTTAATTTTAATTTTTTTAATTAAATTAAATTAATGTAATTATTATTTTTGATCGATCGAGCAATTATTGTCCACTGGATATATTCAAGTGAACTTCCTAATATTACAAAAAATCTATTGAATATTGTAATCGGTGTGGTGTGATAGTGCTATCATAGTATTTATTTATGAATGTAACACTATAAAATTTGTCCGACTCATATCAATGTTTTAACGTAGTATATAAATATAATATAAATATAATAAAGCCCAATAAATCCTTCAAATTTGCTCGCGTTGAGCTAACTCACTAACTAGCATCGACGATTACTAAAGCCCTCCATAAAAGCTCCCTCAGGTCTTGTGCTTGCTTTATTATAAGTATCGTAGGATCCTATAAATAAGTTTTGCAAGGTTTCTTGTCCAACCCACTTACTTCCCAACATTAACATATTAGGACTTGAACTAAGGTTGACTCTGCATTATAATCAAAATTTGTTACTAGATCGTTTCAAGATATTATGGTTCAATTTTTCTTACACCATATGTTTTCTTGGATGTCTATCTCTTATAGGTTTGACCCCATGATGTAATAAAAAGTTAATACTTATCAAATAAAAAGATGTTAACAACCTATTTAATATGAAATTTTTGTATATAATCTGTTTTTTATTATTTATAATGTCATCTTAAAAAAAAAATAATATTCCTAACATATATATATATATATGCATTCATCATCCTCCAAATATTCTTTTCTTCTTCTTCTACTTATTAATTTCCTTATATTTCTCTTCTTCTTTACGTACCAAGTAGTGAGCATCGAACGATGGAGTGGCAAGAAGCGACGTTAGCACAAGTAGGATTTTGATGGATATGATTGATAATTAAGGAACTATAAATAGAATAATTATATTTTATTATTTTATAGAGTTTATCAATAGTAAATATTTTTAATATTAATATCATATTAGTTTTATCCATAACATATTTCACAAAGATCTCTTGTTTATTATTTACAATCTCATTTTAATTTTTTTTAAATCATCCCGTTATAAATGAAGGTAAATACTTTTTTTCTTTTCTTTCCTTCTCCTCCTCTTCTTTGATAAACGAGGCAACAAGTGATTATAATATCGATAGAGAGCGATGTTGATAGCGAGGCTGAAATAAGAGATTCTCGAGAAGAAAATAATATTTTATTGTTTTTTAAAAAATAATAATAAAAGAGATGGTCAATAGTAAAAATGGGACCGCCGATAGTCTAAGTTATGAAATGATAACGTTCTGTAAGTATTATTCATATTCACCACGGAGAAGCTTTGTTTTGTCGCACTTCCCTCCCCTCCCCTCTTCAAAGGCCTCGTCGACTTCCGCCTCAACCCAGCAAACACTGGAACCCGCTATCAAAAACCCTCCGGGCTCCGTCCGGCACAGAAAACCCTGGCACTATCTCTCGCCGGAGATGGCGTTCACGGTGCAACCGCAGGAGTACGAGAAGGTGGGCCCGGGCGTCCACTTCTTCATCTCATCGCCGGCCTCTACGCGGTCCTCCAGAACAACACCGACGTCGAGTCCAGCTTCGAGAAGGCCGGCCTCTCCTCCCCCATGACTACCCAGCTCCGGCGCCTCAACTGCCGAGGCAGCTGTAGCAGCAACAGAGGATGAGGAACCCATGTCCATCTTGGGTTTCAGAATCGAGGAAATATTCAAACTGGTGGCATTCAGTGCAGAAAGCAGCTCTCGCAAAATTTTCTGCTGGTGTTAACTTGAAGCCGGTCGACCAACAATACTCTGCATTTTTTTTTTATTTTATAAAAGTATACATATTAGGACAGCCACAGAAATTATATAAAGAGCACAAACATCCATATAGGAAAATCATGTATCCAGACACAGTGATCGATCAGGCAAACAGTGATTACAACATATTGAATCAATAATGAAATTTGCCTTTAAAAAATGAGTTGCATGAAAATGTCAATTACCATTTAGGCATCACCAAGAAAACGATGATCCAAAGGGTTTTCTGAAATATCGAAGTGCTTGAATTTACATGGATCATCCATTGTGTATGATTTTTTACTGCCATCATGCAATCCCATTGGTGCTGGTTCCTCTAAATTCTCCTCAACTTTCACTTCAGCCTTTTTCTGTTGCTTATATATGATTCTCTGTTTCGATGGTCTCATGCATGCTTTCAGCAATAAGACTATCTGAAACATCAGACCCTTTATTCCCATCCTCCCCATCTGGTGTACTTTCAGAAAAGTCTAATGTCTGCCTTGTAATTAGCTTCATTTGCTTTTATCCGATCCAAACCTGATGGCTCTAAGTGTTTCTTAGCCCCAGAAAACAATTCAGTTGCCAATTTGGTACCATAATCAAGATCAGCAAGAGATACTGCAAGTGGCTCATCCACTCTTTTTTCGGACTAATTACAGATTATTCCTGTAATTAGGTACCTTTAACATATTGATTCTTATATTTTGAAAAGTGAAACAATTGACTCATTGCTCTAATAAGATATTTTTTTCTTGATTTTTTAACTCTAAAATTATCTTTTTAATTTTTTATAAGGATTTCAATATTTCATTTTCATAAATATAGGAATCCCAATATAATTTTTGAAAATGTAAAGCTAAAGGTAACTAATTTCATAATATAATCTATAATTAGTCCTATTTCTCTTTGTAAGATTCTATCATATCTTCCTAAAAAATAGAATACTTACACATCACAAACATGAAGAGAGGAAATGAAATAATAAGAAATGATTGGTTTCAATCAAAATGAAATTGTTATCAGATAAACCAACCTGTTTCCCCAGTAGCAGCAGCATCAAGAACTCCAATGTCTCGATCAACAATATAAATTTCCTCTGATCCAACCTGAAAGACAGATGAGTGACTGTCATAAACTATTTTTCAGAACAGGAACCGCAAGATCAGTTTTATAAGCTAATAGTCAGATGATTAAAAAAAAATTGCAGTATTGTCCATGCAATCAATATATGTGATGGCCTCAACATCAGTACCAGTTCCTGTTCAGCAGCCCATATCCTGGACAATGTTTCAGGATATATTTAAGTTAGCAAAGTACCAAACAAACTTTTGATCAGAAAGCATACAAACCAAATCTTTTTTTTTCCCATCAGTTATTCCAGTTTTAAGTTTCTTAAATTCTTAATTTTGGTTCTTAATATCTTTTTTCTGTTGGTACAACAAAACTCTAAAGCCCAAGTGGAATAAACATTGTATCGAACATGAACAAGAATCACTAGCTAGAACAAATATTCAAACGAGTTTCTGCATCTGATTTGTATCATTTTTAAGCTGCTGATATTCAAACTAAAAAAATGAGAACCAACAGAGTTCACAAAGACAAAAGATTCACCGTTCTTAGAATGGTCTGATCCTCCCTATCCTACTATGGTCTGAAAAAGAAGCTGAAACTTCAGGTCAAATATTGAGTTCACGGCAACTAACCTCAGCAATCATACTTCTCAGAAGTGACCCAAAAGAAATCACAAATCCCCCTATAACTATCAAAAAGGCAATAAATAAGCCCTAGTGTTGCACATTGTGGAGTTGAATCATGACAAATGGCAGGGAAGCCCTGCTCAAAAACCATACCTAAAACAGATCAAAATCGAATGTAAATCGTCTACAAGGATGGCAAGCTAAACACTAGGGTTCTCACCCACACCTATCCAAGTTGGTCTTGAATCCTACAGACACAACTATCGATACCAACAAACCGCAAGGTTTGTGCAAAGACCAATCTGAAGACAGAAAGCGTCCAGGGTTTGACGCCGACTGCGGAGCTAAAGATCCCACGAGACGGGTATTGTCGCCGGATTATTAGAGAAGTGATCAACCGGAAAATAAGAGGAGCGGCGACGGGTTTCGAACCTCGACGACTATCGCGAATGTGGCGGGATCCCGATCTTGGGGGCGACGACGAGATGTGGGAGGCGAGGAGCCATCGGGTACTGGAAGAAGCAAAACAAACCAATGAAGCGTCACTCTAAAGTGGGGGCGGCGGCGGTCCATTTATAGGTAGAGCTCCAATCGATTCCGGCCCGGATTCGATTAAAACTGAGAACCATGTATCGGGGTGGGGCCGTGTGGACCGGGTCCGGGTTAGATATATGTCATCAGACCGGCATCTTTCGTATTGATCAAATGAGTTAATTATATATTATCTACTATAATTAATTATTTTTATATTGAGATTTTTATACTTATGAAAATAAAATATTTGTTTCCGTTGCTTCAATAATTTTTTAAAATTTTTATTATTATAAAATTTTTTAATTCTATATAAAAAATTTAATATTTTTTATTTTTTTAATATAGAAATCTCAATATAATTTTTAAAAGTATAATGATCGAAATACTAAAGATAATTAATTATATAAGATTATCTATAATTAATTCCTAAATCGAGATGAAGACCGATTAATTAGTTGAACTATAATTCAATTGGTCTGAACCTACAATTAGACCGACAAAATGATAATTAGCTGTTGTTTTCAGATTCCGGAAAGTGTTTCCTGAAAACAGCGATCGATAACATTAAAAAGAGTTGCTGCCGTTGGTTCCGCGTAGTAGAAATTGTCCAACGCGCCTCGCAACGTTTCGTCCTGACCGACGCTTTCTTCTTCCTCGGTTTCTTCTTGGACCGGATGACGCAAGCGTCGACACCGCCCCTGCCGGCCGCCGTAGGAGCGAACGCGGAGGGCCTTTCGAGGTGGCGCAATGGGCGGGGCTTGAACCTACCGGTAGATTTGGCAGTTGTTTGTGCGTGGATGACATGAAGTCAGCTTTCTTTTACCTCAAGGAAGCACATCAACACGCACAAGCAAGGCGCTGCACGAGTACAACGAGAAGGCATGCGTTTCTTAGGTTTTCATTTGGCAAGGCAGAATATTGCAGGCTAACCAAGTTAGCTAGGAACGAGTACGATTCCATCTCGTCTTCTGTGGTCGCTGCACACCACCCGTTCCGCGGCGGCGTAGAGATCGACCACGAGGCGGTACCGCCACTTCTTTCTCCGCCGTGGACACAGCTCCTCCCCCGTCTCTGTTTCCAGTGGGGCCTTCCGCCGAGTGCCGACGGAGCTGAGGGAGGATGAGACGGAGGGCGAGAAGGTGGGTTTCTGCGGCGACGACGACTCGCCTCGGGTGCTCCCGCGGAGCTGGACGAGCTGCGCCACGGTAGACAGCTCGGCGGGGGTGAAGAGATCGCCGGAGAAGGAAGGGAGAATCGCGAGGTTGGCTCCCAAAAGTGCATCCATTCTGGTTTCTCTTGGTGCGTTAGGAGCTCGAAGAGGAAGGGAAGGGAAGGGAAGGGAAGAGAAGGCGTGGGTTGGGTTTCGTGGAGATATCAATGTAAGCTTGAATGGAAATCCGAGTGGGATCAGGAAAAAGGAAGCCGACTCGATTACTTCCATGACGAGTCGTGTTTCCGTTGTCTCGCGGGTGAGCATGAAAGGAACGGTGGCGCTCTGCGTGTTTCTATGTACTTGTTTTCCTTCGTTTTCCTTATTGACAATTTCCTCTAGACTGAGGATGGCATTTCAACGCCTTCATATTCCTTCGCTCTAAACTCCTCTCTTTATTTTTATATACTTCTTGTTAGCTTCATATGTGTAATTTGTGATTGTGTTCTAACACTGAACACACCTAAACCAATAATACATATATATATATATATATATAGAGAGAGAGAGAGAGAGAGAGACCTTTGTTGAAACGGGCGCAAGGAAACATGCCATCGGTTTGTTTTGAAGGAGGCATACAGACGTGTTTATTGCAAACCACAACATGAAAGCTAAAACTTATGTGCATTTGGGATCACAAAAGGCAGATCTTGTGCAATAATTCCAACATCAATAGTTTACACGACTCTCTCTTCCCCTCTCTCTCTCTCTCTCTCTCTCTCTCTCAACAACAATAACAATAACAACTAAAGGCTACATAGGAGTCTCTCTTCCTCTATGGCTCCCTCTCTCTCTCTAAGGGGCGAATCTGATACAAAGAAACCCCAAACGTAATGGGGTGGAGAGCACAACGACTCTTCCATAAGTTCGGCGTCGCTAATCCTCTCCTCTCGTCCTCTTCTTCTCGCGCCGCTGCACGCCACACATCCTCGTGACGCGATCGACGGGCCGCGTGGCCGCGTAGATGTCTGCGATCGGCCGGTACCGCGGCGTCCTCCTCCTGGGCCGTATCTCCTCGTCGTCGTCTTCCTCCACGTTCTCCATCGGGATCGTCACCTGGGACGGTGGCCGTGCGTTGACGGACCGCGGAGACGAAGACGAGGTCCGGTCCTCCGCCGTCGCCGTGACGGAGAGGGTGCCGCTGTTGGCGCTGAGCTGGACGAGTCGCTCCGCCGCCGCGAGCTCGGCGGCAGTGAAGAGGCCACGGGGGGCGGTGGAGGCGGAGGAGGAGGAGGGAGGCACCACCGGGTCGAGGTGAAGGGTTTCCATTCCCCTTCGCTTCCGCGATTGCTTGCATCCAACGGTATGTAGCGTGCCGCTGTTTCATTTGGGGGGTGTTTGTAACGGGGAACGTTTTATATATATGGTCTGCGATTCTCCTGGGTTGGTCCTGGCGAACCGCCTCGGAGACCGAGCAGGGCCCACGTTGGGTGCCTTCCGGGTGACGGACCCCAGGGGACGAGTTAAAGGAGAACGGTGCGCATCGGAGAACATTCTAGAATGGGAACAACCGGGAACGGCTTTGTGGGCTGATTGGGCCAAAGTGGGTTAGGCCTAACTCTTTCACATTATATAATTTATTATAGTAATATGATTTTAGCTTATTTTTTAGATTGATGGATAATGATGTTTATTTGTGAGTTTTGATACTATTTTATGATGTAATACTTATGCTGTTTTTTACACCATTATAAGGTTATTCAAAAGTATTATAAAAATATTTTTTTTAAATATATAAGTTTACAATTTTAGGAAGGAAAATAAATAAATAGGAAGATTTTCATATTAGTTTAGTGTTTATGACTCAGCTTATAGTGGTTTGAAAAATATTATAAATCTATTAAAAATATTATAATTGAGAAATTGGATTTAATGAGCTTATGGTGGTTTAAATGAGTTCTAAAAAGTAATTTTGAGGGTAAGGGAGATCTGACGGACTTACGAGCTCTTGGTTCTTATATTGCTCAAACAAAATGAACTTATCATATCCTAAAAATTTTATTTTTATTAGATAAAAAAAATAATCGAATTAGAACCGTCCAATGTCAAAGTAGACATGAAGATTAGTGAAGGAATTGACAAACAAACACTGAGGAGGAAGACAGCTCGAAGCTTGTGTCTTCTTTAATGGGAGAGCAACTGGTGCAGCACTTCCTGGTAGACTTGACTCTTCCAATTAAATCCCTTATCCAACTACCTAAAGCGGCACCCCACACCAAATTCAATCCACAGAACCTGCGCGTCTTCTTCCTCTTTCATCAACACAAGTCATGCCTTCCCTCCTCTTCCTGCGCGACGCCATCTTTGCCCTCATCCTACTGCCTCTCATGGCGCTTCACCACGTCGCGGCCACGGACTACACGGTCGGCGACGACGACGGGTGGAACACCGGCACCAACTACCTCACCTGGTCCGAGAAGTACAACTTCACCGTCGGCGACGTTCTCGGTATGTTCTATACATCGACGGCGTACGTGTGTGTGCGTACCAGCGACGTTCACTACAGCTTCGTCGTGATGTAGTTTTCAGGTACCTGGCGGGGCAGCACGACGTGTATCAGGTGACGGAGGAGACGTACAGGTCGTGCAACTCCCGCTCCGGCGTGCTGAGGAGGTACGCGAGCGGCGCCGACCGCGTCGCCCTCGAGGAGGCGACGACGTACTGGTTCATATGCAACACCAGCGGGCACTGCCTGGGCGGGATGAAGTTCGGCATCAGCGTGGCGAATTCGAGCTCCCAAGGGGGCGTCGAGGCGCAGGCGCCGGCGCAGGGCGGTGCGGCCCCCCGAGGACCGCCGGTGTGGCTTTTGGGTTTGACCATGGGGATGTGGGGCACGCTGTATTATTGAATGATGAACGATTCGTCACTGGGTGGGCTGGTGATCGATGTAACCCACAACATCGATAGATTGGCTCCGTCTTCCTCTCGATTTCTCATCCTTCGGAGGATTTGAAGTCAGACTCGTAAAAGCCTGCCATTATGAGACAAAGAAAAAGATACTTTATAGCTGTCAATATTTGGTCAAGTATTCATCCAAACAAAAGGTCAATGAGAGAAAGAACAATGACTGTTGGCAGTCCTTTTCATGGGGAACGAGTGCACAAAGCAAACATTCTTATACTATATGTTCTTCTCCATACCTCAACATCTTATTGGTGGTTTAAACTCTCTAAAATTGGAGAATAACAATAATGATACTTATGATGATCATTTATCAAATAAATTAAATATCAAAATTTATAAGATGGTTATTAGATTAATATTATTTTATATGTATTAGATTTTAAATAATATATATATTCATACCATTGAGATATGAAAATTATTATAAAAATTATTTAATATGGTATGAACATAAGATGTGATGTACAAAGATAGAAAAAGACTTTAAAAAAATTTATAAAAATTATAAATAAATATTAAAATAATTTTAACTTAATTAAATATATAGTTTTTTTATTATAAATCTCAATCAGATAAAAAAATTATTATTATTATAAGAAAAAGATTATATGGACAACACTGAGAATGTAATTAGAGTAGCAGAAGAAAACCTTTACAAGAGGGAGAGGATCTCCACATCACAGTATCAAGCTTTATAGCTTACTTTGACTGCTCTGAGAACTGCTTAATAATGATTGAAAAGGAGCTGCTGAGGGGAATCATCATTTGCATCATTTGGAGACAAAAGAACCCAATAGTACCAACACCATGTGTTTCCTGAAATATTCCACCTTTTGCACAATATTTTTCAGAGACCAAAAAAAAGATGATGGTGATGTTATGACAAGCAGAAGAAATCACTTGACTGTGTGTTATTTTGGAGGTTGCCAGGGTTTGGTGAATTGTCATGCATGTCAATTCTAAGTGTAGGCAAAGGAATCTATGCACTGTGCTGCACAAACTTTCCCACTCCTAAAGGGAACAGATAATAATGTTTGTACTATGTGTTCTGTAGCTTTGTTGCCAACCCTGACATCATGAGCTTAGCAGTGAACATGAACATATAATAGACTCTTTTGTCTGTGTCTGATTAGTTGAACTTGTGATTTGATTTTTGATTCCTAAGCTTCTTATGCTTGTTTAATTCTTTTTAATAGATTTGTATGAATTGTTTTGATGAAATAGAGGAGAGTGGGATTGATCTGAGGTCAATGGCCAGTCTTTAGGGAATGTAATATCCCATAATTGCAGCAAAAACAAAGCTAAAAAGATATAACAATAATAATAATAGTCATCTGAAAAATATTACAGTCCCCTCCACAAGCAAATCAAACAAAAGCCAAATGAGTTAAAATATTATGTAGCCCACTAAAAGCTGCTTAAGAGAATGAATTAAGGAGTCCACAGGGCAACAGAGTTGAGGACAAAAAGCAAACACTTTCACATGCTAACAAAAGGCAGACGGAGAAGGGAACGCAAAGGTGCAGCGGCTGTTTTAGTTGCTGCGGCTGCTCCTGAACGAGCCCAAAGCTTTCAGTGCCGCCGCCCTCAGCACGTACTGGTGGTACACCGCCGCCGCCAGAGCTCCGACGAAAGGACCCACCCAGAAGATCCACTGCACCAAAGCATGCACGAACCAAATCATACTCGAAGAAGATAAACGAAACAGAGATTGGCAGAGCAAGATCTATGAGACGCGAAGACACTGACGTGGTCATGCCAGGGTTTGTGCTGGTTGTAAATGACGGCGGCTCCGAAGCTCCTCGCAGGATTGATGCCCGTGCCGGTTATGGGAATGGTGGCCAAGTGAACCATGAACACAGCGAACCCAATGGGCAGCGGAGCCAACACCTGCAACACGGAGAAATGAAGCGTTCGTGTGGCCGGTGCATCGCCGCAAAGCGAGTCGTGCGTGTGAGATTAATCACATACCGGGACGTGGGAGTCGCGGGCGCTGCGCTTGGGGTCGGTGGCGGAGAGGACGGTGTAGACGAGCACGAAGGTGCCGATGCTCTCGGCGCCGAGCGCGGTGCCCTTGGAGTATCCTGCGGCTACAGAGTTTGCGCCGCCGCCGAAGGCGTTGAATTGGTGCTTCATGATGCCCTTCACGATCCCGACGCCGCATATGGCCCCCAAGCACTGCGCCACCATGTACATCACCGCGCGCAGCAGCGACACCTTCCGCGCCAGGAACAGACCCAACGTGACGGCCGGGTTTATGTGTCCACCTGATGAGGAGCAAACAGCAGCTTAAAACAAGTGGCACTTCCTCCAAAATCCAAGGAGTCGAGAGAGAAATGAAGCCAGAACCAGAGATGCCGGCGGTGCAGTAAACGAGGATAAAGATCATGCCGCCGAAAGCCCAGGCGATGCCAAGGATGCCGACGCCGCCACACTGGTCGTCCTGGGACTGTGCCTTGTAGCCGATGACGGTGGCCACGGTGACGTAAAGGAACAACAGGGTGGCGATGAACTCGGCGATGAGTGCGCGGTAGAAGGACCAGAGCATGAGCTCCCCCAGGTCCAGCAGCGGCGCCGGCGGAGGATCATGGTAGTCCTTCGCCGGCGGGTGCTCTGCCTCCGCCATCACCTCCTTCGACATCTCCCTACTCTACTCTGTTCTCTCCTCTCCAGCTACGGATGTTTGATTGCAGCACGGAGGAAGACAGAGGTGGTGGAGATTTATAATGTAGAAGCCGAAGGTGCATTATTATTGGGTGGTGTTGCAGACGTGATAGCGGCGACAGAGAGAGGTGACAGGGCCCAGTTACAGCGCAACCATGTGCACGACGAGTCACATCTCTCTCTCTCTCTTTCTTCCTCCTCGTCTGGTGTCGTGACTTCGTGGCTTTCTTTCCAAAGCCCGGCAACGGTTACTAATGACATGTCGGGATAAAAAGCGGCGCCTCTGCGTCGCCACACACCGTCGCGTTTGCTGTCAAAAGGCATCAGACTGGGATCTACGAAAGCATGAGTTGGAGCTCACATGGCGGAGACCTGCACTCGGAAGTGGAGCAGGGACGATCGGGTGGAGGATGACGATGTTGAGCAGTACCGCCTTCCCGCGAAGGAGAAGAGATGAATCCTGGTGCAGGTTGATGATGATGAACCAAGGAGACTGACAGAAACTTGTCAGGCTCATGTCCTAAACAAGCGAAGTGGGAGCTCGTGATCCACCATCGCCCACACCACTGAGCTAAAAACCTAGCCTTTTGCATAGCGAGTGACATCTAGGTTCTGCGTCGTAGGAGACCGACCATGTCATGTGGCCCATCTCCTCCGCCACATCCAAGAGCTCAGAACCAGAGGGACAGACTGACCGGTTACCGCATGAAGAAGAAGAAGAAGAAGGATTGAGAAATGGACGGAACAAGGCATGATGTACTCGCACTGATGGTCTTGCAGCAGCAGCAGCAGGAGTATCGTCGTGGCCAGAGAGAAGGAGGGTGGCGACGGAGGCGTCGGTCATGGGGGTGGCAGCGTGGTGGTTGGACACTCCGCATTCGGGACAGCCGGTGCATGGGGCCCGGCACACGTGTCAAGGTCATTCGTGTCCATGTCGGGACTTCGCTGTCCGGGCCCACCCGACTGACCTTTACGTGCAAGCATCCGACGGCTGGGATCGGCCCATCATCGAGTTCGCCAAAAGGAAAAAAACAAAGCAAGGCGGTACCCACCAGGATGGCCACACATTCAAGGGGGCCCACACCATATCTCCGAGGGAGATACGGCGGAAAGAAATAGGAAATCAATTATATTCTTATAATAGGAAAGAAATAGATACAAATAACAGCTGTCAAGATAATGAGAGGGTAAAACTTAAGTCAAGAGAAAACAAAGTTTTCCGGTAGTAATTATAATGATCGTTAATCCTTCAAACTAATAATGACGGAGTCATCTGATCATATAAATCGATTCCATTTTTTTCCCCCATCAGATGTGAGATTTACTGCAGTGAACAAAAATGATCCATTTTACAGAGTTTAATTGGAAGGGTTTCTGTAAATTAATTAGTAAGTTGTGTTTGTGAAACGAGGAGTAATTAATGGAACATGAAACCTTTGGCACCAGAAATCCAACTTACAGGGCTAAAGCACTTTCGGCATCTCCCTGTTCACCGTCACCAAAGGTAATTTGCCTTACAGCTCAAGAACAAATGGGGATTCGTCTCTGGGGAATGCCAGAAGACACCTTCATCGTCAAGATATATTTGAACGGTGCTCCTAAGCAGGACGACAGTCCCCTCCACGGGCAAAGCAAACAGGAAAACATCATGTCACCCATCACAAAGCTAGTTTGGACAATAAATCGAAGAGTCCACAGGAGAACAGTGAGGAAAAAGAAACCCAAAGGAAAGAGAAACTCCACAAGCAATCCATGTCGCAGGCTTCAGACCACCTTCACACACCAACAGTGCTGCTCTTTTAGTTTCACACACTAACAGTTGCTCCGGCTGCTCCTGAACGAGCCCAAAGTCTTGACGTTCGCCGCCCTCAACACGTGCTGGTGGTATACCGCCGCCGCCAGTGCTCCGACGAAAGGACCCACCCAGAAGATCCACTGCACCGACGCATGCACAATGCAAGAAATTATTCTCATGAATCGATCGCTCGAGGCAAAAAGGAAATCACGTAATGGACTTTGGAGACGTGAAGAGACCGACGTGATCATGCCAGGGCTTGTGCCGGTTGTAAATGACGGCGGGTCCGAAGCTCCTAGCGGGGTTGATGCCCGTGCCAGTTATGGGAATGGTGGCCAAGTGAACCATGAACACAGCAAACCCGATGGGCAGAGGAGCCAACACCTGCACCACAATGACGAAAGCTTTAGCACAACGATCTCGTTCAGAGAAATGGAGCGTTCGTGTGGGTGCATGGATGACAAGTGAGTCATGCATGTGAGATGAATCACATACCGGGACGTGGGAGTCGCGAGCGCGGCGCTTGGGGTCGGTGGCGGCGAAGACGGTGTAGACGAGCAAGAAGGTGCCGACGATCTCGGCGCCGAGCGCGGTGCCCTTGGAGTAGCCTGGAGCCACCACATTAGCCCCGCCGCCGAACCTGTTGAACTGGTGTTTCATGATGCCCTTCACGATTCCGACGCCGCATATGGCTCCCATGCACTGCGCCACCATGTAGAACACCGCGCGCAGCAGCGACACCTTCCGCGCCAGAAACAGGCCGAATGTTACGGCCGGGTTTATGTGCCCACCTGAAGAGATCAAGCGAACGACAACATCATCAGCTTAACGGAGTGACTCTTCGTCCAAAAACCCGACGAGTTTAGAGTGATATGATGCCAGAACCAGAGATGCCGGCGGTGCAGTAGACGAGGACAAAGATCATGCCGCCGAAGGCCCAGGCGATGCCGAGGATGCCGACGCCGCCGCACTCGTCGTTCTGAGACTGGGCCTTGTAGCCGATGATGGTGGCCACGGTGACGTAGAGGAACAGCAGTGTGGCGATGAACTCGGCGATGACGGCCCGATAGAATGACCAGAGCTTGAGCTCTCCAAGGCCCAGCAGCGGCGCCGGCGGGGGGTCGTGGTAATCCTTCGCCGGCGGGTGCTCCGCCATCTCCTCCTTCGTCATCCCTGTCTCTCCCCCCTCCTTTCCGTTTCTTTGGTGTCCAAGAAGCGCCTTTGCTGCACTGACCAGAAAGCAAGAGAGGCTGCGGGGATTTATAGCGTACCACAGAACTGGCCTTCGCTTACACGAACTTTAATTGGTAGAGAGAGAGAGAGAGAGAGAGAGTCTGTGTCATTCTCTCTCTGCGGTCCTTTCCCCTCGTGCCATCTAACATAGCTGCTACAGAGGAGGGAAAGGCTGGCATCCGACACCGGTAAGCTATCCAAAATGGAGGAATGGTTCCGTGGTGAGCAGAAGGGCCGACGGGTAAGTACCGGATGGCCATCCACCCATGAGATCAGAGTGCAATATGAGAGATCATATTGACCATCGGCTGGAGATCACATGGCAGAGACTGACAGCAGCACCGGATCACGATCATGTCCACTGCCTCCCTCGAGTTGCAGTGACCTGGAAATGATCAGTACCACCTCGTGAGATCAAACGTTTATCCACTCTCACAGAAGCTGTCAGGCCGGTGTCCGTACGTACGTGCTCGTCGAACGAAGTGGAAGCCTTGCGATCGATCCCATCGACCGAGTCAAAATTGCCCACTCGACTCCAAGAGGCCTCCGTGGCGGCCGCCCACCACGGGATCGGTCGGGTCCCACGCAAAAGCAGTCCACGTGATCCCGCCCGCTCTTCGACCATTAGGAGAAGCCGCCGGATCACGAGGGGTCGATCGTACGGCTATTACGAAACCATACATTAACACAATGATTTGCATGCGATTAGTGACCATAATGTGTTTATCTCTTGTCGATTAAAACGTGGCAAGGACAGATATTATCTCATAAAATACATATAGTGTCGCCATCTTTCACATTGCCTTGTTGGCTTGTGTAAGAAAACAATGCTTTTAGTGCACCATATGATGGCTACTGCCGGCTTTCATTTTTGCCTAAGGCAAAAATGGATTATATGAAGATAATTAGGTGATTATGTAAAATAATAGTATTTCATTATCATTAAAGGTGGTTGTATGAAGTTTAGGGTTATCAATAGTAATCTTCAAAATATATAATGATATTAGTTTACTCAAGGGTTAGTACTTATGCATTAGTTTAAGTTTATCGAGCTACGAGTCAACATCTATATCAGATTGAATTGCAATTATCTTTTATCAAAATTGATTTTGACACATGAATTGCTTGCTAGTTGGAGATGAGGTGGTCCATTATTAGTTCTTTGCATTAGATGTGGTCAGGAATCGTCTTGCGCTGGATTACACATGCAAGTTTCAGACAAATGCAGATTGCTTTTCTCTTGTGTTGCTGCTACAGAAACTGGATGCTTGTAATACAGTGACGATGGGATCTTGTGAGGAGAAAAGAACCTACTGTGCCAATGCCAGACGTCGGTGTACTATCGAACCATTGTTCCGTGCCTTGAGCTGTTGAGATCAGAGGAACTCATCAGCGGAACTGAGTTTGGAAGATGAAGTTGAGTGCTTTGGTGCCGCACTGTAGATGAAAGTACCCTCTAAATTAATCAGGTGTTTGTTTGCAGCAACAATGTACTTAGCAAATGAAATATACAACTAATATTTCAGCTTGGACACGTGGAATCTCAAGCTTAATTTTATTTAAAATATTAAATTATTAGGATTGATAAGTATTTTGATATTTTAAAACGTGAAATAAAAAAAGCATAATATAAGAAAAAATTCTCGTAATTTTTTTTTATTTGACAATCAGGACTTAGTTTTTCTATAAATATCTTACGTATGTTTTGATAGAAGAAATAAAAAGTGAGAAATATGTTTGATATTTTTGGATTTGTTTTAAAGTTTCTAAAGATGATACTTTTTAGAGTTTTTAGAGAGGATAAAAGAAAAAATATAATTTTTTTGAGAGTTTATGTGAGAGGGAATGCAAAAAAATATATGCTTTAGTGAAGATAACTCAACTCAAGGGTCTTGCGATTGGTCTCGTATGCTAAAAATTTTGATTTTTCTATGAATATAAGTTGAATTTATCAAATTTCTAGTATATCGTTTGATTATTGATCTCTATGATTTGTTTTGATTTTTAAAATCTTTTCTTCCTTCTCGATAAGTTGAACCCAAAAGATTTGATGATCAAATATTTAAGAAGGATAAGTAATGAAGATTGTAAGAAGATATATTTTCTCTTAACATTCTATAAAAATGAATAAAATCTCACCAAAGAAGAGATTATTGAGGTTGGCAGGTATTTTACTATCCTTAGAGCTAACGTCCTAGTATAAGGAGGAGTTTTCACAAAGGAAGACAACTCTATATCTCAATTATCTCTATATTTTGATATAGATAAAGTAAGATATGAGGAATACTTTTGATGCTCCTGTGTTTCTCTCTAAGGTATTAAGAGAGGGTACTCTCTAGGGTTTCTAGAGAAAAAATATATAAATTCTTTAGGGTTTCTGTGAGAGGGTATACAAAGAAATACATGCTTAGTAAGAATAAATCAAGGTCTTATAATTAATCTTAGATAGAAAATAATTTAATTTTTTCATGGATATAGTCGGGATTTATCGAACCATGTTTATCTTAAGTCAATTTTTTGGTATGCTTTTGATTATTTATCTCCGAAGTTTTTTTTTTAATTTTTTGGAATTCATCTCTCCCTTATAAAGTGGTATCATAACTCAAAAGATATGATAGCTAGAGATTCAACAAAGACAATTCAAGGATTTTGTAATTGATCTCACATAGTAAAAATTTTAATTTTTTTTATTGATATAGGCAGAATTTATCAAACCATATTATTATTGCATAGATTTTTTGATATATCATTTGATAGTTGATCTTTGTAATTTATTTAAAGTTTTAAAATATTTTTCTTCCTCCGTAATAAAATGATATATGAGTCGATGATGAACTTTGACTTTTTTTCATGTAACAAAGAATTTGATTTTCTTTATAGATATATGCAAGATTTCATCTTGTATCAACTTTTCAATATATCATTTGATTATCAATCTCTTTGATTTATTTTATTTTTGTTTAAATCCTTTTCTTTCTCTCCAAACAAATCTTATAATATATTAAATTAAATTAGAGTTTTTGTCGTGGTACAAAAATATAGACTCATATTTATGGGGTGAATATTTTTGTTAATCATGATTAGATACATGAACCCTAGTTAGTGGAGTTTGTAAGATATCGAAATTTATAATATCAACATCAAATCCTAACACAATATAGGTTAGCTTCTCTCTCGGATATTGAATGTCTTACTCTTACTAACTTAAGTGTGGATCTCTTTAAGTACTAATACTACTCACGTTGGGACATCCAATCCAGGATTTTAGATCTGAAAATTGAGTGCGACATCATTCGTAAAAGGAGATAAATCATGTTCATATGTAGAAGAGAGTCTTATTTATGTTACTTGTACTATGCGAAGATAAAACTTTGATATATTGTTGTAGCTGTGCTTTTGCTTCACGTGTTAAATCAAGTTTTGATTATTATTATTATTTTTGCATTTATTCCATTACTGCTTCGGAAATGATTTAATTAAACAAAACAAGAGATTTGTCTGTTGATCACAATTGAGAGCAAATTCAAACCAATTTTATGAGTTTGAAATCATATGTTTCCTTATTATGAATAAAAAAGTACAGAAATCAACACTAAGCATACAAAATGACATTAGAATAAAAAAATTGTTACAGCTGCACTAAAGAATTGAAATATATATTGAAAGAAAATTATTTTCTAAATGATTTGGGAATGAAATGAATGACTCGTATATTGACTTGGTCACGAAGAAAAATATTGATTGGATTGACTTGATCATAAGTTAGACATACATTGCAGTCAGATTGATTTGATCATATGTACAATTATATTCATTATTACGAGTACCAACTTTGTGTTTATGAATGTGTTCTTAGGGATCCATCGTTTTCCTGCCCATAAAGGCCCATCCCATCATTACATGCACAACTAAACAACATCTTAGTGATTAAAGAAATTGATTCCATACAAACTATTTTATGTGAATAATGTTCTTATTGATCGAACAATCCAATCCATTCCATTCCATTCTCCCAAGTCAATTAATTAGCATGATAAGGTCTGACTCGACCAACTTGAATTTAGCACCTGTCGCAAATCAAATATATATATATATATATATATATATATATATATATATATATATATATATATATATATATATATATATATATATATATATTCCACGAATAAAGAATCCCTGATCGAAAGATTCCATGAACTTTGATCCCGTGCAATTTGATCTACTCAGACTTGATTGCGATCGCGTTCGGCTCGACCCAAATGCGGTCCGACCTAATCTGAATCGCCATTCGCTAACATCACGTAACGACGAGACCAGTTCGGCGATTGGATTCAACCAACCACCGTGCTGAGGACCGGGTGGTCAGCGGACAAAAGGGTAAATTTGGGGAAGTGTCCGGGGTGTTTCCGTCTCCCTATCACCTACCACCGTATTCTTTATAAGCACAGCAATTCCAACGAAGAACTACGACCGCCCCCCTTCTCTTTCTCCCAAAACTAAACTAACTCATAAAGAAGCGAGAGTGCGAGGGCGGCGAGTTTCTTCTTCTTCTTCTTCTTCTTCTTCCTTCGTGTCTCCCTGGGTTTACGTGCGCGGAATCCTTGGAACGAAAGAGGCGCAGGCATTGCCGGTGGCTTCCGCAGTACACGCCCTGCGAAGTTTCCCCGATCCCCCCCTTCAAACCCTCCCCTTTTCGCCCACTCTCTCGCTTGCCTCGTCCGTTGGGAACCCTAAGCCTGGGCCACCCCGATCATGTCACGGGCATCTGATCCCTCCTCTCCCGATCATGCCGAGGGCGCCTCCCCCTACGGGCCCCCCTCCTCGCCGGCTGCGGCGTCCCCTCCCCCGGAACCCTCCCGTCGCTCCTCGGTCCCCGCGGAGGCCTCTGGTGCCAGCGCCTCCGCCCCCCCGACGGCGGAGAACGAGGAGCACGGGACCGGCGGCAATGCTGCCGGAGACCGCGGGAAGAGGCCCGCGTGGAACGTGCCGGCCAATGGAGCGATCGAGGTGGGTCCCGTCATGGGAGCGGACTCCTGGCCCGCGCTCTCGGCTTCCGGGTCGAGGGCGTCTGCCAGATCCTCCTCGTTGGACTCGTTGAAGGTTCTGGCTGAGGGATCGTCGACCGCTGCCCCCCTGGTGCGATCCCTTATTCTTTGAGCTTCTTTGTGCCTACGATCGCAAAGAAATATTCTATATTTGTTATTTCTGTGATTGAGATTTTTGGGTCTTTATCGTATCGATGAATGTAGAGTGATTTTTGTGTGCATGCTATTAGGGGTCTATGATGAACGCTTACCAGCTGAAGCTAAATGCTAATAATACGAACCCTAGGTCTATCCCGAACTATGATGTGCTTGCTCCCCAGGAACCTAATCCGAACCCTAATTTGATGAAGAGCGATGCCATTAGCAGCAGTTCATCATATAATCACGGTCCTGGAGCACCTCAACGACCTTCTATTCTCTCGGAGATGCCACCAGTCGGTGTGGACAAAGGCCACGAATCTTCTCCTGAGGGCCTTGCTAGCACTGGGAATAGCAATTCGGATCAGCATAAGAGTGATGAATTCGCGCCACAGCTGCAAAGAAGCAGCAATCGTCGCAGAGGTGGCTATAGTGGCAACCACAGAGGAAATTATAGTGGTGGTACAGGTAGCAGTTCTCACCATGGTCGCTATGGAACCCGGCATGATCATGACCGGGGAGGCTATGATTGGAACAGTCCTAGGGGTTTTAGTGGTAGAAATCCACATAGGTCGATTCCATTGGCTCAACAGTGGGGACAGTCGCGACCTTTCATTCGGCCACCACCACCACCACCACCACCTGCTATGGCACAATTTCTTAGTATGCCGCCACATATATGGCCTTTTGTGAGCCCCATGGGCTACCCCGGTAAGTTGTGTCTCTACTAAGATGTTCTTGTATTTTGTCATTTCTGTTTCAGAGTTCTGATGATCTTCATGAACTTCCTACCAGAAATTCCTCCTATTTATTATCTTCCCCCACCTCCTCCCGACACACTTGGGAGCATGCCTTTCATCACTCATCAAGTATCCCCAGTGAATCCTTCAGCAATGTTTCATCCTTCGGTAGATCATAAGAGCTTTATGCTGGTGAAGCAGATAGAATACTATTTCAGGTAGTATAAAAACCTCTATAGTAAACCAATATCTCCTTGTGCAGTTCCATGTCATTGTATTAATGGTTTTGCATTTCAGTCCTGATAATCTTTGCAAAGACTCTTTCCTGCGGAGGAATATGGATGATCAAGGTTGGGTTCCTATCTCCTTGATTGCTGGATTCAATCGGGTGAGTTGTTTTAAGTTACTTTGTAGCTTCTTCACATTTATTTTTGGTTATGACTTACCACTTGCCATGATAAGAAGTTTGGGAAGTCTGAAGTGTCCGTTATCATTATTTCTGTTTTAAAAAAATACAGATGCTTTGTCTTTGTCTTGGAATATAAAGCTGAAGAAGAGGACATTAATTTGCTTACCATAAGAACTTGGAATTTTGAAGGTCATGGAATCGAGTAATAATGAGTCTGATATCATTTCTATTTATTTTTCTTTTAATTTTTGTAAGTATGATGTTTCACTTTAAACTTTTTTTAGTATTAATATACTTGTTTTCACATGACTTAAAGGAAAGAGGAAAAATTGTTAAGAAACATGACTCATTTTGATAATATCGAGCTTTTGTCTTTTTAAAAAAACTTTTGCTTTTCTTTTTTATGGTTACCTAGTGATGTCAAAATCATAGTTATTTTGTTTTTCCTTCTCTTGCTCTTTTGATCAAGAGTTTGTTAGTGATTGCTTTTACAGAATAAGAATTTTGTGGCTTGGTAATTCTTGTATTGATATTGCTTTCGGACATTGAGTTACATGAGAAGCATTCTGCCAATTTATCTTCAATTATTCTTTTTCAGTAACTTTTTATGTATTAAAATATTTAAAATTTCCTGTGGCTAATTTGTTTTTATGTTATTATTTATGCTCTTCTAACCATAGTTTTAAATACAGGTTCAATATTGTTTTGACAAATTAAGAGACCAATATGGTATCTGGTATATGATAGTGTATTTTGACCTATATTGCTCCGGAAGTGGAAGAATATGCATGAGAGAAACAAGAAACATAATTAAGACTCAAACCTAAAGAAGCATTGTTTTAATCAAGGTTCTTAATCTCGTATCGTATCGGTGTACCGACCTTTACTCGATATGGTACGGTACGACATACCGAACGGTATGCTTAAAATAGGCATAAAACCCTTCGAAAATATCTGAAAAATAAAAAAAAAGTTAGGATAAAGTTTTGAATTAGTGCTTTCGAAAAGTTAAGATTTGAAAGCTTTTGTTCGATGAAACCCGTATCGGAAATACGTTTAACTTGAAATATGAGTAAATCAGTTAGTAATAAGAATAAAAAACATAAAGG
The DNA here is from genome assembly GCF_036884655.1 of Musa acuminata AAA Group. Lineage (NCBI taxonomy): Eukaryota > Viridiplantae > Streptophyta > Magnoliopsida > Zingiberales > Musaceae > Musa > Musa acuminata. The sequence continues at coordinate 52,408,600 of NC_088334.1, read as the reverse complement.
AAATGCAAACCGATTTATAGTGGTTCGGATGTTTCGACCTATGTCTACTCCCGATTCCTCTTCTTTCGAGGCCATCGACTTTCACTATCGATCTTTTCAATGGGCGAAGATCAACTACCCTTTTTACAACGCTTTCTCCTTTTCACAAACTCAAGAGAGAACCTTTACACCCTTCTTTTACAAAGAGACCTTACTCCTCCCTTAGAAAGTCTTCTAAACCCTAGAAGGAGGAAGAGACTCAATAATTCAAGAGAAATTATAACACTTTTATCCTCAAGAATTCTTTCCCCTTTTTACTTTTTTTCTTACTATCCCAAGTAAGAATAAGTGGGGTATTTATAGGACTCAAATGACTTCAAAAATGGAGCCAAAATTTAAATCCTTGGGTTTTCGGGGTACTAGAGGTTCCATCGCCTGCCACCCTGTGCATTGGCAGTACCACCACCCAGTCTGGGCGGTACTACCATCGGGTTTTTCGGAAAAGTACATTTTGTACTTTCTAGCTCACAAGTGGTTCCATCGGTTGGCCTGGTGGTGCCACTGCTTAGCCCAACTTCAGGTTACTGAATTGACCTTCCAATAGGCTCAATGGGCCCCTAATCAAGTTGGCATGGTTATACCCAAAACCAACTCAATTAAAACCTAAACTACTTTGATCAAGACACAAACGATTACAAACATGAATCCTATGTTGTCCGACATGTCATTTGTTCATCCAGCGCTTCGTCCGAATCTTCGACGCATCGTCCTCTCTTTCGGTGTATTGCTCGATTCATCGGCATGTTGACTTCCCGTAACATTCAATTTTCTTGGTGCAATGTCCGAATCTTTTGGCCCGATGCTTGAACTCATGACACGAAGTCTATCTTTCGGCACATCGACCAATCCTTTGGTCCAACGTCCAATCTCTAACATGATCCATTCCGGCCCAATGTTTGATTCTCCTGTTTTAATCGTTTTGTCTTTCTATGATCGAAGTTAGTCTTGCATCACTCAAATGCTCATTAGATCATAACTTCATTAATTGATTTTATCATAAAAATCCGAGATTTAATAGGTTCATGCACCACCATCAAATTGTGTAGATAGGACCAACGACTCCCTGACGTCGCTACCATCATCAGTCGAGACACTGCTGTCCACGTCACTGCCATGTCTATGGATTAAGCGAGTTGTTGAATGCTATGCCTATGTCCAGTACAGGGTGGTAACGGTCGAAATCGATCGGCACTAGCTAGTACAACCCCGTATCGCCCGATACGGGGCCAAATGCTTGATATCGCTTGGTAGCGGGCGGTTTGCATGTCGGTTTGTCGGCGGATTGGTACATACTGCCTGTACCGAGCAGTACGGTATGGTATTTCAAACCTTGATCTTAATATCAGAATTTATCATCTTTTTCCTAAACAAAAGTATATGATGATTGACCCTCCAAAAAAGTAAAATAGCCAAATGCTTGATATCGCTTGGCGGCAGGCGGTTCGCATGTCGGTTTGTTGGTGGATTGGTATGTATCACCCATACCGGGCAGTACTGTCACGGACTTAGCTGAAATTGCCAAAGTCGTAAGGCACTCTTGCGGCAAAGTCATGGACTTAGCTGGAGTTGCCTAAGTCGTGAAGCATCCTTGCGCCAACTCCTCGGACTTAGTTGGGATTGCCTAAATCATGAGGTGCCCTTGCGACATATGCGTGGATGCAAAGGGTCAGTCTAGTTGCAACCTCGTATAGGTCCCGAAAGATCTGTAAAACAAAAAGTTGATTATATTGAATACGAGCAACGGACAAGTCCCGATGTCTGACGAAGAGGGAAGCTTCACAAGCAATTCAGCGAGCACCTTGAGTGCAAGAGAGAAAAGAGTGGAAGGAGAAAACAAGGACTTTAGAAGGTAGAATGAACAATTACAAGTCCACAAACAACTGCTTACCAGGTGCCGGACGCGAAGGCAAATTCTTGTCAAGTTAACGTGCGAACTTGTGAAGATTGTTTAACGTTTTACAATATACCAAAGCCCCATCCAACCCTGTGCCACCCGGGGGGTTCTAGGGTGCTGAGATGGCTGACATTTTGTGTGCAGCTGTGGTCTACAGAAAACAGGTCGTGGCATGCGGAAACATATCCATTTTAGGGTAGTTTTGCCCGGCGCAGTGAGCGGTCGCACTGTAGTGCTGCAACCTGTTCGAACATGCATTTTTACAAGCAAAAACACATAAAATCAAGGCAAAATATGCTGCAAAGCATCTGTACATGTATGCAAAAGCGATGAACTGTCACGGACTTAGCTGGTTTTGCCTAAGTCATGCGGCACCCTTGCGTGTCCGTCCGCAAAGGTCAGCCTCCCCGAAGCCTCCCCTGGTCCCTTAGGACCCACAAAAGAGAGAACAAGACAGAGAAAACGCCTCACTCGGGATCCACAAGCAAACATGTCCGAAAAACACTTTATAGACAATGCAAATTACAAACAGACTTTACAAGCTCTGAACAGTTGCACAACAAAGGGTAAAATGGTCCATTACAGACCGAATATCTCTCATACGTGTCCACATGACACAACATTTATTTACAAGCCTAAAGTGGCCACCAACCCAACTAAAATGGGACTTATAAGCCTTCGGTCGTCCCTCTACATGCTGTACAAAGCATGAAGACACCAAAAGACACGGACATACATAAGCATTACATCAAACACCCTGTTTAGAAGTTTGTCCGTGACATTCTCCCCCACTTCTTCCTTCGATGTCCTCGTTGAAGCCTTTGCCGACACTGCAACTCCTCGCTTTTGCTGAGTCTTCAATCTTCTGCTCCAGCTACAATGCGCCTCTTGGCTCCCAGCTGCTCTCCATTGCTTGTTTGTGAGTAGTCGAACCTTTGATCCGCCATGCTGCTTCAACTCACCAATGACTCTGACTCCGGTGTGGGGTTGGCTGAGTTGTGTTGACCCTTGTTGATTCCTGCGGATCCTTCAAATGAAGGAAAAGACCATCCTTACTGCACCAGTCTCTCAAATGCCTCATGCTGCTTGAACTGGGTGGATGCTTGTTGGAGCTTTAACGAGCATCGTCTCGCAAACTTCTGAAGTTTTGGGTCCTTCCTCCATAAAATTTGCTCATTGACTCTTCTTCCACTTAGTTGTCACATCCAAGTAGGTTCGCATCACTACCGCTTTCGATTGGCATTTCGTTGGGAAATGAAGCGGACAATCTACACTCAGTAACACTGATCACCATTGGTGAGGATTTGACAACTATTGTCTTCCATTATCGTCGAAGGGTCTTTGAACATATGCAGAGCTCCTCTGCTGGATAGATAAGAGAATTGGGATACTCGGTTTCGCCCATTCTCTTAAGAGTTGAGAAGGCAAAGGTTACTTGACTTCGCCCGCCTCCTCGAGGTTGTACTCCATGCATCGAGTTGGTTACTGGCCTTCGCCTGCTCTTTGCTCACACTTCTGAAGCACTTGAAGTGTTTGTACTCATTGCGTTGAGTTAGCTACTGTGATTCACCTTCTCAATGCCATTGAACTTCTGGAATGCAGGAAGTTTTCACCCCAACTTGGAGTAAGTCTCTAATAGATTTGGTCGCCTCTGGGATTGTACCATCTTCTCCATCAACCCTGCCGCCTACTCCTTTGAGTAGCGAAGGTACAGCACCGCGTACTATCTGCTTCGTTCCTTGGTCGTGCACTCTTGCATGACCCGAAGTCCTTCAATTTCGGCTATCTTGATGAGAAACTCGTTGACACCGGTCTTACGAAGTTCCATGGCCTCTGCCCTTCCGCCTTGTCCCGGTACTTGGAGTTTGCCTCTGCATGCTCCACCTCCTCGGCCCCTTTCACGACCAAGCGCTCTCCCTCCATGAGAGCAAGGGATCAATGACTTTCACGGAAGTCCCGCCTCTGCGGTACCATGGCGCTGCCATGCCCATGGCACTACTATCCGTTGCCTCGCATTTGCATCCCTTTCCTTCACAATCAGTAGATATGCCTCTGTGGCACTCCTCCGAGTCCACCTCCATTCTAACTGATGCTTGATTTTGGGTAGTAAAGTCCCTCTGGACTCGTCGTTGCTTCCTCGCCCGTTTCGACCCCCTGCTTCAACACATCTGTGTTCTCCAAGCAGCTCCTTTTGGTCGATGGAAAGACAGACTGCAACTCTCATGCATGGCCTCTGCCATCACGTTGTAGGGTTTGCACCGATTCTGCTCTCCTTAGCTTCCTTGGTAGCAACGTTCGCTTACTCGACCTTGTCCTCTGACTTGTCGAGCTCCCTTAAGCGAATATGAGCTATGGAGCAGTCCAACTCTCCAGCTGCTTCGATAATACCGCTTTATGACCAAGTCCCTCCCATGGGACTCACTGGTACTTGCATTCGAACTTTTCCCTTGGTGGAACACAGCCCCCATATGCTGATGACCAAGGTTTTCATCCGATGCAAAATTCGATGCACACACGGAAGACCCGCCTCTGCGGTACCATGGCCTTCACTCCTTGAATCCATAGCCCTTCTTGCCGTCGTGTTGTTTACCGAAGTGGAGCTTCTAGTAGCTCCCGATCATACCTCCGTATGATCTAGTCCCTCACGGGACTAGATTGTGTGCATCGCATTGCCACGAACTGTTCTGCCACGATCCGCTGCACCATGTCGCCTCCTGGTGACATCTCCATTGCATTCTGATCCTTGTGGGATGAACTCGAATTGTGGCCCCTCCATGTGTGGCCTATGCCAAAACATCGCAGGGTCCCTTCCACCTTCGATATTGTTCACTCCTTTGGCAATCGACCTTCATCCACCCACTCTTGGGTCACACCAAGATGAAGCACCGCTCTAGGACAGTCCGTCGCCTAGTAGCTCCTGAAGTCCCCCGACTTCGTTGCAATTAGTGCACCATTGTCTGGATCCTGGGCCTCTGCCCCTACCAGCACAATCTTCGCTGCGCACTGCCTCCTTCATAGCAACTTGAATGACAACACTGTGGCATATTCTTCAAGAGTACTCGCCTCTGCGTCCTCTTGCCCCGTGCTAAGGCCTTCTGAACCCAACTTCGCATCCACAAATTGAGTCGCCTTAGTTCCTCCATCAAATGCTCCTCCGAGATAAAGTGCATGTGCCCAGAAGCTCCCTTCGTCTTTGGCACCATGCAAGATGAGTCCGCTCCGTTAGAATGAATGACCCATGGAACAACATGATCCTGCTTTTGCCTCTGCAAGAGTTCATGTCCTTGACCTCTGTCCAAGGAAAGCACTATGCCTCTGCCCCATGTTCCATCTTCTATGCTGGCTCCCTTCATGCGGCTTGGGTACTTTGTCAAGTTACACCCAAGTTGTTCTGCTCCTCGTTTTTGCATTGAGTTGATGGTGGCCCTCGCACCCACTATTCCACGGGTCAGCCCTCCCTTGAGTCCGATCTCCATATCGACTCCAAGTGTGCCTTCATTTGTGTTGCTTTGGGTCGCTCCCCCACTTGATCTCGCAATGCATCCACCAATGCATTCTCTCAAGCGAGATCATGTGACGACTCCTCGCCGCTTGCTCAGTCCATCGAGCTTCGTGGGGTTGTTGGTTGTTGAGGTACTCCTCTTCAACTTGTGAGGTCCGCCCCACATGATTCTCCCTCTGGAGAGCCGGGACTTATCCCTCCTGGATAGCTGTCCCGTTGGAGCAACATCTCTCTTCGTTTCGGAGACCACCATCCCCTTGGACTACTCCGATCTACTGAACAAACTGTGCATTGTTCTGCCTCCTGCAAACGCACTTGCTAGATTGCGACTCCACGTCAATACAGCCCCCGCTGCACCCCTCAAGGCCTAGCAACATGCTGAACTCGTTGCACACTTCAGCCTTCTACGGACGTATCCTTCACATGCCGAAGAGAATGTTTCAATGCTCCATGGCGCCGAGTTTCGGTCGCCTTGGGATGGCCGCGAACATTCCATCATCCGCATACAAGCCCATGCATGAGTACCAAATTCTTCGAGCTAGCAATTCCCCTCACCTCTGTGAGCTTTGCATAACTCTTTTGGTCGTTGAGCAACTCATTCCACCTTGGATGGTCTCATCTTTTACCAAGCGTATCGCTTGTCTTGAGCACCATCAAGTATGGTTGTCAACGTTGAGCCGTAGCTCAAACTCAGCCATCCCAACCTTTATGCGCTTCAGATTCTTCCAAGCTTGCCTGTTCTCGTGGTGCCTCTTGTGCGAAGGGTTGGCCATTCCTCTGAGTGCCAATCTCAGATGCCCGCTCCTCCGAGCGTCTCCTTTTCCCTACATCTCCATGCCCGTTTTCCCCTAAACGGTCGCGCGTGTGCTGACTGCCCTAAACGCAGCCCCGCTAGGTCCCCCACGTTTGCATGCTAAGTGTTTTTATGAGTGCTTGTCCCGCTCTGATACCATCTGTCACGGACTTAGCTGGTTTTGCCTAAGTCGTGCGGCACCCTTGCGTGTCCGTCGGCAAAGGTCAGCCTCCCCGAAGCCTCCCCTGGTCCCTTAGGACCCACAAAAGAGAGAACAAGACAGAGAAAACGCCTCACTCGGGATCCACAAGCAAACATGTCCGAAAAACACTTTATAGACAATGCAAATTACAAACAGACTTTACAAGCTTTGAACAGTTGCATAACAAAGGGTAAAATGGTCCATTACAGACCGAATATCTCTCATACGTGTCCACATGACACAACCTTTATTTACAAGCCTAAAGCGGCCACCAACCCAACTAAAATGGGACTTATAAGCTTTCGGCCGTCCCTCCACATGCTGTACAAAGCATGAAGACACCAAAAGACACGGACATACATAAGCATTACATCAAACACCATGTTTAGAAGTTTGTCCGTGACAGAACAGTTCGTTGAACCAAGTTGTTGCGGATGCGTGACGACCATTCGTGATAGTATGACATGATATTTCAAACCTTGGTCTCGATATCAGAATTTATCATCTTATTCCTAAACAGAAGTACATGATGATTGACCCTCCAAAAAAGTAAATAAACCAACGTATATTGTTGTATGAGAGAAACAAGGAATATAAACAAGACCCAGTCCTAAAGAAGCATTGTCTCAATATCAGAATTTATCAGCTTATTCATAGACAGAGGTACATTATGATCGACTGTCCAAAAAACGTAAATTAAACCAATGTTTATTGTTGAATCTTACTAACTTTTGCTTTCCTTGTTCTCTCTTTGACTCTATACACAACAAGCATAGACACATCCTAGGACTCCAATGAATTCTCTTGACCCAAATATTATGGTAACTTGATAAGTTCTTTTATAATTGAAATAGGCTCTAATCTTATCAAATATCTCTTGTAGTCTATTAATAAAAATATGTAAGAAAATACTAAAAGACTTAGAGAGAGAGAGAGAGAGAGAGAGAGAGAGAGATCGATCTTATAAGATTGCATCAGGATTTTTTTGTTGCAGTGGTTGTCCTCAAGATCACCTAATATCAAGTCACATTAGTCTTAATGTTAAGATTTGTCTTAGCTTCATGATCATCGTGAATTTGATTGTAGATTACATTCATGATTGTATTATCTTGTTCGTTGTAAAGAGAATGTTGTGGATAAGAATTTTTGTTTTATAAGTATAAAAAGGTTAGAAATTGGATGAAAAATAAGAGAACTTAAACAAATTTCAAGTTAGAAAGAGAGAGATGGAGAGGGAATTCCTGCTCATTTCTGAGAGTCTTTTTATGTCTAGTTACTTTTTTTTTTGCTTTTCAGAATTGTGGCAGTTCTGTTGTAGGACTTTTCTGATATTTAGTCCTTATAGAATCGTGATCATTCCATTCCCCTATGCATGCCAATATAATAAAAGTGATCAATAAGACAGATTGGTGATCAAGAGGTAAACTTGATTGCATGGTTTAAGAATGTAAAGAGAATTTATGTTGAAAGACAAAATACCACTAGTCAAGAGGTACACCTAATTGCTTAATCACATGATTTAGATTGTATAGAAATTTCTGATCTGATGTCTTTGTTTCAACTCCACAAATGAAAATTGATCATGTGTATCATATCTGGAAAGTATGTACTGAAAAAACTCTGTAGGATGGTTCAGCTTTTTGATTATTCATAACTGCATTAGGTTCTTCTCTGCTGCATATTTCTTCTTGTTTTCTGAGTGCATGGGTAATTAATTGGTGCATGCTTGTAACCATCTTCCCCACTAGTGGATTTATGGGTCTCATATGTGACTCTTTTGTTGTAAGTTTGTCATGTGTTTCTGAAGCTAAGCAAATTGAAGGATTAGACTCCTAAGCATGCAGATGTATCTTTCTAAATAACTGGATGCTGATGCATGTAGCTGATCAAGAACTTTATTATTTCAATACAATGTGTATCTTACAAGCACTTGGACAAACTGTCTCACTTTTTTTGTTCATTTGCAACTGTCTTTTGGGGTTTTCCACCTCTAATGATAAAGTTATTTGCTTTAAATGCACTACACAAACAATCACGAACATTAGTTATTATTTTCTCAGGCAAAGCCATAGCAGGAGAGATTATTCACCTTGTTACTACCAAAAGTTGAGATAACAAGTCTTGTTGGTTAAAATAAGAATAGCTTACAGCTGTAAAAAAGAAATAGAGAAAAAGAATAGCTTACAACAGTTTGCATATAGTTATCCTATTATGCTTGGTGTTGAGCAGATGCTGTGTATAAACATCTTAATTTCTTGTGATCATTGTGTTCATGTCCTTGTAGTAATTGCCTTTGATTGGTAGTCCAGATGTGTGGGTGAGATGGGGTATATTACATAAATGCATTCTTTTGGGCATCTTTCATGTTTAGATGTGATCAACATACTATGTTGACTTACTGTGCCTCGTGGATGGCAGGATAAAACCATTATTCTCTGTAGGAGCTGGATATTTTTTTCATGCTTAAAGCATTTGCTCATATCTCCTTTTAGTTCTTTTGTGTTTTAATAACAACCTTCTCTTTCATCATATTCAGGTCAAGCAGTTGACGGAGGATATTCCATATATATTGGATGCTGTACAAGGTTCAACAGTAGTGGAAGTACAGGTACAACTTACACCCTTTTCACTTCTTAACATCTTACTATGTTTTATAAATTCCTTAATTTATTTCTTGAGGAACATAGAATTAATTGATAACTAGGTGCCTTTTATGAGATTGTGGCGACGGATGCAAAATCTGTCGATCCAAAACAGAGTAAATTCCTTAATGTACTCTGTTTTAACAACTTCCACACTTGTTGATACAAAATCTGATGCAGGGTGAGAAAATAAGGAGGCGTGGCGATTGGATGAGATGGACATTGTCATCAATTCCACATCAATATGAGATTGCTTCCAGTGCCCAATCTCCACGAACACCAGACCACGATTCAGTCATTGCTCAGATGCATGCCTTTGGACTAGAAGAGGGTTCTTCCCTACATGGTACAAGTCAGATTCATGGGAACCCTCTTAGTATGAGTCAGACTCATAATGAGATGCCTAATAGTAGATCGCCATCTGGGAGTATCGACAACCAGATGCAAGATGCTCCTGCTGAAGATGGAAACAGCCAATCATCACTGCAATGAGTCAGAACTATCTAGTCTGTGTAAAGATCAGACCGGAGTGATTTGCTTAAAATCAATCCATGAAACGGAAGAGATGAGCATGCGATCCTTTAGTTGACGTCTTTGCCTTCAGCTGCAAATGCTCAACCAAGATAAAAAGGGGGAATAGAAGGAAAAAGGAAGATTTAGATATAAAACAAAGGCAATAATTTAAATCCAATAGCTTGGTTGACCGACTACTGCTCTCTAGCTGTATAGTTTGGTTTGACTTGGGCTGAATGGTGCTTTCTGACTGGTGATACTCATTGCTACCGAGTTTTGGGTCTCCTTTTATTCTAATCCCCCACTATTTTTGGGTCATACACTGCCATTTTTTGGGGTAGAAATGGATATTATCGGTTCTTATGTTCCAAGAGCTGGTTTTGTAAAAATGGCTTTATTCCTAGCTGGAAACCATTCCCTCAAATTGCTGACGGTGTTTGTGATTCTCATTTTCTGTCATTAAAGATTCTTTGTTCGAATGATGTGTAAATTTTGTTCTTGCTGATGGATTCTGGTTATCAGAGTATATGTATGTGTCGGGTTAATTCAGGGTCAAGTGCGTCTCCGATCAACTCAATTTTATGGAAGACCTGACGTAGTGGTGCATTAAGGCACGGCCAGCTGATGGTGACTTTAGCAAAGATTGGGGTACCATTTATGAATAGTGCACTAGTATTTATGCTTTCGCTCGTGATGTTAAACAAAAATACATGATTAAATCTTCTGCTTTCAAACTGAAGTGTAGGATGTGTGAGATGGTGGCGTGATTTTGTTTTTGGACGTACTCTGAGAGGATCATTGATTGATTACTCGATAGGAATAATGTCATAGAAGTGGTTCAGGGTTGTTTATTCCTAAGATATTTCATAGAATATTTTGTATATTTATGACCAGATATAAGAGATTATTTTAGCATAGTTGCAAAAGGAGCACTTTTCATCACTTATGTTTACATGGATCTAAATCGGATTACTCGGAGGGATCTAGTCGGGACATCTCTCTTGTTCTTTTATCTTTGGGTTGGTGATATCTTAGGAGCTTGGTATTTTTACTTTGGAGACAACCTAGATAATCTTATGCACACATAGCCTCCGTATGACATTCAACAGGATGAAAGAATGAGATAGAGATTGTCCCCCATCGGTCTCCCTACATGGAGAAGGGTCCAAAACAAGCAGTTGTACGATATCTCCTTCCTTTGTCAATCACGTAGAGAAAACATTAAGGAGAAATTAGTTGTTAGTGGCAGTTGAGAGCTATCTCATCGTAGAATATTTTGCTCCTATATAACCAGATATAAAAAGCACATTTTAGTATAGTCGCAAAGGAGCATTTTTACTACTCACGTCCACATGCACCTATCTCGGGTTATTAACTTGGGTGTCGGAGAGATTCGGTTGGGAAACCTCTTCCGACCTTGGTCTTTGTATACATGGTATCTCGAGAGCTTGACATTTTCACCTTTGAGGTATCTTGAATAACCCTGAGTATACGGGTTTGGACTAAGTTGGACTGACCAGAACGTCAACGATATCTTTCTATAATAACTCCCAAGTTAGTGATGACAAGTTCATTTGATCTTTATATCATCGTAATTATGTTTAAAAAAGCATTAGGTGCCAAAGTCTCAAAGGCGATATGTGCTCGCATAATCATATGTCCGAGTGAAGCAAGGTATTCCCGAATATTAAAATTTAAAAAATATATATCATAATCTGTATCTGTAAATCGAGAAAGAGAGGAAAGAAATCGATGAAAGGCTGTGCAGGAAGATAGATTACAATCGATTATGGACAAAGTTGTAGATGATGAAGAACAAAATTATCGCCCAGGCTGAGTACCCAACTCTTTTGGGTCGAGCGCACACCTAAGATGTCTAGCTAGCGCCTAGGCTTAAGCATGCGCTCGAATGACACATGATTGAATCCTGCATCATAATCATCCTTTCATTTATGTTGTCGAGGCTAATCATGTGATTTGGTACATATAATACCATCTCTTATTGTTTAATTAGCAGAAAATATGTTGTTGCTGTGAAAATAATTAGAGTTAATAATATGTCATCCACATCATCATTTACGTATGGAGGAGGGCCTTTTCATTTGGCACTCGTTAGAATCAGTACATGAAGTTTAATGTGTTTATGTTGGGTAATCCCAATTCTGATTGGTTAAATAGAAAAAAGAAAGGAAATCTCTCTATTCTGTTGAGAAAAATCCTCTATTCTGTTGAGGAAAATCCTTTTTATTTCTTCAATAAAGTTTCTTCAATAATTATTTAATGTATTGAAGTATTTTTATTTTTTTAATAAATTTTTTTTAATAATTATTCTTATTTTCTATTCTTTTCTTCAGTAGCTTAACTAACATCCTCACGAGTTTCTTTTAAGTTTTTCTTGTAAAAGCCAGGCTCCATTTTAGTGGATTCGCCACAGCGTTGCATGCTTTGCTTCCTTTCCTTCTTTTTATCTTTTTGGACCCCTAAAGAAGATTCTTCGGTTGTGCATGTTACATAACTTTCTCTATATATTCTATAGAGAGAGAAAGAGAAAGAGAGATTGTAAATAACTGTGTTCGATTACTTACTTCCAGCCATGGCACTGCCAAGACAGCACAAATAGTTTATCCGTTTCATAATCCAGCTCTCGATCCAAAACAGGAATATTAAGTATTTCTACTTTTGTGATTCATTCGATAAGATGCTGTCTTCTTCGACTTTACTCCTTCTAAAGTTGTTCCATCGAGGAGAATATGGTTCCCACATATAAAGCTAGCTAGCTATCCTTCCTTCCTGCTTTCTTGCGGTGTTTCCACGAAAAATACGCCATGACGATGAAGATACCAAAAGGTGCAGCGAAACACGGAGATGCATTCCGGTCAAAAGTAAAATATACCTTATCAAAAATAAAAATATGATATTAATATTATTTTTTGGAGGAAGGAAACAGAATAACATTGAGGGTGCAAAATTCACCAAATAAAATAAGAAAACAAATTTCAAGGAAATGAGGACTACTAGACGACCATCAGCCCGTCACAGCTTGACACCTACCTACCTCTCCCTGTGAGAAATATCTTTTATGAGTTCTTCGTCTTCTTGACTTACTACTAATATCTTTGCTTTCTTTCCAATCAGTTTCACAGCCCTTTTACCTACTCATTTACGAATAAAATGTCAGATGAGCTGTTGGGCGGATGCTTTCAGTCAGATTTGGTGCACGATCTTGAGAGCTCAGCATCTTGCATAGGGTTATTACTGTCAGCTCCTCCGACGAAAATTACCCCCAGTGCTGTAAATTTCTAGTACGGTCTCCGAACTCTCTCCCCCCCCCCCCCCCCCGGCCCCCCCCACCTGATTCGAACGTTGAATCCGTACCGAGGAAACCTCGCAAGCAAAAGGTCCGGTTTTTGTTGGCCTCAGAATCCCTCCTCGATTGACACTGCATCAGATACCAGAATCTCCTGTGTCGAGTGCCGCCCGGTGGTGGCCGTAGATTCTCCTTGTCTCCCCCTCCCTGCCACTTCGGCCTCTCTCTCTCTCTCTCTCTCTCTCTCTCCCACTCGGTGGATCTACCGACGCATGCAGACGCCGCGCAGTGTTACGGAGGCGTCACATCCGACATGCACGCTGCTGCCTGCCCTCGAACACCCCAAAATATCCATCTTGAGGACGCCGCACATTCCCTCCCCTGCCGTGCCCAAGGCAGCCACACTGGGCTCGGTAGGAGCTCAACCCCGGCGTGGCGGAGGCCGGACGCCACTCCATGTGAAGCCTGGTCTTGGATTTGACAGATGATTATTACCTCGGTACTACGGCTTGGATTCGTTGTAGACCTGATGATGAGACCAGGGAGAACTACTGCATGCTGTGTGTGAAGCCATTTAAGCGGGGCTAAACCTGTTGCGTATTGATTAAGTGGGGGTGGTGGTAATCTGCAGCGTAGTATAAAGCGATGACACGTTGGTCTTCCTTCCCGGCTCTTCCATTGCCTTTTATACACACGGGCAGGCCTCCTCAGACAAGCCATTCTTCTCTCTCTCTCTCTTACTGTGTTGCCATGACCGATGATGGGGCAGTCTCCTCTGCAGGGACCTCTTCCTCCTCTCCATCCAGGCCACCCCAAACCCCCAGGAGGGCGATGGAGGAGGTGTGGAAGGACATCAGCCTCAGCAGCCTCAACCAAGACGTGCCTTCCGCTCCTCCCCCGTCGTTACTCCACTATCATCACGCCTCCGCTCCCACCGCCGCCGCTTCCTCCTACGTCAGCGGGATCACCCTGCAAGACCTCCTCTCCGGTGCCTTCACGGAGGCGGATCTGATCCCCCCTGCATGCCCCCGCCGCCCTGCCGCCCTCAGCCTCGGCTCCAGCCGTCTCGGCCCCAACTCCAACTTTAGCAACAGCGGGGGCTCCTCCTCCAGCGGCCGCGCCGGTATCGTCATGATCAAGCACGACGGCTGCGGCAATGTCGCCGACAGGCGGAAGAAGCGGATGATCAAGAACCGGGAGTCGGCCGCCCGGTCCAGGGCCAGGAAACAGGCATGCACGACCTGCTTGAACCCATGAATCGGCTTTGCCTTCCTCCCAACTCTGAGTTCCTGAGTTGTTGCTGCACAGGCTTACACAAATGAGCTGGAGAAGGAAGTGAAGAATCTCGTGGAAGAGAACAAGAAGCTGAAGCTGAAGCTGAAGCAGGAGGAGGTACTCCTGTAGACTGAACTGCTTTTCCATGTCTCCCAAATCTAACTCACTGCTGCTGCTTCTCTACATGTGCAGTTACGGAAGCAAACGATGGCTGCTCAGCTTCCTGTGGCCAAGAAGCGGCAGCTCCGAAGAGCCTCAACAGCTCCATTTTGAAGAAGACGAGAACAACAGCAGCAGCAGCAGATTCCACCACCTCTTTCTCACTTCTTACAAGACAGTAAGTTGAGTTTGTCACAGGTTTTGCTTCTGCAGGGATGGCAAGCTTCTCACAGAGGGACATGGCAGTTTTCCAGTATCTGGATCTGTTCCTTCTGTTTATATCTCCCCCTCCCCAGAAAAAAGAAATGTTGTCTGTCTCGTGGGCACATCTCTCTCTCTCTCTGTGCATATACATATATGGACATATCTTGCATGTCTCCTCTTATCACAAGGTTGTCTCCTGTTTGCTCTTTGGGCAGCAGCTAGAGTTTGATGATGGTTGTGTTTCTTGCCAAAGATCAGCTTGTCTGCTTGCAGTGTTTTTTCGCTGTCACCCTCCCTCTCTTCCCTCCAGGAAACCCATCTTTGCAACAATTAACAGTGCATCTTTGTTAATCCTTAACTGAACAAGAGAATCCACCATCACTAGATCAAGACAGCCACCTACTAGTCTCCTCTCCACCTCCTAATCTTTTTTCTCAAGGAAGCACCAACTGGTAGGCCAGCCTCTGTTGACATGACACACGAGCAATCTACAATCAGCAATGCATAACATAACCATCTGCTTAGAGAGAGACAGACATATCCAAACAGGATTTAGTGAGGCGAAGTTTTCAGGATTACTGCATCAGATGATAAAACCGTACCACTGTCTGTGCCGTCTTTTCCGGCTCAACGAGAGATCCAATGGTGATTCTCGGAGGAGCCACCCAGAGCCCACCACCTTGTCTCCAGCCTTTTGTCTTCGTCTCCTTTTCGTGCTGAAGACGTGCACCTCCTTTGTATCAGTGAGCCTTTTTATATTCCTTTCTCGGAAACTGTACATGATCTAAATATCTCGGTCACCAATGTACTAAAAAGCCCAGAATTTTCCTGCTTTGATTAATATCACATCACTGATGATGTCTGAACCACCACACTCGAGTTCTCCTGGGCGTCTTTCTTACCTGCGAAGGAAGAAGGACCAACCTAGGAAGATTCTCCAAACGAAAAATCATATCAACTTGAACCCTGCCACTTTCGATCTTTATAAAACATACATTTCATCAAACAAATACTGTGTGAGAGTAAAGCAGCATGAGCAGTTGCCCAGATATGGTCCTCAGCTTTAGAAATTCTCATCTTTATTCTCTAAGATGACCTTTTTCCACCCACTTTTTTTTCTTTCTTTCTTGTTAGAATCAGGTATTCTTTTTCTCCAGATACTATGTTTCAAAATAGCAACTTGCTATAGACAAGAACAATAGTGTGTTTGAGTTCAGGTATAAAAGAAAACGTAGATAAAAAAGAAATAAAAATTGTATGCAGGTGAGGCTTATGTAATGCAGGAAACATATACCGAGTGAGTAAAGACTTCATGACACAATCAACAATATCTACCAAACAAGTGTTACACAATCATAAAGAAGATTCGACTTTTTTTGCGATTCTTCCTCCTAACGAGCAAAGCTGATTCTTGAGGTTAAACATATGCATGCTTGTAAACTATTAAAAATCTTATAGCCTATCATAGATGTGGACGACTTAGAGATGTAGTCTATTAAAAAAAAAAGTGATTAGGTTAAGATGATTAGACAAGCCTATAGTATATCCTATATCATCACACTAAATGGAAGGAAAAGGAAATCTAAAGGTATCCATTAAAATGGGAAAGATAATGTGCACGTACCACAAGAAATGAAATTTAAAGATATCCAAAAAGAATAGAAAAAGTAGACTGCATGAGAGAGTAGGATGACATTAGATGCACGAGAAAGCCATTACCACTTCAGCAATTTCCACGATGCTATATAGCCTGAACTTGCAGAACAGGTTGAATCATTGTGTCACCACATCAACCATGCAATGTTTGCATGGTTTGGTCATAATTGATTGTACAGTAGCAGAACTCTCATCGATTATAAAGAAAACTGCATGTGTTTGACATCAGAAGTTATCCTTTGAGGTTGATCAAAGCAAATTAAATTTTGCATGTCAAGGAGTAACCACGCCAGAAGGCATCCTTAATAAGAAATCTTACATAATAGTTTCCTACCTAGTTTGCATTTAATATATTCATCGAGCTAACTTGTAAGAATGTCAGCAGCTAAAATAGTAGACAGATTGTCTTAACACATTATAAACAGGAAGATAAGCTGCTAAGACATTACAAAGATTAGCAAAATATTAGGTCTGGGTTTCGATGAATTTACCTTGTCAAATGCTCATGAAATGCTTCCACAATTGGATACTTCTTCAAGCCCTTCGTAGCCTTCTTAATTTCAGAGCCAATCGTGATCTCACTGTTCAAACACTTGCACCTGACATCCACTAACAGCAGAAGGAATCAAGCAGGACATCCGAATAGTTTAAAGATCAGTCCCCATCAACGAAAGTTATCATAGGAACATATATCTGGCGTCTGCTTATACCCCAGTCAACTCCACAGCTTAAGTTGAAGATCAGACACTAACACTGTCCAAATCAGGGTTGAAAAAAGAAAAAAAAAGCTGGATAGAACAAAAATTTTAACTGCACAAGATAGCTGCATAGCAACATCAACAAAAGCAAGTAATCCATTTTCCTATATTCAGACCTTCAGACAAGGAAAATATTCGTGAGTCAGCTACAGTGGCATATTGACTAATAATCATTGTCATTTTGTGTGTCACAATCATCTCGATAAATGCTCTCAGCCATCTGCCAGACTTGAAGGATATTATCCTCTGCCACACTGGCAATGACCCATGGCATTACAGGGTTCCACGAAAATTCTGATATCTTGGAAGTGTGACCTCCATGGACGAAGAGAAGCTCTGGTGGTCCATCATCAGCATCTTCAACAGTCTGTTCATCTCCAATCCTGTTCATTCATAAAAATGGATGAGAATTTTAACGCTAGACATCATGCAATACCTAGGCCAAATATCTGAACTGGAATATGAAAGATAAGGGATGCTAGGTAATACTGTAATAATCAGCTGATAAGAATATGCTGAAACATTAACTCCAACAGAAACAAAGCTAATTATAATCAGATGTCAAGAGTCCTAAGGATGATGGAGAATATTATAATAAAGGACATATGGTTTGATGTTCATACCAGGTTCAGATCAAGGATTGCAAAATCATACCATATCGCCTGGTACAAGCGGTACATACCAGTCCGCTAATAGATTGGTACGCAGACCGTCCACTACCGGGTGGTACAAGCACTTTGGCCCCGTATAGGGCGATACAGGGTTGTACCGAGCAATAACGATCGAAAATTCAATCGTTATCGACTTGTACCCGGCAGTAACGGTCGAAACCGACAGTTACCAACTGTAATAGTGCTCTAACGATCAATTTGACTGTTGGAGGCCTGCTCAACGATTTTTAAACTCTTTCCTCCCCCATATTTCAATCCATTTCACTCTCACACTCTCTTAAACTCTCTCAAACTCATGACAATCAACTTACGATCATCACCACATTGATGCACCAATGACATACGATGTATTAATACACTATGTCGTGGGATCAATTTCAGAATTGAGTCCGACAAACATATTGCTAGTCATAGGTGCCCAGCAAGCCAATCACGTGAGTGATGGCACGTGTGAGTTGACACGGAATCTTTTTGCTTATTATATTTTGATATTTATCACTTTATATTGAATGTTGCATATATGCATATATATATTGTGATGTCCTTGGATCTGTGCAATGAGAATCGGATCGTGATGAGATCACGATAATGAGATCGATTCACTTTTGAACACATATCCTAAATAATCCCGATCATAGGTTACTCGAGAGGAACATCGTGATAATTGGACAGACTGATGTGCTGTATACCCATCCATATGATGGATGCAACTGGTCTCATAGCTGCTCGTGTAGGGACACTAGAGATACAGTACAGGTGCTCATTGGAGAATGAGTTCATTGATTGATCCGCTTACGGAATGCTGGATGGTTGATGATGCCTTATTGTCAGACAACGATTCCGTAGTCCTAGTGGTGTATCTGGTCCTTAGACTTGAGACACCAAAGATGTCCTGTATGAATGCTCCACTCTTTGATACCAAACTTATAGGTTTTGATGTCTCATATATAGTACAGCTGATCATTGGGAGTAACAGTCGACCTTACGAGGGCTATTGAGTGTCGATAGAGGATCATCCACTCTCAGCATCATGAGAGAAATATCTCATATGTTCTTGCTCAGACAAATCCCTAGCTAGGGTCATTTGGATTAAGAGAGAAACAGTTCTCCAAGAGAATCCGATTAGAGCGAGACTCGAGAAGAAACCGTATGAGTCTGATAGCACCATGCCCGATATACAATCTCTGGGATATTAGATGAATGAGGGACTATAGGTATACGGTAACTGAGGACAGATAGGTCCAATGGATTGGATTCTCCTGTAACGTCTGGGGACTACGACGTAGTAGCCTAGTACATCCGTAGTCGATGAGTCGAGTGAATTATTATAGAGATAATAATTCACTAAGTTAGAAAGAATTCTAACAGGTATGACTCACAGCCAACTCGATATTGGGCCTAGAGGGTCACAAACATATGGTAGGCATTGCGATGAGTAGAGGTTCGGATATGAGATATCCACCGAAACCCCTATCTTATTGGATATCCAATAAGCCCCTGAATTATTGGATCTCATAGACGAGATCCAATAAGAGCCCATAAGAGATTATTGGATAGAGATCCACTAATCTAAAATATTTGGGTAATTGGATGCAGATCCAATACCCACTTGGGGAGAATCCATTAGGATTTGATAGGGGACCTCTATAAATAGGAGGGATTCAGTGGTTCATTGGCTAGAGCATTTGCTTGCCTCTCCTATTCTTCTCCTCCTCTCAACCTCAGAGCAGGCCTGGAGTTTTGAGGAGCGTCGTCCCAGCCCTGCTGTGTAGATCACCACTAGAGAGGAGAACACTTAACCTCCTTCACCCTCTCCTAGAGATCTGCAAGGAAACAAAGATATACGATCTTCCTAGGTAACACAATCTATTCTATACGCAGTTTGTTTCACGGATTTTTTTACGCACCAATCTTCACACGACGACGAACATCTTTTTGGGAAATTAGGGATTTTGTTTTCTTGTTCTTCCGCTACGCATGTGATGTCGCCCCTAAGATAAGGATGATCCAAAACATATCAAAATTGCAAACATTGCACAAGGCTACTCCTCAAAGCACGAAAAAAATATGTGACACTATTCTTACCTAATTTACATTAGTTTTCCTAAACTATACTAAATGTATATTTATTTCTAACTTGCAAAATAGAAAATAAAGTATATTAGTTTTAGGAGGGCTTTATGCCTATTTAGCCATTTTGATCGGTACACCATATTGTACCGTACCAAGCAAAGCTTGGTACACTGGTATGGTACGACATTTAGAACCTTGGTTCAGATATCTAGCATCATCTCACAATATCCCAGGTAAGGTGTATGCAAACATGGAGTTCCATGTCTAATTTAATGACAATATAATCCAACAAACATGGAGTTCCATGTCTAATTTAATGACAATATAATCCAACCAACATATTCTGATACATGATTCTTTAGATGCTATGAAGAGTTCTCATCACAGTATACATTATTTCTTTTATGAACTTTATTTTTACTGTAGTGTGCATTACTCATGCTCTGAAAGCATAAGCTACCACAAATGCATTTTATATGAATTCTAATCTCCACTAGTTTGAATCTTCAGATGTACAAGAATTGGTGAAGGCTTAGTGTAGCTTCAAAGATCCAATCCAACAAGCACTATGCAATTATACCAAAATATAATTATTTTGGGACATTTACCAAACTAATGGAGATTAGAATTTACAGGAGATTACTTCATCAAGCTAAAGGAGTTATTGGGACATTTACCAAAATATAATTAGAAAGACACTGAATTTACTTTGAAGAGCAAATATTCTCATCTGTAGGATATTCATCCAAGTTCTGTGGTTCACAGAATTATGATAATTGCACAACTTGACATAACAATATGCAAATATGGGGAGTAAAAAAAATACAAAATGGATATTAGTCTCCATTGTAGTTCATTTTGTGTTTTTGTCAGCCTCAGCTAATATGTTCTGTTTGGACAATCTTGAAATTGTACATCACTTATTTCACACCAAACACAGAAAAGAATTGCTCATTCCATGAATGTCAAGGGAAATCAAATTCAAATTATGGTTATATATTAGGTCAGTCGTCTCAAGATCTTCCCGAGACTTCGACCCATGCCTAATCACAAGAGTCTAATAAAAGTTCATCTCACACTATTTTTGTCATGAATCTCCTATCTTCATTTGTGCACTTAATCCACTGCTCAAGAAACTCCCAACTGTATAACTTTGCTTTTCCTAGCAATATATACAAATTCTAAAAATATTTGCATTGCACCTAAATATCAGGGTGACCATTTCTTGACTCTTCTGTTTCTACATTGCCACTCAAGGTTTTTAGTTTTGTAATATGCCACTGTCATTAAGAAGCTGCAGCGTTATGTCACAGGTCAACATAAGCCAACTTATGCGGCAGATCCAACAACAGGCAGTCCCATGCCCATAACATGGCGGCTCAGACCAGCATGGACCAAAGCTATAGTTGCCTCCACAAATGGCAGAAGTGTAACAAAGATGGTTATCCTCCCATCCTTTCTCCGTCCGGAGAGAAAAAAAAATTTTCACAAAAAAGGATAGAAACACCAAGGCGAAAATGGCAACATTAGTCCAATCTAATTGCAACATCATCTTCAATGGTTTCTTTATTATCCGCTTAAAAATCCAATATCAACACAAACTTCACTAGGTTGTTACATCAACAATAGGAATGCCTATGTAATGTTTTTGTCCAATCTCTGTCTTGCAAGCTTGTCACATGTCAAACAGAAATGAGAAAAGGTTCCAACTCTTGATATTTTGCATTTTTATTCTGCAAGCACTCAATCAAAAGGTTCCAACACTTGGCAGATCATCACAAGTTTCTCATTGGAAATGTAACAGAATATAAAAGGCAAGAGCAGGATCCATGGTAGAAATGATGCATGCATTTTAGTTCAAAGTCATATATACCTGCAAAGGTCCCAAATCATCAGCCTTTTGTCGGCAGCAGAGGAAGCTAAAACAGTTTCTTGTCTTGGGCTCCATTCCACTTGAAGCACTGCTCCCCTGTAACAAACATACCCAGTAAGCTCTCTACGATCCTCAAATGGAGTTCCTGTAACAAACTGTTTGGCAAACAGAACTGCAATGTCAACAAAACAAACTGTTTGGTAAACAATAGTGCAATGCCAACAAAAATACAAGCTAGCTATCTGCTAAAGGTAATGAAAACAAGAAAAACTTGTTCTCTATATTTCTGTGAACTGCTGCTGGAACAAAGTAGTGCCCTGGAAAAGATCTTAAGATCTAGGGAAGTGAAAATTCAGACAAAGAGTTGGAGTTATCTAGATATCCAAGTACATAACAAACTCAAGAGACCACAATCTTGCAAACAAAATCTACTTGCTCAAGTGTTTCTAACAAACAATAATTCAGTGCAGATGTCATTTATGAGACCTGTCAGTTCATGCAGAATGGTACATATCATTCCAGAAGGTTTGATATGCAATACCCCAAATTAAAACGTTAGCAGCCTTCTTCCTGTTCATACTCATACCAAATCTAACCAATCTGGAGCAAGGCTGAATCATGTCAAGCTAACTGAACCATATGCAGAGACCTATAAAGGAGCAACAAACTTCATTTGTCATCCCTTTGTTCACTTATTTGAGGTACCAAAGTTGCATAGCTATGGACCAAAACTTCAATCGCTGCTGACCATTTCTAGAGTGACGCCAGAGAGAACATATTGGCCGAATTATTTAGAAACCCATGCTTCCATTGCTGTCATGATTTATGAAAAGCTATGAAACAATGACACCTCAAAATGTTTGTTGTAACTGTGTCACATGTTGAATGCAAGGCACATCTATCATATACACTTGACTTGTATTACCTTTGTAAACTGAATACAGAATTACAGATAATCCATATGTATATCAGATTTATATCCAGGAGCATAGTTAATGAAACATAATCTTTATCCAAAAATAATCCAGAAGCATATGTGAATTGAATACATAATATACATTTCAGGTCAAGGAAGTAGGCTTTAAAACATTAAGACTCACATTACAGAAACAAAGAACATGTCAAAAGATAGGATAAGCAGACACTCAGACAGATACACTAATAGTTTACCATTAGCAAATTAGCCCCACATCAGTGAAGGCAAAGGAATATCTACGTACGTGTGACTGGAGAATGTATGCAAACTTGTTGTCGGCTTTCGCAGATCAAATAGTTTAATGGTTGTGTCTGCAGATGCTGTAGCCAAAATCCACTCATTGAATGGATTGAATGACAGTGAATTGACCTGGGAGAGAAAGCAGATTATACCACCATTCCAGAATGTTTATGCAAAAGAAACAATAATGACAAATAACTCTAAGTGTATAAAATTAGTAGAGAAGTGAATAAGTGCTATTAAAAGCAAAGCAGAGAATCTTTAAAGCCAAGATGCTACAGTACATAATAGCATGCACCAACATAAATAGAACCTTGTACTTATGTTCTACATAGTATCAGAAAACAACTCCAGCATTTTATGCAAGTCAAGTTAATGCACAAACCACGCCTCCCCCCATCTTGTGGGTATAATTTATTAATAGTGGATGTTTAAGTAGGCCAGCTGTGATAGTTTCAATTATGAAAGTAGATCATAACATTTTGAAGCAGTTTATTTGAAAAAATCTCACATACATAGTCCAAGTAGTGAAGGTCACTTAATAATTCTTAGCATTCAGCTTAAAATTCTCTTCTGATTTTCAAATGTATCATCTGTATCTCCAAAGTTTCACAATAGAAAATATTGGACTAAGTAGCAGAACAAGAAAAACTAATTTTGAATTTGTGGTAACCAGACATATACAAAAAGAAGGTTATGCATATGCCTTAAAAGAATCCTGAATGTCAACCAGTGTCATGTCGAAGCATGCATCTGTAAGTTGCAATATGTTAAATTAAACAGGATGTAGGTCATGTTGAATATATGTAGACACAGTGTCTTGTGTTTTAGAGACATTAGTATTGTGAAAAGATATCACCACTTGCAGCTGCATAAATTTCAATATTTATATTGTGAAAAGTAATTGAAATGCTACTCTTGGATCATAAAACCTCATCCTGGTGAGCTGTGACCATTTGTTGTGGCTTCTTTGATGCAGACGAACGCAGATCCCATATCATCAAAAGATGATCATCTCCAACAGATCCAAACAGATTTTCATTCTTCGGGTGCCAGGCAACATCCTCAACTGCGGCGGTATGAGCCTACACCAAAGCATATGTGTTTAGATCTTCTATAAGAGACACCTTAAAGAATCCAGGCTATGCAAGGTACAAGAGACAACTTCAAGATATGTGTGCATGTTGTAGGATCAAACCTGGAATTCTGGATATCAGTAAGCACACACTGTAGTTTTGCGAGCAATGGTTTAACCTACTCGGAAGGTGTTAGTTCTGAGTTGCTACTTCTCGGTAAACAATTACACTCAAATTACAAATTAAAGCAACTTTATTTAGGATATTTTGGTGGATTCAACGGGTCAAACTACAGTGTACCAACAAGTAAAAGATCTCTTAACCCATTACCTCAAACACATGCTTTGCATCAAGAACCTTGTCCCTCGGCGGCATTCCCACATCCCACAGACAAATCTTGGAATCGTACGATCCGCTCAAAAGATAGCCCTCCTTGAGGGGACTCCACGACACTCCGTACCCTTCAGTGGCATGGCCTCTGAGCACAACGTCCGGCTCGGTCTCCTCCCCCTCCGTTGGCCTCGTCGGCCGCCGGCTGCAGTCAAACACATTTACCTCTGCCCCACACGTCTTTGTGGCCACGATCGAGGGTCCCTGCGGCATGAAGCGGGCGCGATTGACCTCCCCCTGGTGGGCAATGGTCTGCGAGATCTCGACCTTGGGGATCGGGGCGTCAGAGGGAGGCGGGGGAGGGAGCGGGAACCGGACATCGACGACCATGAGAAAGTTGGGGGCCTCGTCTGAGGTGTGGGTGCCAAGGAGGAGGCGATGGCTGGCTCCGCCGCCGCCGCTTGAGGAGGAGGACGAAGGGAGCCACTGGACGGTGAGAGACGGCCATTCAAGGGCATGGGAGATGACGAGATCGTATAGAAAAGGGGTGTTCTTCTTCCACACCCGGTACTCCTCCGCTTCCATGGCCGCGCCTTCCTCTCCTCTCTCCACTTCCTCCATGTCTGTCCCTCGCCAAAGCCCTCAGTAATGGCGGGGCGCTGTCATCCTGTATTTAATATCTCCTCCAATATTTGGGTGGGAAAAGGGAAAGCCCCTCCATTCCCTCGCATCTGTCACCGCCCGTTGATCCCATCCTCGCATCTCGAACGTCCATTTCTCATGATCCCTCCACCCACACACTCGGGCCGCTAAAAAATGGACGGTCGAGATGTTGAATCCAAGGTAAAACATTACTTCAATCGTTAAGCCAATATTGGATCAAATCGAATTTGGGCCGTGTTAGCCGTGGTCGAACTCGATCGGGTCAAGAACAAGCAAACCCATGATCCAGCAATTCCATTCGGGTTAGGTCCGGTTCAAATCGTCGCTTTCAAAGTCGTATCCGGATTCGCTGGATAGCTTCCAGACTGAAAGGGGAACTATGATCCCCGGCGAGGTCCGCGGCCCAATAATTTCTGCCCGGGAGATGCCCTCCGGACTCTGCTTCCCATTCCGTTCATTACTGGATTCTGAGGCAGCGATATACTTCGTCCTCTGCAGCGGAGGCGACACAGCCGCTCGATCTCCACAAAGAGGATCGTAGATGAAGGTGGCTATTGACGGTAAAGTTCTCGCATTGTTGTCGTAGAGAAATTAGGAGCTCTAGTCATGTTCCCATGAACCCTCATTGTTTACCAAAAGCCGAGAGGTAGTTTGTTGGTTTGTAGGTAACCCTAGAATATAATCTGCAAGAGCTTTGTTTGCTGACACCAAATTTTTTGGGAATAATGTGGCTTAGCATGCCACAAGTATGGAGATTGATAAATATGAGAAGACAAATGATAACACTAGGAAAAGAAAACATGAACATGCATAAAAGAGTGGATGGAGATGATTCACTATATCAAAAGTGATCACCAAAGAATGGTTGCATACTTAGTTACAAATACCGGGTGATAAGGACTTGGAGCCTAATCTTAGGTTAAAAATTTTTGCCAAAGGATTATGTACAGCAATGTAATGCTTATCTTGAATTTATTTTGGAGTTTTAAGCTTGCTTCAGATACGATGAAACTTAGCATTTTATGTAGTCCATAAAAGGGAAATGCCACATTGTATCTGCACCTATCAATCACTGTTTCTATATTGTTTGATATACATAATCTCCATTTAAGAACCAGAGAGTCAGTGTTCACTTTGTTTTTATTTTGATTTTCTGGATATATTTACGAAGACCAATTTTAGAACGGTTTCGTATGGCAACTATAAATATGAAGGAAGAAGGGTTTATATCTTAAATTTCAAGCATACCTATGCATTATATAAGATCAAATGTAGGTTCTTCTGATTACATCTGTTTTTCCTTGCTATAGTTTGTCTAAGATTTTCTGGTTAAACCATTTGCCACTCAGTTGCTAATCAAGCTGCATTCTATAGTGAAAGAATTAGCCCTATTTTTCTTAAATCATGGCGAGATAAAACCATAGAGGCATGAATGTTGTTGGGGCAAGTCACAATCAATATGTTCTTACCATGACTGGTTCATTTGCCTTCTTTTGGGACCGCAGCTACTACTCCATAGGAAGGGTGAGCCATAGAGCCAAGGTAAGGTTGCTTCCTTATAACCTGGATGACTATCGTTTGATGCTTGGAATTTCCTCTCTCTTCACTGGAGTGAGGTTATGTTTATTGACTCTTCTCAGATCTTACATTGGCTGAAATCTCATGCATTGAACCCTCCCTTTTTTTAGCTGTGATTCCGTACTAATCAGTTACTCTACTTCAAGTTATATGACTATTAGAGAGAAACTTTGTACTAAGTTATGTGCATTGCTTTTAACTCCTAGGCAATCCCTTCTTGTGATAATCTCCTTGGCTCAACTGTCATGGGTTCTTTTTCAACTTTAGATAAGTCATGAAGATTTGGAGAAAAACTTGTTTCAAATCATAGTTTTATCACCAAGTATCATGAGAATAATTTGATAAGCTTTAGTTGTTCCCTAGCCTAACTTCCTTTGCAAGTGTGTCGTTCATTATATGTAGGACTATGCAGCTACATCAATTCTGTTACATGAAGATGGCCATGGTAGTTGTTGGAAATGCTTATATTTCTTCGAGGAAAAGAAGAGGAAAAAAGTTGACAGTGGATCTTATCAACACTTGTTCCTTTGCAACTGTTGTGGGTCTCTGAGTTTGCATGTCAACTCCTCCCTTTCCGACATCTTTGTGCATGCAAGCAATGCACACATTCTCTTTTTGACTCTCCCTTTGTGACTTTGAGCAAATAGGTAGGGTGAAGGTTCTCTTTTGAGAATATACCAAAAGCAGTTATAGTCTTTATAGACTGGGGGCCAGTTTGGCACTTTGGCTGCCCTTGAGCGTGGTTGGAAAAGACTGCCACTTAAGTACATCGGTAGATTCATAGAGTGCCATGTGGATGACAAAGGTTGTGATATGCTCTGACGGATCAAAGTTCATGTCATAAAATCTTTAATGCAGGAAGGCAGAAACCTAAGGGGATAGAGTTTTGTTTCATGTAAATTTTCACCAAAGTCTGAGGTTCTTGGTTCATAATGCATTCAGGAAGTGATTCCTAGATGTTGTTAGTGCCAATTGCACTATATGCACGTAGGTTCGTCGTATCGTAGCATACTGTTCGATATGGGTGATACATACCAATCCAATAGGTAAACGATACCGGCGGTACATCGGTATGCCCCGATGAATCATATGTCGGTATGCTCAGTATAGCTCTTAGTATGTACCATATCAACAGTTGGTCGGTACATCGGTATGGACCGGTAAGGTGGACCATGATATGCACTATATTATCTCATATGTTGATACATCAAGCGGTTCTTCAAAGATCACCAACACAATGTTTTTCTCTCTTTTTTTTATTCTTTTATTACATTCATTATTAGAGCAAAATCTGCACATACATGTATGATTCTTGGGATCAAACATGTTGCTAAGCCTTTTATGTTCATAGAAGTAATTCAAGTATTTTTGGTCAAGAGTATAGCTCAGGTATCAATTGTCCTAATGATTGTAAATTATTTGTTTTTTTATGAATAAATTTGATTTCTTGCAATCGTAAAGGGGATTGATTGTAAAAGGTATTGGTTTTGACTCATTCAGTACTGCAACATCCAAAGAAAAAGGTAGTACGATCATATGGGATTCTTGAATAGTTTCCTCCTTGCCAAAGAATCGAGTGTATGGCGTAAGGGCGACCCTTATCGGCGACCCTCCCCAGAGCTATGTTGCTCTCTCCCTCGGCATTGCTAGAGGGGGAGGAGATGCCGGTCTTCGTCAGCCTTCTTTCAGACGGCAAAATTTTATCACCAAGAAGGCTAAGTAAGTTTCAAATCATAATTTTATTACCAAGTTTCATGAGCATAATTTGATAAGCTTTAGTTGTTCCCTCGCCTAACTTCCTTTGCAAGTGTCATTCATTACATGTAGGACCATGCAGCTACTTCAATTCTCTTAAATGGAGATAGCTACGGTAGTGGTTGGAAATGCTTATATTTCTCCGAGGGAAAGAAGAGGAAAAATGCCTACAGTGGATCCTGATCAAGTCTTTTTTCCTTTGCAGGTGATGTGGTTGTTGCAGTGCATGCCAACTCCTCCCCTGCTGACATCTTTGTGCATGCAAGCAATTCAAAGATTCTTTGTTGGCCTGGAGATACCTACGTTGACCTACCATAAGTTGACAAGCCATTGAGAATATTGATCTTCCCTCTGTGGCTTGGAGCAAATAGGTAGAGTGAAGGTTCTCTTTTGAGAATATACCAAAAGAACTTATGGTATGTCAATATTCTCAATTTTCTGCATGAAATACTATGATTGTGGTGTACAACTTTATTCTTCACAGGATTCAAGTGGAATTTTTTTCATTTTTCTGGCATATCTCATTATTTCCTGGTTGCTGTTCATTTGTAGGACTACTGACATTGATATTTCCTTGTTTGGTTCTTCCGCATGTCATCTTAGATCAAGGTTGTTGAGAATATATAGAAGTCAGAGATCAGAGTTCGACACTAGTTTATTTATTTATTTTTTTGTTATGAAAACAAGAAATAATGTTAGTCACAATATTGTCAACAAATTCCTTTTTTGTTTTGGGGTCAAATTGTTAAAGATTGAATTGAAACTGGCATCTACAGGAAGAAGTATCAACAACAGCAATAAGAACTTTCTGCTCTTCAGGTAGATTCACATGGATTGACTGAAATAAAAAAGGCCAGTTGGATGTATCCGTGTGATTATACTTCTCTATGAGCCAGGTAACAACAGAGTGTTGCTCAGTATCGGTCTTCACCTCTGGATTGTGGCGCCATAAGAAGAATTCAGCAGCAACTCTCATCTTGAGAACACAATTTTAGTGTCTGTATTTGTTTGACTTGTGGCCTCCTTGCTTTGTCTTCAAAATGTACATGTAACTAATGGTATGTTATATGGCTTGCATGCACTGTATGATATATGTGAAATATCATTGCACGTTACTTAGAGAAGGCAGAAATAAATGCTGAAGATCATAGGAATTATGACTCGTATGAAAGGAGACAGATATATGGATGTTAATGTATTGTGATGTTAGGGACGAGTTTGGAATGTGGATACCCTCTTTGAGATTCATATATCTCACCGAGCATATTTTTTGACAGCTTAGAAGCTTCGTATCTTTGTCATTTTGCAGCCACATTACTAGTCTCTATAATTGTATGTATGATATTAGAACAAGAAATTGCCCCTATTAGTTTTCCTGTGAACTGAATGATATTTGGTTGTTCCTTATTGCAAAGAGTAGTAATGAGACAATAGATAAATTGCCTTCGGCGTTTCCAGTCGTGTATATTATTGGGGATGTAACATCCCATTAGTCCCACATCGGAAGTGGGGAAGGTATATGATTAGCTTATAAGGGTCTGATGAGTATACTATGTAACCTCCCGATCCGTGGTTGCAAGGATCAAAATGGAGTTATTGGCCAGTTAACTCATCAGACCCGGGTCGTGACATTTGGTATTAGAGTCGACCTAACATTTGGATAGGGTGAGAGGGATCGAGTAGGAAAGGGTTACCCGTGGATGCTAGAGTTCGATCTGGGTTATGTCTCGTGGATGGGGAATGTGTATGATTAGCTTATAAGAGCTTGATGGGGAAATGGGGAAGATGATTACTCCTTTGACTTACTATAGTTATCTCGCTACTTTCCATTGCCTTGCATCGCATCGGGTGTTGTTTGCACGAATCCACCAGTCACTCTATACCCTAAGCATTATTGTGAAAGGTCTCTCTTTTATAGTCACCTACCACTTCATTAAGCACCTTATCGCCATATTTGCCTGACCTTTACAACCTCCTCCTCTCTCCTACCGGTCGGCATCACTTATGACAATGGCAAGGCCTTTTGGCTTATCTACATTCGTTTCTCCTATCATGAATCAATGTAGTCAAGATATTTAATGCTAGTCATAGGTGCATTGTAAGTCAATCACGTGAGTGATGACACATATGACATGATATGATATGTACTCTTTTTACTTATTATATATTTAATAAAATTTTCACTTTATATTACTTATTACATATATTATAATATTCATGGATTTATGCAATGAGATTCGGATCATGATGAGATCATGATAATGAGATCAATTCGTCTTTAAACACATACCCTAAATAATCTTGATCATAGGTTACTCAAGAGGGATATCAAGATAATCAGATATATTAGTGTGATTTATACTTGTTCATATAATGGAGTCGATTGATCTCATAGTTGCTCGTGTGGGACATTAGGGATGCAGTGCAAGTACTTATTGGAGAATAAGTTAACTTATCAATCCGCTCACGAAATGTTGGATAGTTGATGATACCTCATTGTCAGACAATGATTCTATCCTCTCAGTGGTGTATCTGATCCTCAGATTTGAGACATCAAGGATGTCCCATATGAGTACTCCACTCTTTGATATTGAACTTATAGGCTTGGAAGTTCCAAATCTAACATAGTCGGTCATTAGGAGTGGCATCCAACCTTACAAGGGCTATTGAGTATTGATAAAGGATCATTCTCTCTCGGTGTTATAAGAGGAATATCTCATGGCTCAAGCAAATCTCTAGTCAGAGTCATTCGGATTAAGAGAGAAAGAGTTCTCTAAGAAACTCCGATTAGAGCGAGACTCGAGTAGAAACCGTATAAGTCTGACAACACCATGCTCGAAATATGGTATCTATGATATTAGATGGATGAGGGACTATAGATATACGGTAACTGAGGACAGACATATCCAATTGATTGGATTCTTTTGCATCGTCTAGGGACTACGAAGTAGTGGTCTAATACGTCCGTAGTCGATGAGTCAGAGTGAATTATTATGGAAATAATAATTCACTAGGCTAGAAGGAGTTCTAGAAGGTATGACTCATGACTAGCTCGATATTGGTCCTAGAGGGTCACATACATATGGTAGATGTTGCGACGAGTAAAGGTTCGGATATGAGATATCCGTTAGAGCTCTTATCTTATTGGATACCCGATAAGCTCTTAAATTATTAGATCTTATGGATAAGAGTCAACGAGAGATTAATGGGTAGAGATCCACTAATATAAGAGGCTTGGGTAGTTAAATGAAGGTCTAGTATCCAATATGACAAAATATATTAGAGTTCAGTTGATAAAGGACCTCTACAAATACGAGGGGACTAGAGAGCTATACGTTAGACCTCTCTCCTTCTCCTCCTTAGCCAACAATCTCTATTTGGGGGCGTGTAGACAATAAGAAGGGTCGTACGAGCGTTTTTTGATTTCACAGGTTTTGAGCATTAATCTTTGCACGATGATGAAACCTTTTTTTTTGCAAGAAATTATGAGATTTTTGTTTTCTATTCTTTTGTTATACATGTGATGTCATCCTAAATTTCTCAACATTTAACGCTTATCTATGATGCTTTTTTTATTCTTATTTTTGGGTGTTTTAAGTGTTTTCTATTAGGCAACATGTATGGAGTGGAAAGTACTATCATTAGCCCCATTTTGCTTGTTTTAATTTCATGTTTCTATCTTGCAAAACTCTAAAATATTTTTGGCCATGTGACACCGGGAAAATAACCAGAATTATCTCATTCTTATGTGTACAATTTAATTTAATTTAATTTTTGGTTGATGATTTTATGGTGTAAAACATCGAAGTACCTTGAAACCCCTTAGGTAGCATAACATAGGACCCTTGATTATATGTTTGAAGGGCGATGCAACATCTTTTAGCGTGGCCGCTTTTTATTGGCATCTGCTTTAGAAACCCCCTTTGCGTAGGTTTAACCCATTTTTGAATATTTTGTGTCAAATAAAAGCTAGTTATTTTGCTCTTTTTGTTTAAGATGATGGCATATCACTGCACGTTGACCTTTCTTCTCTACGTAGTAGATCATTTGGGATCGCATAAGATTGAAGTCTTCGCTGACTCTTGCAAACGAGTATCACTTAGAGTGCCTAAGGTTAATATCCTTTGTAAATTGCATGAGTTTGGTTTGATCTTATTTATGCCTTCATTAGGGGATGGGGATGGAGGTCTCCAGATTCGGTCATCGGCGGTGGAGGCCATCATCGTGATGGAGCACAGCGGAGGTCGACATACAACAATAGCACGGAGTGATTTCCCAAAAGCGATCGAGGCAACTATAATAGAGCAGAGGAAGTCCTGATAGGGTGAAGGTATAATTTCATCTTTTTAAAAATTAAGAGGCTAACGTTATATGAATAAAAAGAAAAAAGAACTACGTGACGTGAAAATAAGGGGGCACACGATAATGAAAACATATGACACCACGTGGGACTCATTCAGAGTAAGATGTCCTCGGTTCATCTTAACTTACACTGCTCCTCAGGGACACCGACTCTCGTGGAAGCTGCTTGCCGGTGGTGGACGAAGAATCAATCCCAAACCAAACGCCATAACCCCATCGACGACATTCCAATTATTTAACACCCGCTTCTGTAGATCGTTCCACCAACTCCGATCGATTGATCGATCGTACGCTGCTCTTCGATCTCCTCCCCCGCCCCCGAACCCTCTTCCGCTCTCCAATCACCTTCAATCTCTCCGGTCCGAAGAACATCGCCCGGCGGCGATGCAGCACGGCGGCGATTACGGGTCGTACTACGCCCCCCAATACCCGCCGCCCGTATCCAACCCCAACCCCAACCCTAACCCGAACCCTGTCGAATTCCCTCCTTCCAATCCGATCCAGCAGCCGTACGCCTCGGCGCCGCCCTACTCCACCGATTTCCCGGCATACTCCTCCGCCGCGCCCACCCCAGCTCCCGCCCCCTATGCTCCCTATTCCCAGAAACCGGAACCCGCTCCCCCTCTGCCCCCTTCGGCACCGTCCTATAGCCAACCCCAATCCCAATTTCCGCCCCAATTTCCCACCTTCCCGACGTACAGTCCGTCGCCCTACCCGCCGGAATCAACGCCATCGCCATCGCTGTATCCTCATGAGCAGCCCTCATCCGTTCCATATTATCCCTACGATCCCAGTCAGCAGGCGGTGGGGAGTTATGCCCCATCTGTGAACCCTAGCTCCGTACCCAACCCGTCCCCAAATCCAAGCTCCTCATTTTCCTCTCCTTACCCTTCCTATGATGCTCCTTATCGGAGCTCTGCTGCGAGACCTGACCAGGAGGCACAGTACTTGAATGACAATCCTGGGATGTATGGCCATGGGCGATCAGGTTTCGGTCAGGATTTCCGTGAGAAGAATCCGTATGGTGGGATGCGCTATGATGAGTTTGTTCCGCAAAATGATGGGCTCGGTGATGGCGTGTATCAGTACGATGGAGGGAGGTCGGAGCCATATGGTGCTCGGGGGACAGTACCCACTAGGTCTCCAGCCCTCTTTGATGATTATGGGAGGTCAATAAGCTTCCCTTCAGGTGGGAAGGACCAGGGTGGAAGCAGTGGGAAAATTGTGAGGGCAGTGCCAAAGGTGGAGACGCAGCAGGACGTGAAGCATGGTGTGCAGAAATTCAGGGTGAAGCTGTTGCCTGAAGGGGGAGGCCAGAGCACCACGGACGTACTTTGCCAGGTTTGGATTCAAGATAGCATCTTACGTTCCTTATTTTTAGTCTTAGGTCATTGTTTATTAATTAATTTTTATGTAAATTTTGCATCTTGAAGCTTCATGGTGTTTATTCAGCTTTAGTATTTAGTATTGATATTCTGATCGTACCAGTGTAGATCGCCACCCCTTTTGCTCTTCTTGAAAGAATTTCATGAGTGATTCAACAGATTTGGATTCCTATGTATTCATTGATGTCTGATAAATTTGAATAGGTCGATTTACATCGTTTAAGTGTTCTAGTACTCGATAATATTCAAGACCGTTCATTAATGGCAGTTGTCATTAAGGTTTTTCATTAGGCACAGTAGATCTTAAAATTTGGGTAGTAATTCTATTGTTGGCCCTCTCCAGATTGGTTTCTTGTAAACTCAAGAATTTGTAATATATGATATGGCTGCATATGTTTTCTTTCTTATCTACTTTTGGCACCAACTTCCCCATTTCCCTTGTGATGGACAATTTAGCATCAAGAAATGCAGATAGCAGACCCATAGCAGTTCAGAGATGATCAGTTCTATATGGAAAGTAGATGTTAGGAAGAGTTTGTGTGTTATCTGACTATATGCTTGAGCTGTGATGGTGAGGTTGGCATTTTGAGGTTTTTTAATCACCTCAAACAACTTGATAATCAACAGGATGAACTTGAAATTCATTTTCCTTATGAATTCGTTTTGAATTCAGACAGTTGAAAGAAGTGTAGGCCACAAATAACAGGTGAGAAGTCTTAAACCATTTATGGTTTGCAGATGTGGCAATTTGGTGGTATTTAGGTGAAAAGTAAATACATGATGATTTTTGGGGGAAGGTTTGGAGAGAGAATAAATTTGGTATTTGTAATTTCTTTAAACCAGCTTAAACTATATAAAATTGCTGTGTTGGGGCCACTATATGATGAAGATTGAGATCTAGCACCCCAATGAGATGTTGGTTATGTCGAGCTCTAGATTATCATAGAATATGAACGAGATTGAATGATCTAATTGACAAGTCATTAGCCCTTGCTATTTATCGGTATTAGGAAAATGATGAGGTGATCAATCCATGATGCTTGGAAGAAAAGTGACACATGACTTTTCTCTATGAACTATGGTATAACCATTTTATGAGGCCTACTAAGCGTATTTTATATGTTTAGGCTATATGACCCACCAGCGACCACTCCCTCCAATTTTTCAAAAATCAATCATTCTGCTTGGTTGATTTGGTATTTACTGGTTTGTCAGGGAACTGACACACAGACTGGATGATTTCATTCCGGATTGGTCTTGGATAAATGTACTGCTCGATACACTCATTATATGGGGCTTACCTAGCAGTAAATATACTAGTATCAAATGGGTACTAGGTGGTAAGTGTGTTGCCTAGTATTCTTTTAATTTATTATAGCTTTCACAGCTGTCGTCTTTTTTTTTTATTTCTTTTTTTCTCCTTTCGTTTTTTCATCTCTTTGTTTTCCTTGAGTCTTGTCTTTCCTCCTCCTCCTGTTATCAGTACGTGTTGCTGTCTTTTTCTCTTTCTCTTCCATTTTTGCCTCCCCCTCCTCACCCTCCCCTTCCTCCATCTATTCCTTCTCCACCTCCTGACTGATTCATTACTATCTAGTCTTTCTTAAGAAGATATATCCAATTGTTTTTTTTTCATTTTTCCCTTTGTTCGAGCTCCTTGAAGTCTTTTTCAAACACTTTTTCCTTATCAAGGTTCGCAATACCGTACCGTATCGGTATTTCGACCTGGGCTCGGTACCGGTACGGTACGGTATACCGAGCGGTATACTCAGGTGTGTCGAGTACAGTACACTGCTACAGTGCTACAGTGCTACAGTGCACTCGGACCGGTAACAAGCGGTCCGCGTACCGGCAATCTATCGGACCGGTACGTACCGCCCGGTATGGGTGGTACAGTTCGGTACTGCAGACCATGTTCCTTATTATATATTGCTGATAATTTGGCGATCCCTGAGATAGAGAGTTTTGAAAGTTCCTTGTGTTCTTTCCATTTGAGAATATGGACAGTTGCTTGCTTCATGATGTACAAGAATCCACATTAGCACCTTTAAGTTCCATTGGGATATTTGGGAGGTGCTCATTGATGTTTTTTTTTGGGGGGGATCTTTTCTCTCCCAGAAAGCTAGTGTTGATCAGTTTCTTGAATTCATTAATCCGATGTATTGTCTATCCAGAAGATGTCAAATTATGAGGTAGCCGAATACTTATTGAAGAGTCCATAAGGGTTTGAGAGCACTTTGTTGAAGCTGTTTGGAAATCCAACCATTTGGACTGTACTGGAATTTGGTTATTAAAGTGAAGCATTTGATTGCACTTTGTCTTGAGCTTCAAAGTCGTGTCTTGTTCTCTTGCTTTTGGTTATTCTTTTACTGTTTCTGTGTCTTAATGTCCTTTCCGAATTCCTTGTTTTCATTTTTTTTACGTGTTTATAAAATTCAAATTTTCTATATTTATTTTCAATCCAAATTACTTGAACTCATTGGACTTGGGCCTGTTTTTTAGCCTTCTGATGGTGTCCTTACATCAATTCAAGAATCAGGTAATCTGCTTACCTAGCATGCCCGATGGTCAAGGAAAGATGGAGTTGGAACCAATACAATTTCTTGAAACAGACCACTTTATAGATCTAGACACAAACCATAGTTCTAGATGTGGGATTCAGGTTACCTAGGTCGAGTGTAACTGGTGTTGGTTGGAATTTCACAACTCATTAGTTTTTGTTTGGAGAATATTTTGGAACTAGTTGAAACTTAGGGAAAGAAATAGAAATGACCAAAAGCTACTCTAACATTACGTGTTATGTAAAGGAAGTTCTGTATTGCAAATCTGTGTTAACCTTCATATTATATCATGTATTCTGTCACAGATTGGACTGGATGGGATTCGCATGCTTGATCCAAGCACCAATAGAACATTGAGAATCTACCCTCTTGATACTGTGACAAAATGGGAGGTGAGTTTTTAGGACTGTTTGTTTACTCAAATTCCATAACTTCAGATAAATCATTAACCATTTCCTAACATGTCTAGAAATTTCATTTATGTTTAGGTATCAGAGTCATCTACATTCACCTTTTGGTCCAAGAGTTCTGTTGACTTTGATCCAAGGCGCATAAGGCTGCAATCAAATAGCTATACTACCAATACCATACTTGACACAGTAACTGCTGCTACAGTGCAGGTAAGCACTCATACCATCCTTTTCTCTTGATGTGAACACTCCATTTCTCTCGACTTCTGTTGGTGGCTGTCACTCTTTCAAACCTGCTTTCATCTTTCTCATATATTGCAATATGTCATTTGTGCAAACATGTTTTTTCCTTGTACAAATCACTTATTGTGAGTTACAAATTGTAGTTTAAAGAGATGGGTGGAAAAGATAGCCTAATTTCAGGCAGAGGAACTGTTGATGCTGGTAAGCTGTCTGATCAATCAACTGAAAGAAAAAAAGGTCTGGTGGATTGGATGACCTTGATAAAGCCTGCTAATGAGGAGAAAGATCACTGGGTAAGTTCAAATGCTTTGGTTTGGTAATTAAAGATTATTTTTGACTTGATTGATAATTTTTAGGATGGAAAATTGATTATTCTAGAGTTCTCTTTGTTTGGCTTTGTAAGTCAATGCTAAACCATTTCTTTGGGTACTGTTGCTGGTTCTATTTTACCTGGTGAATATTGATTGATCTGCATATGAGGGACCAAAACATCAGTTTCTTCATAATACTGTTTTCTTTATATATATATATATATATATATATATATATATATTCTTCTGGTTGATATGATTGAATCAAGCCATTAGGTACTTGGGATTGCCTTTTACACTGAATACATCAAATCCATAGAATTGACTGGTAGCTGGATGTCTTAATTTTTGAGTCATCACTGTACTCTCTTGATTTTGTACTGCTTTTAGCAATTTTATTCAGTTTTGAGCATATGTATGTTGCTGTGCAATCAGGTTCCAGATGAAGC
Organism: Musa acuminata AAA Group; assembly: GCF_036884655.1. Classification (NCBI taxonomy): domain Eukaryota; kingdom Viridiplantae; phylum Streptophyta; class Magnoliopsida; order Zingiberales; family Musaceae; genus Musa; species Musa acuminata. The sequence continues at coordinate 52,370,703 of NC_088334.1, read as the reverse complement.
TGTAAGCAAATGCACATCGTGTGGTTCAGATTTTGGAGCTTTTAATCGCAGGGTGATGATCTTTTCCTTTTTTGGTGTCAATTTTGTTTGATATCATAATTTCCTTGTAGCATGATGAGTCCCATCGTTTACTTTCAGCATCACTGTAGGAACTGTGGTGATATTTTCTGCGACAAGTGCACCAAGGGTAGAATTGCTCTAACTGCAGATGAAATTGCTCAGCCAGTCCGGGTTTGTGATAGATGCATGGTATATGGGCTAGTTCATCTTTTACTTTCTGCATTACTACAGAAATTGGTTGTTTCATGTTAAATATAATTTTCAGTCTCATAAATTGTTGCTTGTAGAGATACATAGCTTTTGCTTTGAATTATGTTAGGTTGGTTTTATGGACTTTGTCATCAAGTAATGGTTCAGATTTTTAGGTCTCTGCAGTGCCTTGTGATGTCAGGAGAAAAATGGATCGTTAACTTTCTGCCTACAGATAATATTTGCGAAAGCCGTTTAAGTTCTTATAGTTTGTTCCAGCGGTTCTGTTTCTAGCAGTAGGCACTAATGTCTGCAGTGATCTACTCATATATTGAGTATGCTGAATATGCTGAATCGTTGCTGATTGGACATCTCTTATCTGCAGTGATCTACTCATATATTGAGTATTATGATTAATCTTAAGAGGATGAAGAAAGTTTCTTTTAAGAAAATATGACTAGTTAGATTCTTGAGTGAAACACACGCCATATAAAATTTTTCCTTTTCTGAATTTCCATCCAGATGAATTGGTGCAAGTGCCTTGGTGAGTTCTTGCAAGAGCTGTTAGCAATTTTGAAGTACCACTGGCACCATTGGGCTGGTCTTCCTGTATTATGGCTCGAGTAGCATCCTACCTGATTAAATATTCTTTTCTTCATTCATAGATGTTCTAATGGTACCTTAACTTTTTATACTTGATGAAATTTCTTAGTATTGTCTTTGAATATATGTCCTCTGAGTTCATGTGCCATATAAGCATAGGAGTTTGCAAGTTGCTTTGCTCGTGCCTACTTAATATTGACTTGTGGGTTAAGTCCTGATACGTGGACATCACTTCTGGTACATCTTTGGCTAGAGAACATGTCATAATTGGGGCAAGCCTGTGCACTTTGTAGTGGATAACTTTTCTTACTGAACTGAACTTCCTGGTGTTTTCATGATAGCATTGCCATGTCTTTCATGGAAATTTGCATCTTGTATCCAATTGCATCGTTTTGTTCTCTATGCAATCGCTTACTGGAAAGTGGAAACAGTTTTTTTTTCTTATATGTTGTTTATCATTCTGGCTTTCACCATAATAAATTACATGGTTTAGAAAAAGCAATTTTATATTAAGATAGAAAGTTCTTTGTTCCTTTTTTTTTGTTAACATAAACACAAGGATGGAAATTGCTTGGAATAAAAAAAAAAACTTAACATGCTTTATCTGCAAATTGAAGCTCAAAACTGCATGGTTGTTATCCTTAAAACTTGATTTTCCTAATTTGAGCATTATATAAGAGAAAACATAAACTTGAAGCTGCAAGTTGCTTGATAATTTTTGGAATATCTTCTTAAACTGCACAGGCAGAAGTTACTCGAAGGTTAAGCAATGCGAAAGAAGCTGCCAGCAAACCTGCTGGACTGCAAACTCATGAAGATCTCGCCCGGAAGCTTCAGGTGCGGTCTTCTTTTATAAGCATGATATTAGAGCTTTGATAGATGTCTTGAAGTGGTATTTTATTGTGTGATCACCATAATTTTTTGATATAAATAATCATACCAATAAACATGTATATCTATGCATATATGGAGCACATTTTTGCTCATTGTTGGGAAATGATTCGGTTAACTGACTCACTAGTCCTTGTTCTAATTTCTTTTGACCTAAGAGGCAATTTATTATGACACATATAATTACATTTGGAGTTGGTCTTTTGCAACAGGAGGAAATGGACAAAAATCTTAAGTCAGGTAATCTTACTATCTTGTAAAACTTTGTCCTGTGTTATTCTTTATAACATGTACAATGTTGCCTATCTTATGGTGGTTACTATCTAACAGTGTCGAAGTCCACCAAAGTTTCTGGAAAGGGAATGAGGGAAGTAGCATGTCCGATCTGCACGGTCCATCTTCAGGTACAAAATTAATCATCCGAGAACATATTTGGCTTGCCTAACCTTTTCTCGAATGTGTCTTTACAACTAAATCATTCTATATATCTCGGATTTCAGGTGCAAGTTCCTGCCTCAGGCTCTGAAACAATAGAATGTGGTGTCTGTCAACATCCTTTCCTTGTTAGCGCCCGTTGATCTTCTACTTCACGTCTTTGTATGCTCCATAATTTCTCTTTTGCAAGCAGTGAGCTCTCTCTAGTCAACTTGTTGTGTGCGGAAGCTTTCTGGTTGTTTGTAGATGAACTCTTGTCAACCAGCACTCTGTGAAATGTCAATTGTGGAAGTCATGCTCGCAGATGGTTGAGATCTACAACTGGATGAATGATGAATAGTTTTATTTGTAATGACAGCTATGTGCATAACTCTCTCAATAAACTAACATTGGTTTGCTGATGCTACATTTGTGTTCGTCTTCTCCGCATTCTTGCCTGTGGAGTACGGAGGTATTTCTCAACACCGTTTGTGGCAAGTCCATACGCAGTCATAGAGATGGCTGTTAAGACTATCTCTGTGGAGTCATTATTGATAGCATTTTTATTTCTTTTATTGACTAATATCTCTTTTCTTCGAAATCTCATTTTAGGATAGTATTTGTTGGTGAACAAATGTGTCGTGGCTGATGAATCAGCACGGCTTGGTCCACGGGTTGATGTCGGGAGCTTCTTGTCGGTTGAGTTGGCTGTTGGGGTCGACCGGGTCCTCACGATGAGGGCCTTGATCGACGTTCTCTAGTCCGGGGTAGCTCGATGGTGTGCCTCGGGAACGTCGATTGGAGATCTCGGAAGTTGGGACGCTCGCGTGGCGTGGGATGCCCGAGCTCTCGAGAAGGAATGCTAGTTGGCGTTGGTCGGGATCGGGGCTGATTGGCGGCTCCTTGGTGCCGGGCGAGTCGCGTTCCCGTGCCAAGTCCCTCACCGTCGATGAGTGGTAGTCCTCCTGCAAAATGGCCTTCGTCGAGTGGTACTCGGTCGTGGCCCCTCCAACGAGCAAGTTAGCAATGAGAGGGATTGCTCTTTTCCTTCTTTTTCTCCTTTTTCTTGGCCGGAGGCCAGCTAGGGGTTTTATACTATGGCGCGAAGGCTGATGGTGCGTCAGACGGCACTGCTCCGAGCCCCCGGGATGGGACATGTGGTATAGGGTGTGACGTGTTCAGGCTGCCAAAATATACTTTGTCGGCTGTGACGTGTTCAGGCTGCCAAAATATACTATATCACTTCTCCCCACCTCCCTGAATTGGAGGGGTGCTGATCGCTCAGGTGGGAAAAACATATTTGACTCGTCGTGGGGCGATCGGGGGGGGGGGGGGCAGCGCCCCGTGCTTCGGGCAAGATTGACTATGCTAGTCGGGCAATCGAGGCCTATCGTCATGGTCGGTTGAGTAACTGATTTGACGCGGGTCAGAGTTAGGGACCCTGGTTTTTGCGAGTCGGTGAGTGAGGTGACCTGGTTGGAGCTGCGAGGCATGACTTGGGCGTTAGGTTGTTTTTGAGATGCGGTACGAGCATCGGATCGGCCGCGAGGTGTGACTAGGGCTTTAGGTTGTTTCGAGATGTGGTACAGGCATCGGATCGGCCACGAGGTGTGACTCGGGTTTTAGGTTGTTTCGAGATGCGGTACGGGCATCGGATCGGCCGCGAGGCGTGACTCGGGTTTTAGGTTGTTTCGAGATGCAGTATAGGCATCGGATCGGCCGCGAGATGTGACTCGGCCTTTAGGTTGTTTCAAGATGCGGTACGGGCATCGAATCGGCCGCGAGGTGTGACTCGGGCTTTAGGTTTGGTGTTGGCAAGTCGTAAGTCGGGGATCGATCTGGGGCGACTCGGGCATAAATTGGACCTGTGGGCCGAGCGACTGACCTCGGGCTCAGGTTTGGTGTCGGTGAGTCGCAAGTCGGGGATCGATCTAGAGCGACTCGGGCATGGATTAGACCTATGGGCCGAGCGACAGACCTTGGGCTTAAGTATAGTGCCGGCAAGTCACAAGTCGGGGATCGATCTGGAGCGACTCAGGCACAGATTGGACCTGTGGGTTGAGCGATTGACCTCGAGCTCAGGTTTGGTGTCGGCAAGTCGCAAGTCGAGCATCGATCTGGAGCGATTCGGGCAAGGATTGCACCTGTGGGTCGAGCGACTGACCTCAGGCTCAGGTTTGGTGTCGGCGAGTCACAAGTCAAGGATCGATCTGGAGCGACTCGGGCAAGAGCTGGGTCGACGAGTCGCAAGTCGGGGATCGACATGGAGCGACTCGGGCAGAAGCAGGGCCGGCGAGTCGCAAGTCGGGAACCGATCTGGAGCGACTCGGGCAAGAGCTGGGCTGACGAGTTGCAAGTCGGGGATCGACATGGAGTGACTCGGGCAAGGAGCTGGGCCGACGAGTCGCAAGTCGGGGATCGACATGGTGCGACTTGGGCAAAAGCAGGGCCGGTGAGTCACAAGTCGGGAACCGATCTGGAGCGACTCGGTCAAGAGTTGGGCCAATGAGTCGCAAGTCGGGGATCGACATGGAGCGACTCAGGCAGAAGCAGGGCCGACGAGTCACAAGTCGGGGATTGACATAGAGCGACTCGGGCAGTGAGCTAGGCCGACGTGGCGACCGGTCCTCGAGGGGCGTTAACATGGCGGGATGATAATGGCCAATTGTTGGTCAGGGGACCGAGCTGTGTGGCTCGAGAGGAGACCAGTCCCGTTGGTTGAGTAGTTGATCTCGGTCTTAGGTCTGCCGGTGGGAGACCCTTTATCATGAGCGATGCCATCGCGCCACGTGGTGTGCTAACTGGGACAACGCAGGTTCTGATTCAGGTCGATCGGGCCTCTTGTGAGCTTGTGATGGGGGCGCCAGAGCCGCTCCTCGGACTTGCTCCATCCTTGGCCTCTCATTATCCTCGCGCTTCCTCGCCATTAGGGCTTCAATAGCGATGTAATGATTGGCGCGCTGGAGCGTCTCGGGGGATGGTCACGAGTGGCTTCTCGATGAGTGACCAAAAGAGCCTCGAGGGCCTCAAGCCCCTCAAGAATGCCTGCATGGTTACAGAAGGGTGAGCGTTCGGGAATCCCCAGATTTTCGCAGCAAAGCACGCCACGAATTGGGAGAACGACTCACCCTCTTGTTGAGATAACGCCAGCAGGGTGGCGATGGAAGGCCTGGGTCGCACGATAGCGAGGAAGTTTTGCTTGAACTCCCTTACTAGCTGGTCGAAGGATGAGATTGAGAGCGGGCGTAGCCGGCTGAACCATGTTCGTACCGGTCCTCTGAAGGTGGTTAGGAACGCCAGACACATCAGGGCGTCCGAGGTGCCATAGAGGGTCATCTGAGCCCGAAACGTCGCGACATGCTCTGCGGGGTCAGAGCCGTCATCGTACGTCTCCAATGCCGACAGCCTGAAGTTGAGGGGTACAGGCTTGTCCTGTATTTCCCGAGTAAAAGGGGAGTCGCCCGAGCCGCCTTCATTCGACTCACTCCGTGACTTCTGGAACTCGTCCAGGCCTTGGTTGACCCGGGATAGTTGGATCCTAAACGAGTCATCCGACGAGTCGGACGATATGGTGTCAGGCTCGGAGCAGGGCAGTGTGATTCGGTAGGGTGCGGGTATGCTATGCTCGGGCGGACCTCTCGGGTCCGTTGTTTGGTCTTGGACTTCTCCCACCCCGACCTGCTCCCTGCTCGGTCTTTGTCGGGTCGGGTCGGTCAAGGGAGCTGCTAGCCGCACGATCTGGGGAATGAGTGTGATGAGCGTTTACATCATCCCTACCATTGCTTGCACTTGCTTGGTCAAGCCGAGGAATGTCTCGGGCGACACGGCCGAGGGTCCCGTGGTAAGTCCGGGGGGTGATAACCCTGGTTCGTTAAACGGGCGCCAGTAGCGATCCAGCGTCAAGACCGGGATCCCCCCATCTCGAAGGATGGGGAGGGGCTGATCTTCAGGCCTGACAGAAAGGTGACTGGCCGGTGGTTCTCCCTTGGGGAGAGCTCCCGTGGGATGCTCCTGCGACATGCCCTCCTTCTAGCGCCAAAATGTTGGTGAACAAATGTGTCGTGGCTGATGAATCAGCACAGCTTGGTCCACGGGTCGATGTCGGGAGCCTCCTATCGATTGAGCTGGCTGCTGGGGTCGACCGAGTCCTCGCGATGGGGGCCTTGATCGACGTTCTCTAGTCCGGAGTAGCTCGATGGTGCGTAGCGAGGACGTCGATCAAAGATCTCGGAGGCTGGGATGCTCGCGTGACGTGGGATGCCCGAGCTCTCGGGAAGGAGTGCTAGTTGGCATTGGTTGGGATTGGAGTTGATTGGTGGCTCCTTAGTGCCGGGCGAGTCACGCTCCCGTGCCGAGTCTCTCACCGTTGATGAGTGGTAGCCCTCCTGCAAAATGGCCTCCGTCGGGTGGTGCCCGGTCGTGGCCTCTCCGACGAGCAAGTTAGCAACGAGAGTGATTGCTCTTTTTCTTCTTTTTCTCCTTTTTCATGATCGGAGGTCAGCTATGGGTTTTATACTATGGCGCGAAGGCTGATGGTGTGTCAGACGATACCGCCCCAAGCCCTTGGGATGGGACGTGTGGCGCAAGGTTTTGACTTGACGTGATGTGTCGACTATGACGTGTTAATTATCATCGTTGCAAGGCATCCTTTCACCTTACCACACCATAGTACTCGTTCCCACAAGGAGACGCGATTGTTAGCAGCGGTCTTACCTTGGTTGTCCATCCCTTACTTACCCTTTCCCTTTCCGGTCAGGACTCGCATTTGAATCGTGGTTATCCTTCCGTTTCCGAGCAGTCGACGCGTTATCGTTTCGCGGCGTCGTGGTCGGAGTCGTTGTTGTCATCGTACCGTACGCGTATATAAAGATACGCCCATCTTACGTGTATATAAAGACACGCCTATCTCATCCGGCGCGTCCGGATTATATTTGTTAGTTGGTTGCGCTCGTCTCCGAGTTCGATCTGTCGGTAGGTTTTCCTCCCCCTTCTCCCTTCCGCGACCAATTTCCTGCTCGATCCGATCCGATCCGATCGCCATGGATAAGAAGATCATCCTCAAGAGCTCCGACGGCGAAGAGTTCGAGGTGGGCGTGGCGGTCGCCATGGAGTCGCAGACGATCAGGCACATGATCGAGGACGATTGCTTCGAGAACGGCGTCCCCCTCCCCAACGTCACCTCCAGGATCCTCGCCAAGGTCATCGAGTACTGCAGGAAGCACGTTGACGCCGCCTCCAACTCCTCCGGCGACGCCTCCAAGGTCCCCGACGAGGAGCTCAAGGCCTGGGACGCCGACTTCGTCAAGGTCGACCAGGCCACCCTCTTCGATCTCATTCTGGTAGTATATGAGCGCTGACCACTATTCCCTTCTATTGCTCGGTAATTGATCTGCTTGATTTCCCCTATTTTTCCTTGCAAATTAGATTTATAATTTTGGTTTGGTTAAACCCTAAATGATGCACAAGTTATCCGTTGTTAGAATCTTTTTAGGCACTTATAGTTTCTTAATTTATTGTAGTTCTTGAAGATATATTTCATACCTACCAATCTAAACCAGGGAATCTTCTGATTTCGTTTATAGAACGAGGGGTGTTGACATTTGGTGTTGGATCTATAATGCCTACTTATTATCTTCTTCCAGTTAGAGCGACTCATTATCTGTTAGCCATGATAAGTTGTTGTAATTTAAGAATTCATCAAGAGTCTATGAGATGCCAATTTATAGTAGTAGCACCCATAAATTATTTAGTTGTATCATGATATTTTAGCTACTTATAGTTACAAATGGACGAGGTTTAGGGTAGCAAGAAGATACTGTGAAGGACGTAAGGAATTGAGAAAATGTCTGTTGCAGTTGGAAGTTGTATGGCATGGGAGCTAGGTAGAGAAATAAAAATTAAGCAGGCAAAAGAAAAAGGAAATTAGGAAGAGGAACAAGAGGAGATAATTCTAGTGAGTAGGAGGAGAGGCATATGGCCTGTTCTTATTGTCTTTCTTTATTTGCCTATTTATTTTGACAGTGTTGCTGTAGTTCTTGGCTGCTAGGCCTACACGTTGTATCTTGAAATTTTTATAGTTTGTTTGGAGTTTCATTTAGATTTAATAATTGTACTCATTTTGCTTTTTTTTTTTTTTGCTTTTACCTTTTAGGTAAGTTACTTCATCTTTGTTTGTGGCTTTCATCTTTAGTTTTACTGTTTTGGATATTTATTTGAGTAATTTTTCATGTATCAAAGCCCCATTATGTGGGGGTGTTCTATGTTCTACAAATGTGCTTTAGAGGAGGTTTAAACTTCCATTTTTACACATGTTTGGATAATTTTTTGTTAGATTAGAAAGAAAATAATTTCTTTTGTTTCCTTTCTTGATGATTTTTTTACTAGATGGGAATTATGACACCTGATTCGTTCCAAATCGTAAGTGTGAGGAGAATCTCAAGCCTGAAAGAGCTCTTCACTATCGATAAAAGGCTTAAACATTTTATGTCATTTTGTATATGAACTCGTCACTTTGTAATTGAAAGAGACCATTTCATGGAGTTGCTAGACTAGTGCATTATGACAATAGATAGAGTGGACCTTTAATTATACATTTTTGGTGAGCAAGCCCAAGTAGGAAAGGCCTAATTATTAGTAAAAATGTTAATGACTCAGCCATGTGTTTGAAGTCTCACTTTTTGGATTTCCCTGGGCAATAGGGGCCTAAAATGCTGGGTTGTGACATTAATTATATGGAGTTCAGTGTTCTATATTTTAGGAGTGCAATTAACATCCTAGGTTGAGTGCTTCAATGGACCTATTTGGTATATTGAGACTTAACAAGTCAAAAGTGAATCAGTGGTGGTAGACCGATCAATTGAGTGACCAAGACAAAGTAGGCCTAGTTAAAATACAACCAACAATTTCATAGTTCAATCAAGACAATAAATGTCATGTCGTTCTGCTTAAGCGAATCATCATGTCAAAATAGTCACTGACTCACTGGTCTATTGAAGCTCTCCAAGGAGTATCATTTTCTGGTACGCTCAGAGTAATGTTTATGGTTGCTAAGAGTATTTGAGTTGTTTGTTAAGGTTAGCATTGCAGGTTTTGTTGCATTCTGCAGTGCATTCATCCCAGGGGAATTCAGTTTAGCAACCCTAAAATTTTTCATGTTAAGCTCAGAAGCTTTCTTAAAATCTTTTGTTTCTTATTACGTGTATTATATTTTATATGCATATATGAGTTGGGCTGGTGAGTGGTGAATACTTATCTGGTTGATATTGGTGAAGCATGGGGTGTTAATGCAGTGCACTATCTCTAAATTTGAGTTGTAGCCACTTGACAGACTTCTAAAGGGAAATGTCTGGTGATTTTTCATCTCCTTTGAACCTGGGCCTTCTGCCTCCTGTAAATGAAGTTATAGCCTCTCATGAAGACCAGACTGACTAGATTATGAATGGTTTGTAGTAATCACTCCTTAATGGCTGATAATGAGTTAGATTCACATACTTGTTGATTGGTTGGTTACACAGTAGTTTATAGATGACTACTAAGCTTTAGTTTGAATTGATTGGTTTCAATTAAGTTCTCCCATGAAGTATCACCCCCTCTAAGTCTCTAAATATCTTTAATACAAATATTCAAAAAAGTGTCAGACATATATATCTGAGAAGTATGCATCTGAGTACTCTTTGGTCATGCCTCTTTGAGTGCTTGCATGATATGTTTGTGTGTAAAATTGCAATGGGGCTGTCTTCGTAGCCCGCTATGTCTCTGATGATTCGAATTATGATGCTGTCTGATTTTACTTTTTGTACTATGCATTTGGGAATTGAAAGTCGAAGTTGTTTGTGTTTCATATTTAGGCATGTCTCTTAATGAAATTAAGATTCATGTCGGCATGTCTTTATGTCCATTTAATACAAACTTAAGAAAGCTTTTGGTACTCAAAAGTGGTGGTGCATATAATCTATGAATCCAATTGTGCTGATGACCGTGTGGTGGATTCAGGCTGCAAATTATCTGAACATAAAGGGGCTGCTGGATCTTACCTGTCAAACCGTGGCGGACATGATCAAGGGGAAGACGCCTGAAGAGATCCGCAAGACCTTCAACATCAAGAATGACTTTACCCCCGAGGAAGAGGAAGAGGTGCGGAGGGAAAACCAGTGGGCGTTCGAGTGATCTATTGGTGTGCCTACCTTTAGTCAAACCTTATCATATCTAGTGACAAGGCAATTAATTACTCACGGTCTGTAATTAGGTTGGATTATGAACAAAATGTGAGAAGACTTGAGAAACTGTCAATTGGGACACCATAAATTTGCTTTTTAGTTTTCATTGCATGCACAGTAATTAGCTATTATTATGATTTGATCCCTGGATTTTATATTGGTTTGTTTGCTATGTTGTCTGCATAGATCACATCACATGCATGACTATTTTTACTGGCTGTCAGGCTTCCCCAGGAATGGTTTCCAATATCGTTCGTGATACATGGATCGTAGTAGGTCACGCACGCGATGTGTTCATTAGTTTGAAACCATTAAAAAGGGAAAATGGAAGAAGAATGGGCACGTCACACATTCAACTGCCGGAAGTGCAAAAGAAATCCAAAAAAAACAAACGTTGGTCAGTCTCTTTTATTTCTTGCAGCACATTTATCTTAAGGAATTAAGACTGAATTTTTTTTTTTTTTTTTTCTCTTGGAAAGAATTGTGGGTGCAGCGGAACGCCGCATTGCGGAGTATATATGTTGTATTTGTGGTCGTCGGTGACGCGTTCAGTCCATCTGAGCCGTTCGTTCGTGACATCAGGCTTCCATAATCTTCATGAGCCCGAAGATCAATCAGAACCGTTCGATTCACGGCAAAACGGTCGGGGATTTTAAGCCGGGCGGGGCGCTTGACGCTGATGTGCTGGTCAAACATGCCGTGGGTCAACTCAATAAATACGTATAAATTTACACGTCTAATTTAAGTCAACAAATGAGAGTTGGGTATTAGATTCTAATGTTAAGCTCAGCCACTCATGTGCCAGCCATATCAACAAATATGCTCATACTCAAGCAGTCACACAACTAACGTGTGCCGTTGACAACATTCCATCAGTTCATCACATTTCAACAACTCAATTCTATCTCGTCAACTGCAGACGAAGCCTACATTCGATCAGTTCATCACATTTCAACAACTCATTCCATCTCGTCCACGAATATTTTGATACTTCACTCGTTTCATGTGAACCCTAACTCATGTATGACTCGTCACTCAGTCGAATGCATAATGTTAACAAGCTTTCCAAGTGATTAAATAGCGATACAAAAACCAAGTACACAACAACTCAAACCAAGTACACTGACATGCATTAGGACATTTAGGGTTAGGTACATGCTCGAGAAGTCGATACAGATCACAACAGAGAAGCGGAAACCAATCACCTGATGCGCCATGGGGGCAACGGTCGATTGTGTATCGAAAACAAGATTCTCGTACAGAGCAAGACACTACAAGAAAGGATGGCCAGTGCATTGAATTCATTTCCACAGGCATAACATTCACAAGATGGAGCAAGACTTCTGTACCCCACCTTTCTTTTTCTTCTGCTTGGGCGGTTGAAGCACCACTTTGATGGCCGCATCAAAAACCGTCTTAACATTCTGCACATTGGATTTCGGATAAACACTGATACACGTCAGTAGAGGCATTATGTATGCAAAGTTTTGGTGTAGGGGCAAGAACATACTTGCTGGGTCTTTGAGCTGCATTCGATGTATGCAGAAGCGCCAATTACCTTTTTCAGCTCCTCCCCCTTAAATCATGTAAGATTTGTCATGAAAGGATATGATACAAGAAAGAAATTATACGCTCTCTTACCTGAGCAGTACTTATGGGTGCAGCACCAGGGTGATCTATAAAAAACTGCTGGTCATCCCGGAGATCTGCCAACAAAGCCATGCACAATTAGATGCGACATATAGAACCAATAGCCATCCTACATGTTTCAATTTAGCATTAACAAGTGTGTAATGTAAACTCAATCAGAGGAACATGACTGGCTCATAAACAAAATTCTCCATGCAAAACTCACTGGAGAAAAGTTGCAGATATATAACTCAAACCTGGTAAAAAGAGTTGATCAAAGAGGACAAAATGAGATCTGTTTTCTTGTCCTACCACAGCACATACTCACATAATGCATGATGAGTAACTCAAATTCTTAAGTGAATGTTCAATTCCATAGTTTCAGAATCCAAGTACCATGCATTTACAAACAACTTGACAAGTTAAGCTTGTCTTTTCTTGAATGCAATTAGACTAGTAGCATTGGGTAATGGGTTAAGGCTTAATCCAAGCGTAATCAAATTATTGGACTACCTAACTGTTGAGGGCTCTAATTAGATGCCACCAGACTACAAAATCACAACCTATTCAACCATGCCCAACAAGATAAAAAGAGTTTCCAAGCTAAACAGTCTTGGTTTGAGTTAAGCAACAAAAGGACGGAATCAACTTGCTTGGATGATGGAACCATTAGTTTGAAATAATTAGCATTACTCGATGACCAGAATATTGATAAAAGAGCCCAGTAGAAGGACTTTAAGCTAATGATTTACTTCCAGTACGATAATATTTTCAATTACTTAGCTCTCTCACATGGTTAACAAGAAAGTCGTTTTAAGACACAACGTCACTGGCGTACCAACCTCTCCTTGCGAGTGTTGCTTCAAGCCCCTGATGGGCATCACCATGTGATTCTACCTACATCTATCACAGTCACAGCTTAACAATTTTCCAATCTGTTACCAAAATACTTGATTCTTGTTGCCAAGTGATTTGACAAACAGTTCATCCACCTATCACGCATATATTTACCATGATCCTTTCTGACTTCAGTAGTTCTGTTTCATGTAGACAAACTATTTTCTGCTAGTCTTAACTTAGACTCCCTTGTTAAATTTTTTTCACAAGCACATCATCAGAATGCTCCTTATGCTCATAGCCATAAATGCTTTCCACCAAGGTACTGACTTTACATTGTAAAAAAGCTGCATCCAAACTGCAGGACAGAATATTGGCCTTCTAACACAGACAATATGAGAACACATGAGAACACAAAATTGTTTGGAGTTAAAATGTGTATACATGATGATTACCAAGTTTTGTTCCAACAAGAATTATTGGCACACCAGGTGCATAATGCCTCAGTTCAGGAATCCACTGAAAAGTTAAAAGGGGGCAGAACAGGTAAGAAAAGGTTCAAATTTTAGCAAGTCAACAGAAAATACAGGATTAATGAAAGACTTTATATAAATAAGAGGGATTCAGTTTTTGCCTTCTTAGCCACATTCTCATAGCTGGCTTTACTTATCAGAGAGAAGGCCAGCAGAAAGACATCTGCACCTCGATAACTCAAAGGTCTAAGTCTGTTGTAATCCTCCTGGCCTGTATCACCAACCAACAAGTAGAAATGCACATTACAGGATACATAAAGGCTAGCGGGTGTGTTATAAAGAAAGAAACAAGATGAACAAACAACAACAAGAAAAGCAGAAGATCACCTGCAGTATCCCACAGACCTAAGTTGACTGTGTTACCGTCAACCACTACATTTGCACTGAAATTGTCAAATACCGTAGGAACATAGTCCTGTCTCCACAAAAATAACACAAATATTTATGAATACAAAGAAAAAAATTAAACTCTTTAATCTGTAATCAACTGTAAAAAATTGCAAGGTAATTATTACTTTGATTGAAAATAATGTTGGGTAAACGAACTTCATAAGGGAGTAGATGCCTCAAAACCCTATCAATTGGCACATAGATCGTTGGTTTCAAGATATAGGAAGAAAGGAACTAGTTTCATGCTTGAAAGCAGTGATGAACAATGCTTTTCTGGTGTATAATTCATCACTCTGCGAAGCATATTTGATGCTGAGGCTTGGTACAAAGTGTTGTCATAAATTCTACTGAATCTCAATTATTTAAAAGCACATATATTGTATCTGGACATAATTTTCAAGATAACAGATTTGAGAGATTATGCTGCAGAAATAGATCTGCATACTTTATTTTCTGGAACTATTGCTAGAAAATAAAAACAACAGATAAAAGCATTGACCAAAAGCAAGCTAGAGAAATTCAATAATGCTGAAAGAAAAGGGGTATTCGTGATATATAGTAATTTTTGTCTTAAAATCAAGAAAAGAAAAGTTAACGATTCTTTCTTGGATGCTTTTCTCGGATCAAATATTTCAACCACGGAAACTCTCAAGAGAAACAAATGCATCATAAAAGACAACATGAGCACAAAAAAGAACGTATTTTTGTTTTCTGAAATGCAATGCCAAAAAGAATCCGCAAAAAGTATAGAGTCTCAAATCCAGATCAGCCCCTAAAAAGGACGAAAGGCCTGCAACTTTCTCACAGAAACTCGCCTAAAGTAACGAATTCTCGAGCTCTCACCGTGGGGAAAGTGTTGCTGGTGTACGATATGAGCATGCAGGTCTTGCCGACAGCGCCGTCCCCCACCGTGACGCACTTTATGAACCTGGACGCACTCATTTCCTCCGCCGGTCTCCTCCTCCCTCAAAAAATCCGCCCTTTTCCCTCTCCTCCTCCTCCGAGGAGTGCGAGCCCGACTCCGCGCGGCCTCAACAAGTAAACATCTGCAAGCCCCAACAGCAAGCCCCACATCTGTCAGCCGTCTCAAAAGCCTCCATGGAGCACAAAGGGGGAAGCAGAGAAAGCCCTAAGCCTAGCCCCAGAAGGTGGGGAGATCCAAAAAGCGATCGCCTTTGGATTCCCTTTTCTCCTTCTCCTTCCCTTTTCTTTCCTCTATCAGAGAGAGAGAGAGAGAGAGAGAGAGAGAGAGGAGGCGCACCTTCAGCTGTCGGGGGGTTGGGAAGAATGCTTCGGCCGGAAAATGGTGCGGTTGAAGCGGTCGCCGAGAGAAAAAAGACGTCTGTTTGGCTGAGAGAGAGAGAGAGGTAATTAGCTGCAATAATACCGATGTTATGAATGTGTATATATATATATATATATATATATATATATATATATATACATTCATATCTATCAATGAGAATCTTAATGTGATGTGACAAGATGATTCATTAACGTAATTATGATTATCATCATTATTATCAGTTAATTAGACAGTGGTTTAAAGGGACATGCATTGCATTCATTGTGAGAGGACTCCATTAGCACTAATAGTATCATCATATCCATTCCATGCATATGTATAACAATTTTGCCCATTTGGTCTCATTACATTGCCATCATCACAACATACCAAACACCATTCGGTCTCTTCTTCTTGTTGCTTCTCACGATTGTTTTCAGGTCTCAAAATTATAAATTATTTTTTAATCAATTAATCAATCAATCATTGCTTTTTAAATTATTATATATATAATAGTATCGCTAGTTGTTTACTATTATTATCATAAGATTAATATTTATAAAATCACCAACATAATTCATTGATCGAACACTTATTATCGATGATTTTTTGAATCACTTATTAAAAATATTTCATTTATTCAAGATAACGACTATACGATACGAGATCATATTGAATATCCATCTGTCTTACGATAGAAATAATGTGAGGTCGTATATCTTTCTCAACATCAAACAATTAATGATATAAATATTAGTTAAAATTTAATTAAAAAATAAATATTAGTTAAAATTTATTCTATATTTTTTATTATTGAATAAATTCAGGTATTTAAGATTAGAAATATATTTGATTAATAGGATAGTTGAAAAAATAAATATTGATGAATGTTGGTAAAACTATCCTATTAAAATTAATCTACATGAGACTATCCTATTAATCAAATATATTTCTAATCTTAAATACCTGAATTTATTCAATAATAAAAAAATATAGAATAAACCATTAAAAGTACTCCATGATTGCTTGCCGAGTGACTATGCAATTAATTTCTCCCATGGAATGGGCACAAATATTTCTTTTTTTCTAAAAAAATAAAAGCTATATTAGATTAATCGGAGCCATAAAATACAGAAAAAACAAAAAAGGACTACAGTCAATTGATCTACCAAATTAAATTGGCATGTCGATGGGCACAAATCGATTGCGATTGGTTGGATCTCACACACACAACAGTGGATTTGGGACAAAATGGAGATGAGAGTGAGGTCGTCACATCATCCGTATGATTTCACGGTGTCGGATGGTACCAATCCGTGGACTATTATTATTTGCCTGCCCACTTAAGCAAAGCACAATTACGTGGCCCCCACCACCTCCCGAACTCGTTTGTCTCCGAATGAGTTCACGCCGTTTGCACCGTCTAATCCCCCTTACCAAATTGAGTACCGCAAGCATGCATCGATACAATGCACAAAAAATTCCATCAAATGTTCAGATGATTTATGGGTTTTAAATCTACATAATCAAAGTGTTTTTTTTTTATTAATTGAGATAATATCCGATCGAATCTGTCACATAAGTTTTTGATTCATGAACTACTTCCATAACTATCTTTAGTGATAGAAAAAATTATTATTATTTCCTACGACTAACTGTGTGTCATAAATAGTCTTCGGAGGAATAATGAAGACGTTATTTCGTATTGAAGATCATCAACATAAATTGTTTATTCCTCGATATTTGCTCTAGAAGACAATTCATATCACGTAAGGTTATCCTCATAATTTGAATCGACGATCCGCTTCCATACTAATATTTTTGTAAGAAATATAAAATTAATAATATCATAATTTATGATGGAAGTATCCAAATAAATATGAGAATAGAAGCTCTCGCTTAGTGGTAGAGAGAGAATGTTGGTCTTTAAAACTGAAGTATCTTCTTAATTGATTAATGATTAAGTATATAATTAATATTAATTAATATTGAATCAAATAGAAAATGAAAATATTCAGACCTAATACTGAATATATTATTAGATCTGAATAAAAGAAATTGCTCATGGATAAGATTACTACTAAATTGGATTCTATGAATTAAGTCTTTTAAGTATTTTGGACTAATGTATGAGTTTGATTCTATGAAAACATTGCTACAGCTCAAGACAGGAGGAGGGGCAATCCCCTTCTTCCTAAAAACCTCCTTTCATTCCTTGTTGACAGCCAACCATCTATCTCTCCTTGTTCATGGGATTGATGGATGGATGGATACCTTTGTTCCAGAACAAAAAATTCCTTCATGCAAATTGCTTTTGCTGCTGCTTTTGAGCTGAGCAGAAACCAATTAATTGCAATGCTTGATACATTCAAGCAAACAAAAAATGGTTATTAGCTTCTGCTTTGGAATCAGACTACACTGCTGCTTGCTCTTGTAGACGAAGGAGAACAAGCTCATCTCCTTCGTCCTCGCCACTCCTCCTAACATCAACAATTAGTTGATTGCCTGAGTGTTATGGCCTCGAATATCCTCAACCTCTTCTTCCCCATCTTCCTCTCGCACAAACCTGGGCTTTTGCTGCTTGAATTGGTGCTGTTAGCATCACCTTCCTCGTCTGCAAGAAGGGGCGCCAGAACTGCGGCAACGATTGCCTCGTTGAATGCGTTGTGGTCCGGCAACTCCGGCCACGTATCCCCTTCCCTCCTCAATGGAGGTAGAGCTTCTGCTACTGAATTCTCTCTCTGCTGTTGCCGCTGTAGTGACTTTGGGCTGTGGAGCCTTCTCCAACGACTGCCACGACCTTGTCCTCTTCAGATTCCCAAGAGGATCGTGGAGCTGATGATGGACTGCACTGCATTCAGGTCTTTCGTCAGCTTCGACGAGAAAAATGGCGGCGCGTTGCTCGACATGAGATCCGTCTTCGGGTTGCCGCTGACCCTGTTCAGGCTGTTGACGTTCTCGTCAGCGAAGTGGTCTCGCAGCGGCGGTAGCATCAGGTGGTCGACGCAAGGCTGCGGTTGCCATATCAAGGCAGACCCGCCGAAGGCCTCGAACAGCCAGTTCTGATCGAGGAAGAGGACGTACAAGTCTCGGGCGTCCGCATGGAGACTTTATGCGGACACAAGTTACTGTCCTGGAGTGAGTCACCAATGGAAACCTGCAGGGGTGGCGTCGCCCCTTCCGGTCTCTCGGAGCCGTATCTCGTCCAGGAAGGGGCAAACCAACGTTGGAATGGAACAGTGGCAAACACTGATCAGAAAGCGATTCCGAAAGGTTCCTTCTTGGTGAGGAGAAGATTCAATTAGAATTTGAATATCTCGAATTTGGTGTCACTTTCAACATAAATATTTATATAGTAAAAAAATTAGATGAAACGTGCTCTGTATATTTTTCTCTAAGATAGATGCATAGGAAGTTTTGCTCGGTTCATAAGTCATTTTAATGTTTATGGCCTAAGCAAACTTATCACATGCGATGCATCAAGTGTTTTAATACATATGTCTTGGGTGGATGCATCACGTATGACATTATTTTTTTCCTAATTATAATGTAATAAGTATTTTGATGTTTATGTTTTATGTGGAGAGCGAAAAAATATTTCACTTAGTTAAGATGCATTATTCATATTTATACTTATGTTTTGAATAAATACATAAGGTACAAAGATACTTTATTTGATTATAATTTGTCAAGATTATGATGCATTATCTATCTTTACTTGAGTTCAACGATCATTGAGTTCAACAATAGCGGTAGCAATAGCACGATATTCAGCTTCCCAGATCATTATTATTTTTGCTTCTTAGAACTCCAACTGATTGGATTAGACCCAAGAAAGATGATATACCATGATGTGGAGGTTCTATCATCAAAGTTTCCTGCCCAATCAATATCAGCAAAGGCATGGAGATGAAGTTGAGTGGTTTTACAGAGAAAGAGACCATGATTAAGAGTCCCTTTAAGATACCGTAAAATTCGTTTAACCGTAGACCAATGCATAGCATAAGGCTGGTGCATGTATTGAGATAATTTATTTACTGCAAATAAGATTACTGGACGGGTGAGAGCCAAGTACGAAGCCAAATGCTTGTCGATATTGAGTTGAGTCTATGGTAGTGCTGCCATCACATAATTTAAGTGATTCACTAATAGAGAGAGGAGTAGCAACTTCTTTCGCATCCTACATAGTGATTCACTAATAAGTCTTGAATATACTTTCTCTGTGAGAGGAGGAGACCTGAGGATATAAATATTACTTCCATTTTCAGAAAGTAACTTAAGGTCCTAAATCTTTGAGGGAGAATCGATCAGCCAATTGCTTTAAAAATATCTGAATCTCCAAGGAATCATTGCCTATAACAATAATATCATCTACATGTACTAGAAGATATATTGTATTTCCATGTTGTTATCGTAAGAATAAAGAGGTATCAAACTTGGAGTTGATGAAGCCAATTGATATAAAAAATGATCCAAGTTCAGTATACCAAGCTCTTGGAGCTTGACAGAGTCCATAAATGGCTTTTTGTAATTTACAGACATGTCTCGGATACTGGTGATAAACAAAGCCAAGGGGTTGCTGCATAAAAACATCTTCAGTTAGAGTCCCCTGTAAAAAGATATTGTTAATGTCAAGTTGTCGTAAGTGCTAGTCTTTGGAGATGACCAAACTTAGAATAAGCCGAATTATTATGGGTTTAACTGTAGGACTAAAAGTCTTTATAAAGTCAACTCTATATCGTTGATAAAACTTTTTGGCTACTAATCGTGCTTATATCGAGCAACGGACCCGTCGGGGTTCCGCTTAATTCGGAAGACCCATTTATACCCGATAATATTTTATGTAGGACAAAAATATACAAGAGTCCATGTGGAGTTATGGAGTAGAGCATCATATTCTTCACACATAGCTTTACACCAGTGAGGAGATTTTTGTGCTTGAGTAATTATGGTGGGTTCACTGGTCTCGGGAGAGGATTTAGTGATAGTATGCAGGTCGAGAACTTGACATGGTTTAAAGACACCACTTTTTGAGCATATTGTCATTGGATGTCTAGGAACTGGAAGTTGTGTTATTGATATGGGTGGTGGAGAGGCATCGACAAAGGTCGGGATAGGCTGAGATATATTAGTGACACTAGATAAAGAAGTTTATTGTATTTCTAAGGATATTACTTCAGTAGTAGGGGAGGCTTGTGAAGAAGGAAAAGGAGAATGAATGGAGGGAGTGGGGAGCTATTGAACCGGGAGAACAAAAGAGTGTGAATCTTGAAGAAAAGGACTGGATGGTGTGAGAAGATGTTCGTTTGAGGGGATTGATGGAATACTCCAATGATGTATATTTGTTAGAGTAGCCTGCATGAGAGAAGACTCATGGTTTTGAAATGGAAAGACAAACTCACAAAAACAACAAGACATGAAATAAAGACTTTTTGAGTTTTTGGTTCGTAGCACCGAAAAGCATTATGTTCAAGAGAATATCCTATGAAGATGTAAGGTTTAGATCTTGGCGCTATCTTGTGTGGGGTATAGGGACGTAGCCACGGATAACATAAATAATTAAATATTCTAAGTTTTTGAAGGTTTGGGGATTTAGAAAATAATTTTTCAAATGAAGACTGGTATTGGAGAACTGGAGTGAACAGACGATTAATAAGGTAGACGACAACTTGAAAGGCTATAGACCAAAAGGTTGCTGACATAGAGGCTTGATGTAGAAGTGTGAGACCATCTTCTACGATATGTCGATGTTTGTGTTCAACAGAGCTAACTAGTTGAGGAGTGTGTGGAGGTGACTTAAAGTGTTGAATGCCACAGGCAGAGAGATAGGATGTAAGGGCTTGATATTCACCTCTACCATTAGAGTAGACTGTTTTAATTGTAGACTGAAAGAAGTTTGCAACCAGCTTTTTAAAGTTGGTGAAGATTATTGAAACTTCTGATTTATGATGAAGTATACTTAGTAACATACAAAATAGTATACAAAAATAACATAAAATCTAAATTTATAAAAAAAAGTGACGGTAGCAAGGCCCCAAATATTAGTATAAATAATTTTAAATAGTTTAGAATATGATATGGAGGAAGTGTCAAAAGTAAGTCTATCACTTTTATTATTGAGACAAGTATCACAATAAGTGATAATGCTATTATTTGTAAGAGTAGGAAGAAGATAACGAGAAAGTAATTCATTTTGGATAGAGAGAGAGGGATGACCGAGACGACGATGCCACACATCAATTGGAGCTGCAATTGAGGAGTAAGCAATGGGCTAGTTTTTTTGTGGAATTGACGGCCATTCATAAACATTGTCCTTATTCTGACCTTGGACCAAGGATGCCCCCGTGCTCAAATACTTAACAAAAAAAGAGTTAGGAAAGAATTCAATTAAGGTATTATTTTGTTTGTAAAATTAAGAAATGGAAATAAGATTTGTTTAATGTAAGGTGCACATAAAACATCATCGAGTATAAAAGTTGTAGTAGGTGAATTAAGTAGTGTAGAACCAGTATGAGTAATAGGAATTCTTTTACCGTCACCAATGATGATGCCCTCATTTCCACTATAATTGTTATAAATTGACAAGTTCTAGAGATCAGAGGTGATGTGGTGGGATGCACCAGAGTCCATGATCCAATTATGATAATTAGTGTTTGGAGTAGTCGTGAGATTTGCTTGAGGTCAATGTGATTAAGCATGAAGTCTGGATTAAGATCGACAGACCTTTATAGAGTGACCGACTTTATCACATAGTTGGCAAACAACTCTTTGTTGGTTTGTGTGTTGAGGATGTCACGACTGCTGATCATTGAAGTAGCTACCTTGATTATTGTGATTGGAATGTTGATGAAGAGGAGGGATGGTTTGGTTGAAGCTCATAGGTTCAGAAGGCATCTTGGTTAAACTTTTGTTGATAGTCTTGTTATATGGATTGCCCCTCGTAGATTTGTGATTGACTTGAGCTGTGATGAATGGTCCTGTCAGTTTGTCCTCATGCTTTAGATATATCTCAAAGTCAGACAGCTTGTCGTAGGGTTCTTCGAAGGACACTGGTGAATCACGTGCTTGTATTGCTGCTACCAATTCCTTGTATTCGTCTCCTAGGTCGTTGAGGATATGGACTGTAACTTCTTCACCACTAAAGGAATGACCTATTAAAGTCAAGTTATCAATGATAATCTTTATATTGTGTAGATAATCAGCAACAGTACTTCCCTCTTATTTTATCTTCATGAGACTGGATAGGAGACTAAACATGCGAGTGCGGGAACGATTGACCAGGGTGGTTTGCAACTTGCACCAAGCTTCGACAGTAGTGTCGCATGAAGAAATGAGTGGGGCGAGGGATCTAGCGACCGAGACTTGAATTACTTGAAGGATGAGATAATCCTGGCATAGTCATAGTTTGTGGTCCGAATTTAGTACTGGACTAGATGTGCCTGAGATGTTGAGTATTGCTAGTGGACAATGAAGAGAGTCTGATGTGCAGAGACTACCTCAAAAAATATAAAGAAACATATCACAATATAAGACACAATGCAAAATATGTCTAAAGCTTATGAGTTGGCAAAACTCTGTGAGAAGGAACCTATTGCGATGAGAGATGTATGACAAAATGTACTAGAGATGCATGAGTTGAGAAAACTCAACCTACATAAGAAAAAAACTAATAGTGATGGGTGGCATAAGGCAAAATATGTTTGAGGCACATGAGTCAAGAAAACTTGACCAATGTGAGAAGAAATTCGTCATGGTGGGAGGCACAAGGCAAAACATGCCTTAGGTGTATGTCAAAAAAACTCAACATGCATGAAAAGAAACTTGCAATAGCAAGAGACATAAGGAAAAATATGCCCTAAGCGTATAAAAAAAACCTACCATGGTGAAAGATATAAGTCAAAATGAGTACAAGACATATAAGTTGAGAAAACCAAACTTACATAAGACGAAGCCCATCACCCTCCCTTGCTGATGAGGAGCAGAGTTTGGGTGACTCGAGCTCCTCTTGTTGTCAAGGCACGGAGGTCGGGCACCCTGACCACCCTTGTTATCGAGGTATAGAGGTAAAATGCCTTGACCCCCCTCACTGCTAAGGTGTGAGGGGCAAAGGTTCGACGCTCTGACCCCGTCGCTATCAATATATAAAGGTCGAAAAACTCAAACTCTCTTTGCTATTGAGGTGTGGAGGTTTCCCACACCCACCCCCCTCATTAGTTTATTTATATAGAGAATGATCTAAGGCAGTTGCAAGCTATCTCCACCCGTATCACCCACATTGAGAAAAGGCTAAGTGGAGGTTTGTAGATATTCTTGAGGGCTACCTCATATAAATTATTATACAAAATATTTTACCCTTTTATGATCGAGTATAAATGCTTATTTTTAGTGTACTTGCAAGAGGAATTAATTTTTATTGCTCATCATCACACTCATTTTTCTCGGGTTACTAGCTTGGATATCAAAAAGATCGGATCGAAAAACCTCTCTCGATCTAGCTTGGGTATCAAGCTGATTAGGTCGTTAATGATAACTTTCCACAATAGCTAGATTAAAATATTTCAGATGAAAATTATATTTTTCTTAGTTAGAATGTTCATACTTGTTGACCTCCTTGCTTAACCGAGGTGGATCCATCAAACTGATTGAATTATGAGTATAATAAGTCAAAGGGTCGAGCATCTTTGCTAATAATTTTGTGAGAATAGATTGAATATTTTTTTTAAGCAATAAAGTTATACAATTTTTGCTAACTAATTAAGATGTTTTTCTTATAAAGCATAGCTAAATTTAACCTTTTTGACAATTAAGTTAGCATTCATTGGTATGAGACATGAGACAGAAAAATATTCGGAGATAGATTCAAGAGTTCCAGAATGAGCTTTAAGAGTTGGAAAGAAATAAATAAAGAAGATTTGTTTTATAACTATTGATCAATTATCGGAATATTAGAATGTTAGTTCTCACCTAATCATTTCGAGATTGATTAGCCTCCACATGTCTAGAAAGGTTGCAAATCATTATCATATCATAAAGACATTTCAAATATAAAAATAAATATTTCACAACAAAAGAATATATATATATATATATATATATATATATATATATATAATACCCTATTTGAAATGGATTTCTTGTAGTAATTACCTGATCCAATCAAGAGTGGCATCAATGTAGAGGATAAAAAGGAGTATTAGGTAAGTCACAAGTATCTTGTAGATCATTTCGTTGAAGACTTTTATGTATCTTGTCGAACCATTCACAACATTTAGATGCATCACAAAGAAAGGGGCATTCACTTTACACTGAACAAAGAAATAAAAATAGATTTATAAATAATTTCTTTGTGACCTTATAAAAGATTTAAATCAAGTTAATACATTTAAATCTTTTCTCACTTGTAATGCGAGACTAAATCCAAGTTTTATACTACCTCATGCTCCTCGTTACTTTGATCTTATTATATAGGTTCAAATCCATAAGAGTAAGGAAAGCCATGTATTTTGTATCATTCCTAATGCTTCTTCCGAGAAAGAACTTTGCAGCTTGCACCAATGGAATCAGTGACAAGGAACCAATATAGCTCCGATATGAGAGAGGATGAACTCAAGATGAAGGATAAAGGGCCAAACATGGCCTACCTACCTCCTCCTTCCTCCTCCCTAACTCCCACCTGCTTTCCACTACGAGGACATGGCCAAACGGAAGCCGAAGAAGAAAGTGGAAGGTGAACCAAAGCCCATTCTGCAATGACAACCACATCATTCCTAGCTTTACGTACCCACCTCGACTGCCGCACATTCCCACCCTCTTCTGATCTCTCTGAGACGCAACAAAAGGATGTGACCAACAGTCGGCAGGGCAACACCCCATGTGGAAAAGAGAGAGAGAGAGAGAGAGAGAGAGAGAGAGAGAGAGAGAGCTCCAACACAACCTTACCTAACCCTAATGTCACAAACCAAAACATCCCCGAAAGTTACAAGTCCCTCAGCAAAGTGTTCCACTTTCCAAGTCACCTTATTTCTTGTTCATGCAGAAGGTTTAGTGTAGGTGACTTACTTGCGGACACGTCTTCAACCTTGAGATGCCGTCTTGTGAATGAATCGAATCCGGATAAGGTTAGCTATGGGACTGCGTGCTGATGACACGTTGGAAAATCAAACCTAGACAGCGAAAGTTCAGCAAACTGGTGTTATGCGAGGAGCGTTATGGAGTCTCAATGGTGGCAGTCACGAGGAGAAGCAAACTGTTGCCATTGTTGGGCGACCCACCGAGCCAAACTGCGGTGAGGCGAGCCATACGTAGCACATGTGGATGAGACTCACACCCTCCTCCCCGACTCCTAACGATTCTTCCCATTGCAGATCAGATCAGGTAAGTTGCTGTTGTTGCTGCCGTATGTTCCTTTAATGCTACAGGAGGGTGGTAAACTCATACTGTTCCCATCCACGAAGACTTCATACGAAGCAGAAGAACATCGAACGGGACACCCACTGTGGCTTTTGCCTGTCCCTTTCGGAATCGAACTCCTCTTCCCCACCTCCTTGCCAAGCTTCCAACCTTTTCCCCACCAACTCGACCTCTACAAGACCTTCCACAGCTGTCAAAAGCCTATAAATCTCCATGCCATTCTCCGTATATTTAGAGAGAGAGAGAGAGAGAGAGAGAGAGAGGTGCTTGATTCATGGGGAGGTCACCGTGCTGCGAAAAGGCTCACACCAACAAGGGGGCGTGGACGAAAGAGGAGGACGACCGGCTCGTCGCCTACATCCGAGCCCACGGCGAGGGCTGCTGGCGCTCCCTGCCCAAGGCCGCGGGCCTCCTCCGCTGCGGCAAGAGCTGCCGCCTTCGCTGGATCAACTACCTCCGCCCCGATCTCAAGCGCGGCAACTTCACCGAGGAGGAGGACGAGCTCATCATCAAGCTCCACAGTCTCATCGGGAACAAGTAAGTCTCGCCCTCCCTCAGCACTTCCCCGGAGAGTCGTCGTCCATGCCGTGATCGTGTGCGCCTTGATGATCACAGGTGGTCGCTGATAGCTGCGCGACTACCCGGGAGGACGGACAACGAGATCAAGAACTACTGGAACACCCACATCAGGAGGAAGCTGCTGTGCAGGGGGGTGGATCCCGTCACTCACCGGCCGGTCAACCGCCATGGTTCTGACACCACAACCCCTTCTCGAAGGAAGCCCGTCGTCGTAGGCTTCGGACCAGATCAGAAAGAGGAGAAGAGCAGCAGCGTGGAGTGGTCCCCCGACCTCAACTTGGAGCTACGTATAAGCCCTCCTTTCCAACCGCAAGAACCTCCGGTGCCGGAAAAGAGGGGCGGAGAGCAACTCGGAGGCCTTTGTCTTGGATTGCAGAAGAGCCAGATGGAGTGCCACTGCAGAGACTTCCTTGGCCTCAGCACTGGCATGCTGGACTACAGAAGGCAATAGAAATCTGGCAATCAAGACCTTAGGAGAATCAATACAGAAGAGATTGTACGTAAAGCACCTCTGGTTTCGTGTAATCCTTGGTGTCTCTGTGTGTATCATGATCAATATACCAGCTAGGTTTCTGCCACTTCTCATGCTGGTTAAAATCCATGATTCTTATGGTATGTGATCTAAAAATGACAGCAAAGCTTCCCGACTCCACCATCCTCTGATTGAATCAGTAGATATTGGTGTTTTTAGGCAGTGTTTTGTCTCTGTTTCCTGTTGTTGCTGATGCTCTGACTTTGCGACGATGACATGAACCCGAATGAGAAAGGTTCACTATAAAGAACTTTTTAATTATATATATATATATATAATATATATGCTATAATTTCCCTGTTACAATGGATGTTATACGGTTCGTCTTGCATTCATCCATCTTTTGTGTTGGTCAGATGTTCCACTCGCTAATCTATATATAGATAATTTACTTTTTACAGCCTATATGTAAATGGGCGTTTGGTCTAGTGGTATGATTCTCGCTTCGGGTGCGAGAGGTCGCGAGTTCGATTCTCGCAACGCCCCGCAAAATTTTAATTTATTTTCTTAAATTTTTTTGTCTTCTTTTGGAGATCCTCATTCTGGATACTGTTTATTTTCCTTTTATTTTATATTTAAAATATATTATTTTCAATTTTTCTGTACCTTTTATGTCCCTCCTTTAAGGATACAATTGTGTGAACGTTCGTCGACAATGTTTTTTTTTAATTGGAAAATCATCTTTCTGCATTTGAGAAATTCCTTTTATATATTTCTTTTTCTTATTCTTGTCTCCATCTGTTAGTTATGTCCTACTAGGATGAAAATTCTGTAACCATTTGTCGACTATGCTTCAGTAAAAATTATATTTATATTATTATAATTATTATTCATGATCTTTGGACGATGTTTCGGTAGAAAAATTGCATCAGAGGGAATATCTCAAATCTTCTGCTACTTGAGAAAGATGTATCATTATCTGCTTTACTAAATTTCAAAAGAACAACGGGAGAAAGATAATAAACAGTGGAAATCAAGCTCTTGTATCGAGAGATGATTTGCTGTGAGAACATATTCTTCATTCTAAAAATTCCGAGAACTAAAAGATTAGGGTACAATTCGAAAGCTACATCTCATTGTCAAAGAATTATGAGGCAAGATGCACCTTGTGGGAGGAGTGTAACTATCAAAAAGAGAGACCGACGGTGACGAGTGTTGATATCAAGAAAGCACTGCCTTGATCTTAGTCTTCTGATCCTCGGTTAGTGACTTGGGAAACAATACCTCATATGTGAGGTATAAATCTCCTTTCTTTGAACTCATGTGAATAGGCATTCCTTCCCCTTTAAACTTCCTGATCTCTTTAGGCTTTGTGATTCCCTGAAGAGTTTCACTTGTTTGCTTGGTGAACTGATAGAAAGAGAAGATGAGTTTGTAGAAGAAAGCAAGACTGTGAGTGCTTACTGACCTTGGTGCCTATCTCCACCGGATGTTCATCAAGATGCTTGATGGTTTTCTCAAAACCTACAAGAGCTTGAAGCTGAAAGAAATCCAGGAACTTGTTAGATATAACTCAAAAGTTGAAAAACATAAATGACTGGAATAAGAGAATGAAAAAAAGAGGAAACATGCAAACCTCTGGCTATCAATTAATAAGTTAATACCAAGCAATCATTTCTCAGTAGCAACAGGGCTTTGGCTATGTAAGCTAAAATGTCTTAAGCCCAAGAAACTATATTATAAAGCCCATCAAAACCTATAATCCAAGACAATCTAGGTATCACAATCCTCCACTCTCAAATGTCTATCACCCTCATACATAAAACACAATTACTCTATAACAGGAAACATTTGGGATGCATGACATCAATGGTAGCTTCGGGCCATGACCTGTCTTCTTGAGCCATCCATGGGTACCTCCTATTTTATTGGGCCTACTAATCAACACTTTTGTGCTACCAAGCTTTATTGGTCCACCACCATTTAAATGTGCCTTTAAATTTCTTTGGTTTGACAAAAAAGTTTGTTGATATAAGCCAAGGTAGAAGATATTTCAATAGTTTTTCTTCACCAGCAATATAATAAAAGACAAGCACTTGATGCCAAAGTCTAGACTCCAGAAATGACAGCTTTAAATATTTGTGCTAGGTTGAGCAAATGATGGGGAAAAAACATTTAGATCGAGTCTCAAGATCACAACTCCAACATATGAAAATCATGGAAGGTAATACTACAAATGACATCCAGAAACCAAATAGATAACGTATGCGTGTTGTACATTTACATACTTCTATGCATGCTGTAGATTTACATACTGCATTCCCTAAAGCAAATTACTTCTCATGACCATGTTTTGCCATGCATTTGTCTTTCTGAATGCATTTGGTAAAGCATGCTTATTTGTTGAAGAAGAAGGAGAGAACAAAATTGATATTGGTCATCAACATGTAATTTATGAGTTATTGGTGCTTATAACAACATTAGGCACTATTTAAGCCTTTTACCCACAAGCATAGAGCTACAGTCACAAATTTGAATAACTAGCAGCAAAAGCTCTAAAGAGAGGATCAAGAAAATAGTGGGCTTGATCTAAAAATCAGAGATGTATCGATAGAATCAGGAACATAGATTAAAAGAGGCAAGTAGAATACAGAATAGTACCAGTGAGATGGTCACGGTCATATGCAGGTCATTGCCTTCCCTTCTAAAGCGCTCATGTGGTGCTGTTTGAATCCTGAACTGCTCATTTAAATGATGCATTAAGTGACAAAATTTTCTAAATAGTAAGTACATCTCATAGTTCAGAGAAGTAATAAACCTTCAGATCTCCAGCTTCCCCATCAATTTTAGGTTCACCATCCTCATAAAATAGCACCTCCTAGAATGCATACAAATTATTTAGACAATCTCATGATAAACTAAGAAGAGCAGAAAAAAAAAGAACTAGCAGAAACACAAATAGACACACGAATTATTTCAAAGAAGCAGCTGCCGAAATTTAGCATCAAAAATATTGTAACAAAAGAATGTATAGCGCTAGGTCTAACCTGGAAATACATGGAAACAAAAGATGGACATGTATGAACGACTGTAACATCTAATGTATGTGATCCTCCAAACAGACACACACACACAAAACAAAGAAAATAATTATTGTAACAACAGTGACAAAGCTAATAGTACAATCAATAAAAAAGGAAAAAGGGTTGGTACAAAGAAGTTAGATCAGATAGCAACAAAGAATAGGCAAAACAGAAAAGTTGGATATTTTGCTTGTATACCAAGGTGTTCTGCTGTATTTGAATGAACTTCATCCAGAAAACCTAAAATAATAAGACTTACATGTTACACAAATTTTCAATTCCAGATTGTAAATCTAATGTCACCAGCGAACATTGGACTCACAGAAAGTTTATTGCTCAGGGTTCTTCATATTGAAAAAGTCAAGCAGTAGAATAGATGAAAAGGATATGGCATTTTAACATCTTGAACTGTATTTTGTATCTAGATTTCAGCAGCAAGTAGTATAAATTGTATTGAAGTGTTTCCTAATATACATCACAAAATGCTCATATGCTGACACCTTGAGTTGATATAAACAATGCAGCTGTTCTTCATACAAGAATGCTGTGTCAAATGCCAAAGCATTAAAGAACCCAGAATCCTAATGTTGGAAGTGTCTACATTAACAGACCTACATCATGACAGACACTAACAATCATTGAAGAGATTGCTTAGGACCAGAGCTCCTTAACAAAATTCAACTAGAAGCAAGCCTACAAGTGTAAAGACCATAGTACTTAAACAGTGTCTGAATATCAAATCTGAGTTCCAGACACCAAAAGAAGAAGACGACCAAAGAGTTGCTCAATAAATACTTAAGACCAGCAATAGCTAAGAAGTTTTCAGGTTCAACCACTTACTTGACCATCTTGCATCCCCTTCTCAATATCCACAGTGATGAAATAACCTTCTCGCTCAAATTTCACATTTGGACATTGTTCACAGACCTGAAACCAAAAAAAAAAGTTTTATTGAAACCTGAGGTACTGCAGTAAGCATCAAGTTTTTCAGAGAAAAGTATGATGCATATACTCCAGTTGTTGAAACGATGTACATTCAAACGTAAGGTACCATAGGCACCTTCAATTATTGAAGCCTTTCAGAGAAAAGTATGATGAATTTATCCTAGTTGTTAAAAGATTGACTATTCAAACCTAAGCCACCATGGGTACCAAGGTCTTTCAAAGTATTATGCATTCAGCCCAGTTGTTGAGAAATGTTTGGAAGAAAATCATAATAATAAAAAAATGGCTGCTATTGCCAAGGCAATTATTTCACATGGCACTGACAAACCAAGTTGCTAATAGACATTAAAATTACCATCTCTGTCATCTGTTGGAACATTCCTGGAGCAATTTGCCTGTGATATACTTCATTCCTGCAGTTACAGCGCCTCTTGCCAGGAGCTGGCTTGATGACATTCTTCTCTCTCCAAACCTAGTTAGGTATACATTTAAAAAGCAAAATAAGTATCAAGGGAAACTGTAGAAATTAGTTACTTCTAAATAGTAGTTATGGTAAGAAATCCTATTTTTCCTCAATTAAAATATAAATATTACAATACTTAGTTAGGTATACAGAGCATGAGGAAATGAATAGATAAAAACTGATATTTCAAGCACTATGGCTAATGGTTCCTTCTGAATGATAAGAAGCTAGGAAAAATCTATAGCTCCTAGATACTTAAAAAGTATAATTACCTTTAGTGTGCCTCCCATATATAAATCTTCTAGTGTGGCATCCAATTCAACAACGACATCATCACCTTTCGGTGTCACCTCTTCCTCCTCATCATTTTGACCATTCCCAAAGAAACTAAAGAAATCACAGTGTTAACAATACTGCTCAGACTTAACTCAATACTTGTTCATTAACATAATGTTACATTCATGTAATAAGCATAGTGAGCTGAAACTTAGCAACTGCAGGATAGATCCAAAAAAAATTCAAGAAAGAACATTCACTTAAAATTTGAAAGTTGCCATAAAAATAGCATGATCCAGGAAAATAACATTTACAAGCTATTTTAAAAGACCAAGACAACTATAAAAAATGAAAAGATAGAAAAGAATTTACAAGCTAAGGCAAGAAAATAATTCATTCCTTGAAAAAAAGAACCTTAAAAAATATGGTTCACTATGCCCTGTTGTAGGAAAAAACCTTACCCTCCATACCTTTATGATTCTTGTTCTATGCATCTCCAATGGATCTTTTACATATTGATGGCTGAGACTACTGGTGATACTAAACATTTTAAAGATGGTTTGGCTTCTTTGGCATTCAGAAATCTACCATGATGCTGATACTACAATTTTGCATATGGATTATTAGGTCATCTTTTACTCTTTCAGAATCTGAAAATGATTATTACTTTTCCGCAAACAAACTGAAGGTTATCCTTTGTGGACATGAACATTCACTTATAAGATACATAAGTAATAATGTCTATGAATCCATATTCTGATTCAATGAATAATAGAAGGTTCCAACATAATCCTGCTTGATGGTTGCTACTTCTTAAGAACCAACTAATCAATGAAACTGAGAAATCACTCACTCATTTCACTATCAGAACATGTCTGTGTTCAATTTTACTGTTGGAGTTTCAGTTTTGAGAGATTCTGTTATTTCAGGAACAATTGGGGAGTGGATTGGGTCAGAATGTTGGCTCTACAGCCCCATGATATTCTTTATTGCCCCAGATGACAGACACTTGTACTATCAATGAACTGAACCCACTTACAAACTATGCTTTTGCAACATGATCTATTGCTATTCTTCTGAATCAATGATTAGGAAACAAATTGGTGGTTTCCATAAGATCTACTGAGGAAGGAGAGATTATATATCAAACCTAATATACTGATTAATAAATCGAGTGAAGCAGCTCAAGTCATGTTTTCCAAAGAGTGCTAGCTCTTACTGTTCAGTTAATACTTCTGATTTATAAACAGAAACTCTTAAAAGCAGTAATGCTTACCTATTAAAGATGTCTTGAATGTTCATCCCTGAACCTCTTCCACCCCCACCAGCATACTGCTTCAAACCCTCCTCCCCATACCGATCATAGATTTTCCTCTTCTCGCTGTCGGACAGCACTTCATATGCTGACACCCATCAATAGGCAAAAGGTCAAATCTTGAGCGCTATAGATCCAAGATCAGCAAAATGAAGTGGAAAAGTAAGAGCTGATAACATAAATTCCAACCAAAACGAAATCACAGCATTCACAAGTTCAGAAATCCGCCAAATCTCTTGGATCACTAGGACAAAAAGAAGGAATGCTGAGCAAACGCAGATCAAAAGGATCAACGAATTAGTACGGAGAAATAAGAACAAAACAGCGTTAAGTTCCAACAACAAGACCTGCAGGGGGGAAAGGGAGTTCACAGCGCTCACCATTGTTGATCTCCGCAAATCTCTTGTTGGCCTCTTCGTTTCCTTGATTCTTATCCGGATGGTACTTCAAAGCAAGCTTCCTGTAGGCCCTCTTGATCTGGTCCTCAGAAGCACCCTTCGGCACTTGCAACACGTCGTAATAACTCTTCCTATAACCCCCAAAAAATCCGCCATCCCAAGTAAAAACAAAACAAATTTCAGCAAAGTCACAAACAAACCAAGTCCAAATCCATTAACGAAGCGAACCAGGGAGGGGCCGAGTCGTACCCTCCGGGGGCACAAAGAGCGTGCGTGAGGAGGAGGGCGAGGAGGAGAAGACCCCTCGCCAGAGGCGCCATGTGGGCTCGGGGCGATCCGAACTCGAAGCGGAAGGGCGGGATCGAGGATTTGGTAGAGGTTCGAAGATGGCAGATTTAGGGTTGTAAAGGAATCGGAGGACGAGTTCTCCGGTGGCGTCGCGGTTCCTCTCCGTGGACACACGGCTTCCAAAAGAGCTCTGAAAGAAGAGAAAGAGAGAAAAGCCGAGGGAACGGTTGTAGACGTGGCTGGTCACAAATAGACCAATGGGAAGAGAGATGCCGGGTGTTCGGACAAATGAAAAATGGCCACGTGGACTTAGGCCCCCTGTTTTGAGTCGGTTCGGCTCGGGCGTTCAACTCTTACTTCCGACCGACGAATACCGCGCCAAAGCGGAGGCCCCAATATAAGAACCCTAACCACGACATCGTCCTCTTTCTACTCTTCTTGCTCTCCAGCTCCCGAATCTTGACTCTTCCAATCGACAATCGCAGTTGTCTTCCCGACGCCATTGCCCTCAAAGGTTGGCCTCCATCTCCATCTCGATCGCACTTTTTCTATATCTAACCCTAGCGATTGTCGGATTTTTTTTCTGTTCTTTTTTTCTCCTCCGTTATCAATTTTTTCGATTCATCGCATAATCTTTGATGAAATACCGGTGTCTGTCTGCTCTATGCCCAAAATTTTCGTGTGGGGGCTTCATTAGATGTTTCCTCGGAGTTACGTGAGATGTTCTCCCTGATTATTTTTTGCCGGTACCTTTGATCCTCCTTGAGTGGTTTATTCGAGTGTTCCAAGTGTCCTCAGCAATCATGAGTTCAGCTGAAGCGAAGGGGAGGCTCGCTAGATATGTCGAGCGTAGAACAACATATACGGAGACGAAATTGCCAACAAGCTAATACCAGGAATTCTTTCTACAATTTCAGCATCAAGGCAAGATCCAAAGCGTCTCTTTTTTAGAACAATCGCTGGAGTGTGGCATATGTGAAGGGAATTTTCATTCTGTGGATCTTAAATTTTTTTACTAATGCCATTAAATCTAAAAGCTTTAGTATTACATCTAAAAGCTTAGGTCGTCAGACAAGACATGATCTATGTGATTTAGATTCTTAACACTCCTTATCCGGGTCCTAGATTAGTGTGAATTTAAGACCTTGTGCTCTGATACTTTTCCTTTTCCTTTTTTTGTCAAAGTCATTGCATCTAAAAGCTTTAGTTATTAGATGAATCATTTGTTGAATTATATTCTTAATGGTGGAAGTAATTCATGGTGTTTATAAATGGTGGCTTATGAATTTATCTTTTCATAATGTTAAAGAAAAAACAATGACTTGATTGAAGCACTCTACTTTTTGCCTTTTTTTTCTTTTTTGGGTTATTGGTCATTTAGGAGAGTGGTGTACACTGGAATTCATCTACAAATATATTTTCGACTTAAATAAAGATGTCCTTGATTGATTAAGGACCTGCTTATACTGTAAGGACCTATTTTGAATTGTTTATAAGGACTTATTTGTAAATATGAGGATATATTTATAAATTTAGATAATTACAAGGACAAAATTGTAAAACATATAAAAAAAATAATAAAAAGGGGTTTCTTCCACCACCTCTTACCTCCATGCCTTCAGCCTGAAGGAACCAAAGAAGGCTGCAATCGGTGGAGACGAAAAAGGGAGAAGAGAGAAGAAGAAAAAGAAGGGGAAGTGGTTTGACTTAGGGTTTTTGGATCCATTCCTCTTATTTGGGAACAAACTCTTCTAAGGCAAGTGTTCTAACCCCTTCCTACAGCAATTTTTATTTCTGATTTCATCTTGATTATGTGTATTTTAAAGGGTTTTGTCTTTGTAAATGATATCAACTTTGTTGATCTATAAAATTATGAATTT
Source organism: Musa acuminata AAA Group (assembly GCF_036884655.1). NCBI lineage: Eukaryota > Viridiplantae > Streptophyta > Magnoliopsida > Zingiberales > Musaceae > Musa > Musa acuminata. The sequence goes on along the minus strand of NC_088334.1, from coordinate 52,335,547 downwards.
AGAATTTTTTGAGATTCTGACCTTTCTGCCTTGTTTTAGCTATAACTTTTTATACTGAATTTTGATTTGGGTAAAACTTGATTCTTTGGAAACTATACTCGTATATCTTTGTTTCCATACTTTACTTGAAAGATTTGAAGTTCAAATGTCTGCCCAAACATTTGTTTTAATTTACCTTAAGGATTTTACAAAACAAGGATAATATTTTCGGACTTTTCTGTACTAAATTACTTATAACTCTTTGCGGGAAACTATAATTGGTACGAAACTTAATTCTTTAGAAATTAGACTCGTATATCTTTCTTTCAGTACCTTAATTGAAAGATTTAGAGTTCAAATGTCTGCCCAAACATCTGTTTCAATTGATCTTGAGGATTATGCAAAACAGAGATAATATTTTCTTACCTTTGGTACTAAATTTCTTGTAACTTCCTGTTGAATACTCTAATTTGTATGAAACATAATTCATCTGAAAGTAGATTGATGTATCTTTCAAATGATATCTTTCTTGAGTAAATGAGAGCATGATTGATTATTCAAATAATTCATGCAAAATGTCTCACAGATTCTATCATAATAGAATTTTTGTCAATTTTGTCTATTATTGTTTCTATCTCTTTGAATTTGAATTCATTTAGAATTCTTCCCTCAATTGAGCCTTATATGATTGCTTTGAACTATTGTATCTCTTGTCATTCGTTCTTATCATATCTGAATGTATTATGCAAAAGTTTATGTTGTCTTATATTGTTTTATATGTGCATATATATGTTTTTATTGTTGCACATGTGCTTCCTATACATGCTAAATTTATTGCTCGCAATATCCTTTTGCATTCCAATATTTGTGGGATAATGTAAACCTTTGCTAAAAATGGAAATGAGAGTTATGTATAGAGCCTTCAATGATTTTGTCGGCCCTTTATGACTTCATCCAAACATAGGTGGATGGAGCTCATAGATGTGGGAGACTTATGTTAATGGTCATCTATAAATGGATGGACCATATTATGTTATGATCCCACTTCACCCTCTGTGTTTTTTTGACATGTTATCCAAAGTTTTGCTTATGTATTCCTATGTGCTCTTTGGATAAGAATAAAATAAATGTAGCGTCAAATACGACACTTGAGCTTACATTTCTCATTTGTTCTCTTAATATGTATATAAATGTTTTATATACCATTGATATGCTCCTAAATGTTTCATATACTATTGATATGCTTCTAAATATTTCATACACTATTGATTTTCATATGTCATTGATATGCTCCTAAATGTTTCATACTCCATTGTTATGCTCCTAAATATTTCTTACGCCATTGATATACGTCTAAATAATTCATACGCCATTGATATGCTTATAAATGTTTCTTACGCCATTGATATGTGGCTAAATGTTTTCTTACGTCATTGATATGTGCCTAAAAGTTTTTTACACCATTGATATGCACCTTAATGTTTCTTACCTCATTGATATGCGCTTAAATACTCTTTTCTTTATTGTTATGAACAAAGTATGTTTCGAATGAAATAACATTTGTGATTTTGTATCTGATGAAATAATATCTATGAATTCTTATATCCTTGCCTTGCACCTTAATATTAAGGCTATATGAATTATCATTTCTAGTTATAAATATGTTAGTCACTTGTTAAGATTTGTAACTTATCCTATTGTTATATAAAATTTTCAATTTAACTTTTCACTCATTGAAATATTAGGATTGGGCTAAAGCAGTAGAAAGCTAGAACATTTTGGGCAAGTATTTGTGGTTTGATATGTTGTTGTTGTATAAGTATATTTTGCATATAATAAAATATTATTAAAAAATTTGGATTGTTGATATTTTCTGAGTTAGCCTTGGGTTTCGTGAATTATCGAGTTATCTAGTGTATAATTATAAACTGCATAAGTTTTATATATGTGAATAGTGTTTGAATGCTTTTCAGTGTCCTCAAATGTCATTTTGGATCTTGGATTTGGATTATGGACGGATTATAATTTTTTTGATATAAGATAGATTCACGAATGCATTAATTTAGGGGGTGTGACAAAGATGATATCAAAGCATGATTTGAGAATCACTAGGATATTTAATATGTTTGATGTGCAATATATATTGAGATTTAGTAACTTTTATAGAGTGATTGATGAAAAATTTTCTTTTGCTGTCTTTTAGGAAGCTAGAATGACGAGATCATCGGGTTCTTCGACTACATCTTCTTCTGATCAGTTGAGTGAGATTATGAGAACTCTTGAGACTATGTTAAATGTGATGCAACAACTTCAACAAGAAAGAAATTGTGGAGCAAAGACCTCAAATCAGACTGGATTGGGAATAGAACAATTTAAGAAACTTAGTCCTCCCTGTTTCAGTGGTGAACCTGATCCAACGGTGGCAGAACAATGGATGATGCAAATGGAGAAAATATTTGATGTCTTAAATTTCTCTGATCATCAAAAGGTTTCTTTTGCCACCTTTATGTTGGAAGGAGAGGCTGAGTACTGGTGGAAAACAATAAGGAGAATTTCTGAAATTAGACATGAGCATATCACTTGGAAGGTATTTGTAGAAAAGTTTAATGAAAAGTACTTCTCAGATTATATTAAAGAGCAGAAAGAATTAGAGTTTTTAAATCTTGTCCAAGGAAATTTGACAGTAGCAAAATATGAAGCTAAATTTATTGAGCTTTCCAGATTTGCTACTTATATAACTGATGATGAATCTAGAAAGGCAAAGAGATTTGAAAGGGGACTAAAGCCAACAATAAGGAGTTGGATATCAGTCTTAAAGCTTCAAACATATGCTGATGTGGTAGAAAGAGCTATGATAATCGAAAAAAACATAGAAGAGATTCAGGAGATCAGGGACAAGAATGACAAAGATAAGTTTACTAACAAAAATAAGAGAGGAAATGAATCAAAAAATGGTAATAAGAGGATCAAGACAACTAGATTTGAGAAAGAGAAGCCACCACAAAGGACTCGATCATGTGTAAAATGCGGGTTAAATCATGAAACAAGTCAGTGTTTTCGAGTGATTGGAGCTTGTTTTGCCTGTGGGAAGTTGGATCATAAAGTAAAATATTGTCCTCTAAACGAGAAGAAAGAGCCACTGCCTCCTACATCATCAACCCGTACTAGAGTGTCTGTTATCGCTGAACAGGATTTCAAAGCTTCTAAGTCAATGGTTGAAGGTATTATTCACTTTTTTAGTAGAAATGCAAAAATTTTGTTTGACCTTGGTTTCAATTTATCTTTTGTTTCATAATATTTTGCTTATCACTTGGGTATTCAAATTAGATCGCTGGATTATATGCTATATATAACTACGACTGTTGGGGATTCTTTGACAATAAACGTGATCTATTCATCTTGTTTGATTTTTATTGGAGAACACAAACGTTTTATTGATTTGCTTCTTGTAGAGATTCGATATTTTGATATTATACTTAGCATGGATTGACTATCTTTCTATTATGTTAGTATAAATTGTTATACAAAAGTGATCACTTTTTACGTACCAGATCAACCCATCTTTTATTTTGAGGGTATTAGGCATAATTCATCTCTTTGCCTTATATCGACATTTCAAGCTCATCATCTTATGTAGAAGGGCTATTTTTACTATTTTATATATGTAAATAAGTATTCAAATTAAGAAACTAATCTAAATAAAATTTCAGTAGTTAGAGAGTTCCCTAATGTATTTTTGAAAGACTTACTCGGATTACCTCTAAATATAGTAGGAGAATTTGCTATTGATTTGGTCCTCGGAACAACCTCGATATTTAAGCATCTCTATAGAATGACACCACTCAAGTTAGTGAAATTAAAGAAGCAACTACAAGAATTATTAAATAGGGTTTCATTTGGCCCAGTGTCTCACCATAGGATGCTTCGGTGTTGTTAGTTAAGAAAAATGATAGAACATTGAAGCTTTGTATTAATTATAAATAATTGAATCAAGTGATCATAAAAAATAAATATCCTCTACCCATAATTGATGATTTGTTTGATCAATTGCATGGTGCACAAATCTTTTTCCAAGATTGATCTGAGGTTTGATTACTACCAATTAAAGATTAAGAAAGATAATATCTCAAAAATAGCTTTTAGAACTCGATATAGTCACTATGAATTCTTAGTAATGTCTTTTGGCTTAACTAATGCCCATGCAACTTTTATGAATCTAATGAATAAGATATTTCAACCACTCTTGAATGATTGTGTAATTGTATTACTAATGATATATTAGTGTATTCGAGGAGTAACAAGGAGCATGTAGAATACATAAGAAATGTATTGACAATACTAAAAGAAAAGTATGCAAAATTTAGTAAATATGAGTTTTAGTTAAATGAAGTTGCCTTTTTAGGCCATGTGATTTTAGGGAAAGACATCTTTGTTGATCCAAAAAAAGTGGAAGGATAGTTAAATGGGAAATACCAATGAATGTAACAGAAGTTAGAAGTTTCTTGGGCCTGGTAAGTTACTATAAGAGATTTATAGAGGGATTCTCTCAAATTGCTAGTCTTCTCACTAAATTAACCCAAAAAAATGTGAAATTTGAATGAGTTAAGATTGTGAGCGAAGTTTTCAAGAGCTAAAATGAAAATTGACTAGTGCCCCAATCTCAATATTCCAAATGGTAACAAGGGATTTATAGTTTATATAGATGCTTCGAGAAAGGGCCTCGGTTGTGTTTGGATAAAAGAAGTAATTGTTTATGCTATTAGAAAATTGAAAAGTTACGAACAAAATTATCTAACTCATGATTTGGAATTAGCAATAATTATTTTTGCTCTAAATATTTGGAGACATTACTTATATGGGCGAACATTTGAAATATTTACTAATCACATGAGTTTAAAGTTTATTTTTATTCGAAAAGAGTTAAATATGAGGAGACGGAGAGATAGAACTCATAAAGGATTATGATTGCCCCATATGTTATCATGCAGGTGAAGCCAATGTCATAACTAATACACTTTATAAAAAATCTATAAGTTTTATTAGCAATGGAAGTTATTGGAAGAAAATTATGACTTGAATGTTATGAGGAAAGTATGACACCTAATGATATTGGTGGCCTCTATCTAAGTTCAATCTGATCTCATACAACAAATTAAAGAAAGACAACAACGAGATCTACGTTTAATCTATTTGAGGAATGAAGTAGAAAAAGGATTGAAGTCGGATTTTTTAATTTCAGATGATGGCCTACTGAGATTTAAGGATAAAGTATATGACCCTAATGATCAAAATATCAAGAACTAAATTTTGGAGGAATGCCATAACTTCAAGTACACTATGCATCTTGGTAGCACTAAGATGTATAAATATCTCAAAAGTCATTATTGGTGGGAAGGCATGAAGAATAAAATTGCAACATATGTTTAAAAATGTTTAACTTGTCAACAAATCAATATAAAACATCAAAGACCCGGAGGTTTGTTGCAACTTTTAGATATTTCTGAATGAAAATGGGAATTAAATTCACTTATAAAAATAGTTATCATTCATACATTCAGATGGTTTCTTATGAAGGTTTCTATGTACGAAAGTGCAAAATGCTTATATGTTAGAAAAATGTTGACAATAAAAAATTGTTAGTACCAGACAAAGTACAAGAGACTATCGAAAAAATTCAAGCTATAAGAAAAAGATTAAAGACTACTTAGGGTCGTCAAAAAAGCTTTGCTGACAACAAAAGAAAAAACTACTTGAGAGCTATAAAAAAAAATGAAGAAAACTTATTTTCATCTTTTCATCGATTGAGGTATAACAATTTAGAAGATAACAATTTTCTTTTAAGAGGGTGGGGGTGGGGGGAGAGTGTAATATTCCTTATTTTTGAATTGTTTATAAGGATTTGTTTGTAATGTAAGGATTTATTTTGAATTATTTATAAGGATATATTTGTAAACATTAGGATCTATTCGTAAATATAGATAATTACAAAGATTAAATTGTAAAACATACAAAAAAAAAAAAAAGAATGGGGTTCCTTCCACCGCCTCCATGCCTTAAGCCTAAAAGAACCAAAGGAGATTGTAATCGGTGGGGAAAAAAAAAAAGGAGAGAATGGAGAAGAAGAAAAAGAAGGGGAAGTGGTTCGGCTTAGTATCTTACTACCTTTATGTCAATCTGTATCTTGCTACTTACAAGGTGGATTCTATCATTCACAGCAGAATTATGCTTTGTCTATCTTTCAAACTATGCAACTTTACTTTTCATTTGTTATCTTTTCCCTTTTTCTTTGACTATGGGTACGAAAAATGCTATTATTTGTTGTGTGATATAGAAGGATCATGCTATAAATTCAAGATTAGATCGACTTAATGTTGCAGCGACATGGATTCATTTGTTATGTTGTAGAAGGATCACGTTTTTAGTAATCATTGAGACATTTACTGATGATTGAATCATTTTAAAATCTTTACAAACATAGTTGTGCAGAGAATGGATACATCCAGTCCTGCAGTTCTTGTTAAAGCAGAGATCCTAAAAATGCCTTGGGAACAGAGATTTTGAGGTGTGATTCAAGTGTTCTCAAGCCATACTGGGTCAATCAGGGCAATCCACTTCTGGGCATCAGCTAACAGTGAAGGACTCTCAGGCCTTTCCTCTTATCACATTTAGTGGGGGTCAGTGGTCTTGCTAATGGCAATCAATCAGTTTGTGCCATCATATGTACTTGTAAAGAAGTCTTTCTTTTGTTGTTTTCTGGTGTAATGAGTGCTTATTCGTAGGCAGCTTATACAAGGCATAAAAGAGTATTGTTAGTAAAATATGTTTTTTGTCTGTGAGAGAAAAAGTGTTGTCAATGTTTTGTCTCGTAAAACATGCAAGCGTTTGGGACAGAATTGTTTCTTACGCAGAAGAAAATGATCGAAACGGTCACGTCTTCAATGCCGCAACTTTACTTTTGGCTGATGATCTTGACGTGAGACATTAGTGGTGGATAGGTCATCGCTCCATCTTTTGCCTATTATGAAATAAATTTCTACAACTCTTATTTGCTTGTGTAATAAATTTCTACAACTCTTATTTGCTTGTGTGATCTCGAGTTTCGCTCACCACCGACTTTTTACGGTCAGTATAAAATGAATAGGTGATGGATAATTTAGGTAAAACTAGCTAGATACGTGATGGATAATTTAGGTAAAACTAGCTAGATACGTGACGGTGAATATGAATACTAGTTCAAACAACACTCTGGACCTTGTCTAAAATTTCACCAGGATGCCACAGCTATGGAATATGTTTGATCATCTGAAAATTTAGGAGATATGCCAAAACCCTCAATAATATCAACACAAGTCCTAAGTACAAACGAAAAAAGACTGATTTATAATCAAATTACAAAACCTGAGAAAAGCCATGATAGATAACAGGTTAGCAACTATTTGTGTGGTCTTAAACCTATTTGTGACCAAGCTTGGAATCCGAAAGACGTCCCAACGATGACGAGCAGTCCTCAATATAGTCCGCTTCATTCTCAGTGCTTTGATAACATGTCTCGTCGTCTAGACCTTTTACACAGGAGAAGGATCGGTCTTCACCCGGTTCGGTGCTCTGCATGTTCTCTTGCCCGCTGCTGAACGGCAACTCATATGCCACCGAACAATGTGGCTGTGCCCTCATCTGCACCGAGCGCAAAAGCGCAGCCCGCCTTAGGTCCGTTGTGTGGCACATGTCATTCGGTGATGAAGGAAACCTGCCTTCTGAGTCTGACCCACGTTGGCGTGGATGGGAACACATGACAGCAGCAACATTGCAGGTATTGAGTGGGTATTGGGTGGCTGTGGTGAATGTCGAGAAAGGATTCTGATGGCGGTGTGGTGAGACCGGACTAGTGGGACTGCTCATGGCATCGGACTGTGAAATTGTGGTGTGCAATGGGGTTTCGCAGTAACGGCAGTCATCTGAATCTTCAGACATTGGAGAGTACTGCAAGGCAATCTCATCCCTGAAATAGGAATGATAACAGAAGTACCGACAGATCACATCAAGAGGAAGCGAAGCATCATCTTACCGAGCTAGAGCACTTGTTATAGCAAAAGCATCTACCAGCATTCTTGACCAATAAGTATTGCTACCCTTGATAATCTACATAAAAATTATCTAAAAAACTCAGAGGAAAAGTTTCAAGATTTAACACTGTTTATCAATTGCTCAACCAACTCATAGTGACCCTTCCCAAGCTAACCCACTTGGTCAATGAGGGCAGATAATCAGCAATCAACTCAGTTAGCGATTTCAAGTGATTCAGTGCTCACCTAAACAACTAAAAACATGTTATTTGTCTAACAACAAGAACAAATTGCAACCATATGTCGACTGTGTAAGTTGATATTTCTCTAAGAGCAAAACTGAATTTCTCAGTCTTCGACAATTGAAAGCTTGCAAGGATGAGAATTACACGGTTGGTGCCATGTCAGCTTGCACCAAGTTAGAGTAAAAAAGACACCAACATGGTTCTCAAAGTGGAATTAGGTATTTACCAGGGAAGTCCATAAAGTAAACAAAAAATTAGAAGTTCATAAAAGAACTTAACCATAGACGAGATCAAACCAGATAATGTAACATTTGAGAGGAAAACTAAGGCCAAAAAGATCAACTGTGTGAGACTTCTTGATTCCTGTTTATCATTTATAGCCACTATTTCTGATACGCTAAAAGGATATACAGAAGCCTATCAATTCATTCTTCAAATGGAGATTTGGATAAGCCGGTTTCTATCTGGTTAGTTTCGATTTTGTAAACATCAAGGCGAAAATGGAAGAAACCTTTTTAGCTACTTTCTGCACCCAGCTGTTCAGTCAAAAAAATGTATACTGACCGAAGAAAGTATAACTGGATGTTCAATAATCATGATTCAAGGATTTTTTTAAAAGAAAATGTCAACATTTACATTTAAAAAAAAAAGAAACAATAAAGGCCAAGAAAATTTGGCCAATACTTAAAACTTTGGTCAATTTTTGTGGATTGTGCAAAACTGATGGATAGTCTTTAAGGTTCATTTGGTCAACCCATGCATATCAATAGTCGAATCATGAATTACTTTGGAGCTACATAAATTACAGACTTCTTGAGTCAAATGTCATGTTTTGTCTATTTTATTGGAGTTCGGCTGACACTTGGTATTAACTTCTGCAAAACATTATTGATATAGTTAAGGGCAGGATCTTTGATTATGCTTTTATTTGCATATATTTCTGATCCTAATTAATTTGACCTAATAAACTTCAATCATTTGCTTTTAAGAAGACCTAACAAAATGACAGTTTGTTTTGTTGGTGAAAGAATTGAAATGCTCCATGTAATGTCTATTAAGTTATCTACATGTGCACAATTAGGGTCTAAGGCCTTCTCTGTAACCTCTCTTTATATAGATATATTTGGCTGATCACAAAGGAATCTTATATGTACTTTGGTGAAAGAATGGCCAACTATAGGCACTTCCCTTCTTTTCACACATTCTTTTATTTCTTTTTCTCGTATATTTTAAATCTCTCTAGGGATCAATTATACCTCATTCACTTTTTTTTTTCCTGGTGACATTAATGCTGGAAATAATATTCATATTACAACCACATTTGTTTAGATTAGTTACATTTGAAATTGGTTGGATCAGTAAGGCTGCATGACAATTTAACAATTCTCCTGGTGGCCCTTAGTAGGCATTCTCTGTCTGTGAAATATCTAATGAGATGGTGCTGCTCTAGCATCAAACTCCATCTAGTTAGGGTTGGACACAGTAACCCTCCATATATATGAAGCTTTTAAGGCCTCTATGACATGGTCATGAGAGATGTTCCTTTCTTTTGTGCAATAAACCAACCGATGTTGGATAGGTCATTTTGTCCTGTCCCTACTGATTCTCCATTGCTAGGCTTCTTCTCATCTAGAAATGAGTGTTAGGTGGAAAAATTCATTCAACGCCTCGTTGGTTATCATACCAGTACCATGCATGTCATCCTCATAAGATTCCAACATAAACATTTGACATCAAATTAGTCTTCACATTAGACTCCTTCACAACATGAAATCCTATTTATTCATCAAAGCTAGACAATTAATTCGATCGACTCTGATAGATATAACTTCTCAACTGACTATAACAACTTCTCTGTAAATTCTTGCCTTCTTTTGACCCAATAACCTCTAGTTGAGTGTCTTATCCGCTTGCGAGCCCACCATAAAAGACGTCACAGCCCAACATGCAAGCTCTAAACATGTGAAGTCAAATTGGTTTAAAACATTCTATTCCGTTCACACTTAATTAGATACTTCGGACCGGGACTTGGGAATCTAAAGTTCATTAGTTTGTACCCACTAATGTAAGAATCCTAATAAGAATACAGCATTTAATATGCATTAATATGTGCCCTTGAGGATGATACAACTAGCAAAACCATTAAATGCAATATAGAATCTAAGATCAAACTGACTTAAGAAAAGAAAGGAGAAAAACACAATTAGATATCAAAAGAATAAGAAGAGTACCTTGGGTAACAAGCACTCTCAGACCTGGCCGGAGATTCCATGAGATTCTCAGCAGCTAAAGAATCTTCAACCGATAACCCATTAAGGCTGGAAGCCATTATCTAAAAGTTCGTGAAGTAGGAACTCATTACCCAACAAATCAACTAATGATAGAGAATATTCACGAAGCACGACTAATGGAGAAATTGATCTCATCGATCGCTTCGAAAACAGAATTAAAATAATAAGAAAGATAAAATACAGAGGGAAACACTGTAGAGTTCGGTCTTCCAAAAATTAAATGTGTACAGTATGAAAACAACATACAACGGCAAAACCCGAAAATTTCGTGACCAGAATCAAAACTTTCGAATTTAATTGACAGTGGGAAAATTTCCAATAAGAACATAAATTTCCTTCAGCAGAGAAAACCCTAGTAAGCATTTGCTCTCGTCCGAAGGAACGCAGAAGCCAAAGTATCCAACTTCTGACAAGAACGGTGGGTAAAGAGCACGAAGAAGGGAAAGCATAGAAAGGTCACATTTTTCCTCAAATTTCCACCATCGAACTTGCATACGATAGAAAAGAACAAGAAAAACCAAGGGTAGAACGAGGGCATCTTTTTTTCCCGCCACCAACGACAAAATTCCCTGTTCCGAGGAGGAAAAACAAAGCAATTGATCGCTCAATACAAAATTCCTGAGACCGGTGAAATGGATCTCCCGAATTTTACTTCGTAACAATCGAATTGTCGCAGATATCAAAAGAAATCGCCTTTTGATCTTCCGAAAAAACGGATCACTATGTATCTCTCTCTGAGGTCAAAACAAGAGAGAAAAGGGAAAGAGAAAAGGAGAAGAGATCAGACCGGTGGTGATGGTGGTACCTCACTGAGATAACGCTTGTGCGAATGGAAATTGTCCAGGTAGACCTCCTCCTCGGGGTCTCTGCCCCTCTTCACCCCGGTCGGCGACGCCGCCGCCGAAGTCGAGCAGGCCGCCGTCGGCTCGCCACTGCTACCGCTGCCCATCGATCTTTCTTCTCCCATCTCACACTGGCTTCTCGGCATCTCAGGTGGGAGGTTAAAGCAAGGAAAGCGAACCACCGTACCCCGCAAAGGGAAATGGTCCAAAGGGTGGGAGAAAGTGCGTGTCAGCCATGCGTGAGTTATAGAAAGATGTCTCCTTTTATAGGTGGACGATTTCTTAGGGGCTATTTTTGCATTTTTTTTTCGGATGATACTCATTTTCGTTCTATTCGATATTTTTAATTTTATTTTTTATATATTTTTAAACTATTATTTTTTTATATTTTTAAACTATTTTTTTTCTTCTTTTCTTCTTCGTTCTTATTAAAGGATAATGTGAAGGTGACGACAAACAAGATTGAATAGTATAGAATTGCGACAGTGATAAATAATATTGATACGAGCGATGATGATGACAAACAAAGAGGTGATAAGCGATGACAGCTCTAAATACACCTATGACGAGCGTTCAAGGATCATCGCATAACCATTTACATTATTAATAATAAATAGAGAGGTATCAAGGGGACAATGAGTAATATCTATAACGAGTAAAGTCGACAAATAATATATAGATCAATCTGTCGAATTCCAACAATATATATATATATATATATACATATATATATATATATACATATATATATATATGTATGTATGTATGTATCTATAAAAGATCCATCATAATGTAGAGATGAATTTTTAAGGCTAAATGCTTGGACTAATTTTCGAGTTCAACCAATGTAAATTTATCCAAAAGCTTAGTTTTTTTATCAATAATGTTGATCTATATTTTTTATATTTTAAAGACTCCTCAAACATAAGTAAAACATGAAGAATAAATATATTTACTCATTTATAAATATGATGTGGTAGATTTTGAAGGGAACACCTTCAGTTCTAATGCCATAGCAAACCTGTGATCAGCAACATTCGATCTAAGCTTAAGCTCGTGAATTTAGTGACCGACAAGTCTTTTATCAGGTTGACATTTCCTCAACCAAAATTGAGCTCAAAACATAAAATTTTTGCCCAAGCTCGGTCGAAGATTGAGTTAGAATTGAGTAGAGATCGCAGTGCTAATACAAATGCCTTATGCTTAGGGGTGTTGAAGTATGGTCGTAAACAGGCCAAACGCGAACAAGAGAACTTAGTGGTTACACACATTGCGGTGGAAACAGAAGATTGTGCGTCTCCTCCACCTGAGTCTTTCATGATAAATCAGCAACAACCTCATCAAGCAAGCAACTCAAAACCTCTGTTTCGAACTCCACTCCTGCTTCAAATGCTTCGATTTCGAAAGTAGTCCAGCTCCCCAAACGAGTGCTCATGTCTTTGTCCACGAGCTCGTCCACCATCCAGTCTCCGCCACTCTTCCAGCCTGATATCTCCTTGTAGAGCTCCTCTGCCAACCCCTTTGCGACGGCGACTCCTCTTGCCCACGAACAATAACCTGCTCGGAAATAATGGCTGCACTTCAGATCCAAGCATTCATTCACTGAATCGAACAACATCCTTCTCCTCGTCTTGAGGTTCTCTTCCTCTCCTTCGTATGCCGCAAAAGTTTTGGTCTCTTCCAGCTTGTCAAAAAGTATGGGATCAAGTATCTCGAAAGAATGGTCGAAAGGTCGAGGTATCAAGTTCTTGAATGTAAATCCTGTGTTGGTTAATATGTCCTTCACATACTCCAATTCCTGCTTGCATGGATTAGCATGATCACAAGCGTTGATTTCCAAGACTAGTTCTCCATGCACAGACGATGATGCTGCATCAGATATCCCCAACTCAGGCTCCATCAATGATGTTCTGTTCATGCAAATCTGATCTACCATGTCTCGAGCTTGAATGGAGGAAGAAGAGGTGCCCATCTTGAGTCCTGCAAATAAGAGCATAAATTGCATGCATAATGGGGGAGAATAACCAGTTTAAAGTATTTATCAAGCAATCTAACACTACCATGAGTACTTTGCCAGCCCTCAATTGAGTAGCAGGAAATGGCACTCTGACCTTGATGGTTACTCTTCTTATCATCCATCATGCTACTTCGATATTCCATCCGGTCCACATTCTATTAAAAGGGGTGCATCAAAAGCCAGTTACAGAAAATAGATAGCATCTATCATGAAATCCAACAGATGATTTAGCAATCTAATATAATATGACCTGCAAGTCCTCCCATAATAGATTGTTCTAGGTGCATAATCACAACCTCATACATAATACAAACAATTGAAGCAGAAAAGCACCTTGTACCTTACAAGAACTACCTTTATCTTTCTCGAGCATACAGCTCCAGACATGGAAGGTGGAATGTCTTTAGTTGTAAAGGAATATAGATTGGAAACCCATGCTGTGGGTTTATATACATAATTGAGACAGACTAAAGAAATGATTATGTATGCAGCATAAGGGTAAAATTCCTACCAAAAGCATATCAACCAAAAGAAAGATCCATTATTGCTTCATAAGTCATGTTTACTTCCAGAACAAAACAAAGTCAGTTGCACTTTTATAAGCTTTTCATAGACATTATAAGGTGAAAAGTTAACCATACATCTAGTTGTGGTAGCTCTCTATTCAGTTCATGAAGATTTCCAGTGATGGTCATGCTAAATTTAAATTCTGTTGTTGTTGCTGTGTTTTACTTAATTGGGCTTCAGACTCATCTTCCTCCATGAATTTTAGTAGAATCTTGAAACTTTGACAATACACAAGTGATCTCAGTTTACAAGTCCAACTTCTGTTTCAGAAACCAAATGTATTACCTTCTTTTTGGGTCTGTGCCTGTGGTTATTCTCCCCTAGGCCCACAGGGGGGAATGCTTCTTTTGTTTTTTCATTTTAGAAAATGTACCTAGACTTCTTTATTCAGTGGGGATTACTTTTTCTTGTCTTCCAGAAGGTGCATGCAGTTTACAGGGAGGTTGCCACAGAAGTTCCAGTCAAGATATTGCTTTTTTTATGCTCTCTACCTAAATCTAGTCATTTATAAATCAGCTACAAGGTATTAGGTGATGGGCATATAGCCAATGATAATAATCACACCTAGAGCAGATGTATGAACCATAATGAGCAATATGTCCCTATATCATAGCATCAGAATCATAACAGCAGATATATGCTAAAGAGTGATGTATGATTTTCTTTCCTTGTGTCAATTTCAAGCATTAAGAGTCATCACAATGACATCTTTATCTAATTCTATGCTGTCAAAAGCCGAAAGCTTCATTTAAAAGACTAAAGAAAAGACTATAAAATGACAATAAGAGTAAATTAAAACAGATACCATTGAAAGGACTTTGCTTTAGGAGATAGCTAATGCTCAAGAATCTCAAGGTCAAAGAGAGCAAGCACTGCAAATTGAGGTAGAGACACGAGCCATAAAATATTCTCAAGACTTCTAATCTTCTACAGAGTGATTCTCATACAACTTGAATTTAAGATAAGAAATCTAGCAAAATAGGAAAGCATCAAAGATTTCATTATCCTGCTAACTGTAAGTGAGCAAGCATTACTTGAAAATTACAAGTTACAAAGTTTTATGTCGGTCTGACCTGTGACTAGAGTATTCTACTTGGTCAATGAGTGGCATGCATTCATAATTTTCATGACAAGGTGGTTCTGTCTTTGTGATTGCAGCATTCTAAGATGTGCAATAACTCAAGGTCCACTTCATGCTCAAATGGCATCAACCGATGTTGCTTAAAGCATAAGTTTTGTGTTTCACTTTCACTAAAGCATATAATTCTCTCTTTTCTGATTCCTCTCCCTTTTTTCACTGAGCTAATTTGTATGCCTTCCCTCCTCCTAAATTATTTTGTGCGCTCAGGTAAATCATATGATAAGGAAAAAAATGATTTGGATTCCCATCCTCGTTGCAAAAAACTGGACTATTGGCACATTCATTGGTGACTTTTGACACTAGATCTTTGTAGAGATCACGACATTCAGAACCACTTGGAGGACCCAAATACTTCTGGTGACATATAGGTATCAGGTGCCACATGCAGTTAATTTGATCAATCTGCTTTAAGTTTCAATTTCATGGATTGAAGAAGCCATGTCCATCAAGCCATCTTCAAATATTCTTGCCGATATTTAAATTTTATATTGAAAATACTGCTATGAGTGGTGTAATGATGGCATTAACATTTCTCAAGTTGTCAAAGGCTTTAGACTAACTATGTTGCAATAACATGACAAAATGCAGAACTTTCAAAGGCAAAACCCTTGATCATGTAATAAAATGGTGGGCTCTAATAACCAAAACAACAGCAGTTCTTAAAGAATTTACTACCAGCTAGTAGTGATTTTTACAGTTTCAAGCAATGCATTACTCAAACACTACTAAAATACTATTGGAACAAATTTGGAAAATGCATGAAACTGAAGCTCTCCAGCAAAAGCATAGATAAGTACAAAATACCTGCAGTTCATGGCTTATGCATTCTACCTGATCACTAGCTAAAGAATCTGAATCAAAGCTACCAGATAATTCATCACTGAAGGACAAGTTTAAGGATTCTGTTTTTTGCTCAGCAGCTGCAACACTAGGAACATTAAGAGCAGAAGTTGAATCATCCAAAACAGATGCATATGCTAAACCACTGCCTCCTCTAAATAATGTACAGTAGGGTGACTTAGCCCCTGATGATAATTCTCGCAACTTTCTTTCTATTAGGATACCCAAAGAATCACCGTCTACCACATGTAGTTTGAGATGGGATGACATTCTGCTGTCTGCTTCACGGGTTTCACTGAAATAATCATTCTTTTTTTCCTGGTTTTTCACCTCATGATTGGAAGCCTGTGATCCAGATATTGGCCTTTTCATAGGGGAAGTGAAAGTAAATGATACAACATCTGTAACATTTCGTGTGTTGTCATCATGCAGTCCTGGATGTCCATCCATCACAACATTATGCTGAACCTGTTTTCCTTGGCTACCCAAAGGAATGTCATCAGAAGGCCGGCATCTTATGGAAGATGATCTCTGCTCTACCAATCTTTTCTTGCGTGTGAAGTTCTTGTGACCTGATGGCAATTTATCCTTGTCAAGATCAGCAGTTCCTAAATCCTTCTTCATGTAGCCAACTTTAGAATTTCCTGGAAGCTTACTTACAATCTTGTTGTTTTCAGAAGAAGCACCTCCAGGAAGGATTTTTATTCCCTGCTGCTCAGAAATCGATGATGGCATAGGTAACTTGCTTTTACCTGATGCGCAGTTCTGCTTACGATTATTTTGTCTCAGAACATGAGAACCATTTACGGTAGAAGCCCTCTTATGCTGGTTATTCTTTTGGTCATTTGACGGGCTCTTTGATGGTTTGTTCAAGGTACATTCCTCTTTATTCTTCAGCATTATTGTGTTCCCACTCTTTGTGCTTGAACCATCCCTTCTCTGAGCATTCACCTTTGTTTCTGTTGCAAGGGAGACTAGCTTCCCCTTACCTTTGGCACCAGAAGGATCAACCTCCGCAGCACTTGGGAAGGGTCGACCAACTGTACTGTCTTTTAGCCCCTTGGAATTTCTTTTCAAAGTCTGCCCTCCGACAGATGCAGGAGCACCTGTCCCAGCAATTCCTTCAAGTGATTCTGAAAGCATTGATATCTTTTTAGGTATTGCTATGATCCCATTTGATTCACAAACTTTTGAATGATTCAAGGGTGACTTGAGAGGCTGAACTCTACCCGTGCTAGCCCCATGAAGCTCAGATTCAAGAATCTTTGCTGCTGCTTCAATTATATATGATGCATTCTTAGAAGAGATGAAACCTGGATTTTTAACAGGAGAAAGTAATTTGTGGTGGGTGATTGCAATTGTTTTAGCCATTCTAGGAGTAAGCGTTTCTGTTTGGAATCTCTCAATTGGGCTGCTTGGCATCTTTTGGGACTTCGATTCTGGCTTCCCAGAATGGATGTCACTTCTTTTATCCACAGAGTAGAAATTATCATTATTGAATCTTTCAGTACCTCTTTTGTGTATATTGTCATCCTGAAGCAAACGTGAGCCATGCAAAGGTGTCGAATAAGGCTCGGAAATGCCTGAAGTTGGTACATAATCCAAACCCATAAGCCTGGCTATGACCCCAGGAGTCTTGAATGCATTTCCCTCTTCATCAGTTGTTGAAGCACCGCTGTGGTGACTGCTCTCTTTGGCACTCGAGACTCCTTCTAACTCATCTTGATCAATCTGCAAAACCGCCCCCCCAAAAAAGAAGATTTTAGCATCAAATACAGGAAACAACTGGCATGATGACAGGAAATAAAAGGCCAAAAAGAGGAACCAGATGGAATCGTGAGGCTGGCACATTATCGTCGATCTTATTCCCCTGGACTGTGTTCTCTGCAAGCGAAATATCTCATACAAATACAATGTCACCGTCAGAAAGTAACAGACTTAACAAGGAGGCGGAAGAAAAAAAAGGCTTACCAGATGAAGCATTTCCACCTGAGAACAATTTCTTGCGCGACTTCCTGTTCCAATCAAACAGATGAAAGAAACGACCGCCTCCACCCTCCGAACCCATTTGACATTCCCTAAGATCAGAACAGTTTCAAACTTTCACATCAGCGGCAGCTTATAATCCACCGCCTAAACTAAGCACAAACTGATCAGCCAAATCTGGCTCAACTACACTTTGACTTGACGCCAAATTATTCATGTCATCTAGCCAAAAGAAAAGGGAAAAAAAAAGCGTCAACCGAAATGTGTAACACATACATTTATCAGAAAGATCGGGGTCGAACAGAAACATACGGCGATGGCTAAAAGAACCAACTTTGCAGAACAAAAGAAAGAGAAGCACCTTTTAACTCCGCATAGTGGAACCCCTCAAACAACCAAGTCAACCAGTAACTCGTAATCCAACCCTCCTCAAACAAAATGGCATCGCCAAAAAGAAAGGCGCACAAAAAGCCACTCGATCCCTGAAGATCAATCCTTAAGACTCACCGGATTACAGACCGAAATGGTCTCGAAACCCTAGTGCTAGGTGGGGGAAGACGAACCGGCGAATCGAGGAAGGAGGGAGAATGCGCGTCGAATCCCACCGATATCTCGTTCGACTCGGCGTCGGGATTAGGGTTTTGGGAGTGAAGGCGGAGGGGGAGGAGGGAGGCGGGGACGAAGACGGTGCGACGCCATTACTGCGGTTGAGCCGGAGAGCGACTGAGACGGAGAATAATAATAGTGGTCCTTCCGCAGTAAATGGAGGAAGCAACAGTTAATAATGATAGGCTACGTGTCAACCTCTCCTCCAAAGCCATGCTAGTTAGCATGGCTGGTCAAAGAAACACCTCAATGTAAGCTCACATGGAAACTAATCCTTATTTTGACCAAATTTATGAGAAGATTTCGTTGACTCACACATTATAAAATGTATCCCAATAAGTGCACATTATGATCGTAAACAAATGTTATTAAGATGGTTAATTGATATCAAATGAAGTCATTATACAGCAAAGCTTAGAGTTGACTTCAAATTTGGAAATTAAGTTGATGTAAATGTAATTTGGACAAAGATTAATTTAAAGCAATAAAACACCCAATCAAATAGACTGGTGATATGTATTTAAGGTTTTTTTCAACTCAGGGCAAGAGTTTGAACCATAACATTTCAAGAAATTATCCTCAAATAAATGTCATAAAAAAAAAGGAAAAAAAAAAGGTGAATAGTGTTAAGCAGAGTGTGCAAATTGTGCATAAAAGTGGAATTTAATGCATTGATTGTGAGAATTAATTAGTTAAATGATAGGAAGTTTGGATATCAACATCACCATCATTGTCATCATCATCAGTTTTCTCTTGCAAGTCAAGCAGTGAGTTCTCTACATTGATGATATAATCATACTTGTTCTGCAGCATTTTGTCCAAAAGAGATGCATGTAAAGAGGAACTCCTTTTAAAGTCATATAGAACAAATCAAAATTCGAAGAACATTTAGCTTGCAGTCAAGAAGTGGGATCTCTCTCTCTCTCTCTCTCTCTCTCTCAATTAATATCCCTACCTACCAAGCAAAAAACACCATTTAGTTCTTCACATCTCATGGCTCCAAAGGCATGAGTAGGGAGCATTGTTCTCATGAGCTGTTTCATATATTCAACACCATCACATTTTTTTAATCACAACAAATGAAATTGTACTTGAAAAGAGCATCACATATTTGATCATTTGGTTGGAGTAAAACAGCACTTGATGCATATTGCCTGCAAATGGCATATTGGCCTTCAATTACGATCAACTGGGACTTGAAGAACTGCACTTATTTCTCTGGCACATGATACTCGATGGCTATGACATCTTTGACTCTTTATCTCCTTTGTGGCTAAAAGCACATGAAAAGTGATCCCCTGACTCTGCCTTAAAACTGTTTGGTCCAAAGAAGCTGCGGGATTGCGCGATACATGTTGACAGCTTCGTTTCTTGGGAGTCAAAGCTTCTGATTCCAGCATGTGGGACAACTTGTCGATAATAATGTGGAACGTTTGGGTTCAGAGACAGACTGATTGGCTGTCAGGGATACATTAATGCTTGAGTGCACCACACACAGGAACAGCTACAGGCTTCCCTCTTGGCTGGCATCAGAGAGTTAGGAGCCTTTGATCTAATTGTCATTTACTATTGGATACACCTTGCACTTCTTAGATTAAACAGATTCATGCATAGATTAATCGGTTTACTTCCACAGAAGCAAACACAAGTCATGAATTACTACATTACTATCATCAGACAATTCATCAGGACTCGTATGCAACAGAAACTTCTCAGGAACATGTCTTCTGTCTAGAAAATACAAACCAGATTTAGCATGCCATGAAAAAGACATCCATACTTGATTTCCTAGCACTTTCCATTAGCTTGCAGGGCCTACAAGAACCCCCTGCGCAGAACCTTCTTTTAGGTTGGGATCCTCCTTGGTCTCGCTGTCAGCTTTCTTTATCTTGATCTTATACTTCAATTCAAATTCTGAAATCTCCTTCTTCTTATTCTCCAGTGCCTCGTTGAGGCGAGCAATGACCTCCTCAAGACCTTCCTTGTTGTGCTGCACAGCAGGCACGACTTCCTTGATTGTCCTCTCGACCAGCACACCACCAACCATCCGGTAGCAGCGGCGTGATGGATCAAGTGGTTGTATGGCACCTATTACAAGAGAGTGCTCACTGACTTCCATCTCTAGCTCAGTGATCTTTGAGTAGATCTGGTTAATTTCTGACCGCATGTTTGCATATGTGTTTAAAATAATTTGCTCATTCACTGGCTCCCGACTATCACTGCTAGATTTGCTGGCCATTGTTCCTGAAAATGCATCACAGGTTACATCAGGTGCATGTACATAAAGCTGGAATCATTCGGCGTTTGCCATGGTACATCTACTCTCACATTGTTCATGCGGGAACCTCAATTTTCTACACAATTATCAATATAACAGGGGGTGAGATTTCAATGGCAGTAACCAATTTATTTACTCCAGTGATTGATCATTCATGGAAAGCAAAAAATGTAATGTCATACTCATCCTATACGTCTTCTTCCAATTGCAACAAACTTAATGCCCAAGATATCAGACTATTAATAATGAAGATGGTTGGCGATAATAGCCATTTGATTATGGTGGCCCCTCTTGGCAAATCTAACGAAGAAGAGGATGCTGGTGGCTGTTGTGACTGCCTGCCGCAGACCGAGAAAAAGAGACAGAATGTCCAAAGAAAATCAAATGAATCTGTATGCTTTGGGATATGAATGACCATGACTTTCTCTTTTTCATTCTTTACGATCAAAAGAAAACAAATTATTTAGACATAGTTTTGCTTACATGTGTTGACCACATTTCTCTCTAAAGAGCGATATATATAATGCCAACAAAGGATGGGCGAAGGAACAATAAGTCATGCCATGGTCATGAATGTTTGAGAAAGAAAAGAACCACAATCAAGAAACACCTTAAGACAACTATTTGCTACAGTTAGTCGTTAAGAGAAGTATTAAGTTATCAAGAACCTTTCTTTTGTTAGTTACTACTTTTCCATTTGAATTCAGACTAGTTATCATGTTGCAAAATGGAAATGCCTACAACACATGCATAGTAGATATGAGGTTATGAATGTATTCACAAAATGCAGCAGATTTATTCTGAACGATAACAAATCTCAAAAATAAATCTCGACACCTTCAAGATTCAAAGGAAATCATAAGGTTCAAGGGCATTAAATTATACTTCTCAAAAGTCCAGTTTTGGTTAAAAGAAATTCAACCTTATTTAACAAGATATCCTGAAATGTTTAGAGGAAAAAGAACTGCTATGAAAATTATATTGCAATTGATACATCGTAATCAAGAATAGTGGTGGATAGTGTGGGTCAAGTACCTGAATGCCAGGTGACCTTTCCACTCTTCAAATATACTAATCAAGGTTTTGGAGCAAACACAGCAATCAATATATGCATGATGGATTCAAACCCCTAGATGGAACACTAACGTAAAATGTCTTGAAACCAAGCGCGTGATCTGATGGCAATTCTCGTAAAGTTTCTGAATTCAATAAAGCCCAAAAATGATGATTGATCTCTAAAGTTAGTTTCTTTCTCCAAAAGAAACAACAATATTCCTCTCTAATAGCCCATAGTTTCAGTACAACGAAGGAACCAAAATTCCAGCCATTGAAAATGCCTAACAATCCCTTGCCATTTATGCATCAAAATCTTGAAATATTAAAGATGAAAAGCTTTGATTGGCTGGATTTGGTGCTGAAAGCAGAAATCAAGCAGACGGTTGATCGATGATGAAATCGAGGCAAACAGATCATTATTCTACGTCTAATTCCAAACAACATGCCAAACGGCTACAAGATCTCGGCTTCGTAACCCATGATGACGCAGAAACCGCAGCGCAACGGCATCCGAATAGAGGGACGTGGGCAAGGCAAGCAAACCGATGACGGGAGAAGGAGAGCGTTTCACCTTGGACGGAAGAAGAGGCGGAGGCCGAAGATGGGGCAGCGCGATCCGATTCCGGGAGAGGCCGCGGGCGGAGACGGTGAGTGGGGAGCGGGACGGCGACGGAGAGTTTGGGGGTGGTATGGAAAGCGACAAAGGGGTTCAACTCTTAGTATCAGTGCTTTAGGATTCGTGTCTACTTTAGATTGGTTCCGAAAGGCAAAGTCGGTCTTATCAACGATCGTGGAGAAGCGGATGAAAGGCTGCGTTTTAACCCGTTACTCCATCCGGATCCGACCACACTTCGAGTGACAGCAGCTTCCCCCTTCCATCTCCGTCGTCTCCCACACGGCCGGTGGAAGAGCTCTCTCTTACAACTAACCCATTCAAGGGCACAACAGGGGAGGGATCTGATTTCCAAGAGTACCAAAGGCTGCATTGATCCCAGCAAACACGTCTGTTCTGCCAAGGATAGTTCGCCGACGAGTGATACAGTGAAGATATTGCAGCTTTTATTAAGAGTCTCAGAAAACTCTATGGAGTTGCATCGGAACACTTGAATAGTATTGGCGGGGGCCGCGCGAACGCGTTCCCCCTCTACCACAAATTATGACGTCCACTCTCCCGCTTGGGGAGATGGTAGACCAGCACCCCTCCCCGGTGCAATGGAGGTCACTGATCTAGGCAATGAGCCTTCGTGATCGCCCATAGACCCCGTCCAGGTAAGTATGGATCATCGGTTGCCCCCCACTCCATCATATACAAGCCCCCCACTTTCCCCTCCCTCTCCCCTTGCGATGTGGGACTAAAACAGCAATCCCAGTTCCGCTCCCAAAAGCGGCGCGAACTACAGATCGCGTGCTTGCTGCCGTGAACTCGAAATGGCCGGAGATCCTGCGGCGGAAGGAGAAGCAACCCGATGAGCTCTTCCACCGGCCGTGTAGGAAACGACGGAGATGGAACGGAAGGCTGCCATCACTCGAAGGGTGGTCGGATCCGGATGGAGTAACGGGTTAAACTGCAGCCCTTCATCCGCTTCTCCACGACCGTTGATCAGACTGACCTTTTCTTTTCTTTTTTTTTATTAGATTAAACTTGTCTTTCTTTCGGAACAGATCTAACAGAGACACGAATCCTAAAGCACTGATACATTAAAGAATGAAAGAAACAGGTGTGATTGTTGCAGTCGAAGAATTATAATAAATGAAACAGAGAGAAAAAGAAAAAGGGTCAATCATCTTGCTATGGAAATATCAATCAATAAGATAGTGTGGAAATAAGCAAGCTATTGACTTCTTTCAAATAGCAATCAACATCAATCATTCTCGCATTTGGTTATATATTGTGGAAATAAGCAATCTATTAAACTATTTTCGAATAGAAATATATATGATTGAGCACACTCTTACCTGATATAACTGAGAGAACCCAAGTACCAGCTGATCACCGACCAACCAAAAGAAGGGAATCGTCCAAGACAACAACACATCCTCCCAACTTTTGGCACCTTTCACAAGCTCAAACCCACGGTTGCCTCAAAAAGGTTCATTCCGCAAGCAGCATTGGCAGCTTTACACATTTCCAATCATTATGAGACTTCAACAAATAAAACTAATGCTTCACCGAGCAACAACCATTACCAAAAGCTAATGCTGTCTCAAACCAATCACCACAAAGGTCCCCAAATGCACAAACGTTTTAGCTTCTCAGTCGGCAAACTATTTAGATAGAACCTACAAACTATTATTATCCGAGGAGCTCCAACGCAGCAAAGCTTCACCAACTCGACCACAAAAGTAATTGGTGATATCATCGCTGTTTTGGAGTTCAGGTCTTACTATAACTAAGATGGTAACCACATGCTTCCCTATACCGCTTGGCAGCATCATACAGTAGTAGCACAAGAGTGATAATTAGAGCCAACAACAACTACATTGCATCCACCAAAAAAGGAGGTCGTTTTGTCTTGTTCGACTTAAACCTAGGCATGTAGGAAGCCGGACGAGAGGGCCATCAAGAGGACTGCGGCCTCCTCCACTTCCCCAAGCATGCTTCTCCTCCTCTGCTTCTGAACCATGGATCTCGGCTTGCACAATCCCGGCCCCAACATCCGAAGCTTAAAGGACACCTCAAACCTCTCCCCGCCGCTGTCGCCATCAATCTCTCTCTTCGTCTTCCTCATTCCCGTCCCTGCTTCCTTCGACACCGGCACCGCTCGTCTGCTCTTCCGGTACCGGATCCCGCACGCGTTGCAGAGCGACTGCAGCCGCAGATCACGAGTCCACCAATCAGATCAAGAAAGAAAACATGCCCAAAAGAAAGAATCGATCAGATCGGCAGTCGCACCCGCATACCTTGGGACCACAAGGACCGGCTCGCCAGAGAGGGGTCGTGGTGGTTCGACAATCTGCGCAGCGCTTAATCTGGGAATCACCACTGCTGGTGCTACTGCTCGGATCTGAAGATCCCGAAGACTGCAGATCGAATCGAAGCCAGAAACAAGAAGCCAATGCGAATCAGCACATGAATCAGCAGCAGCAAACTCTACTCAGCAGTACAAGAAACGAAGCATGAGCAGGCTTACCATTTCTCTTACTCCGTGACTCGGATCCGTCAAACCAGGCCGGAATTCCATACTCTCTCACACTTAAGCTGCTCCACTGCAGGTAAATCCAGGGGCCGATCCACCTTCTTATCAATCAGAAGCGGCAGCCACCAGAGATCCGAAGCTAACGAGGAAGAGCACCGCCGTTTCCCTTCCTCTCGCCTATCGACATCTCCTCCTCTGATCCCTCTCAGAAAGACACAGATGAGGCAACTTCAGAGCCACACTGTGCTAATATACATGCGTGGGAATAGCGAGAGGTGTGGAACTCTCAGGAACAGAGGAGGGAGTGGAGGGAAAGAGGCAAACAAGGAAGACTTACTTTAATGGTAGCTTTCAACTAGTTCATGTAAGCCAACTTTTCTGGTCGACACCGGCTTATTTTAATTCCCCGTGCGGGCGCACTTTACCGCATTACCCGGGGCAGGAACCCGAGGGCCAGCTGGGAAACCGCCGCGCCGCAGCAAGCAGGGAAGACTCAAACCAACGACGTGGCTCTATATTATGCGTCAACAAAGGAGAGACAGTGGGACCCCACTAAGAGCCGCACCGGACGGTCCAGTTTCGAGGTTCGCTGCGGGAGACCGGATAGCTGATCTTGTGAGGCGGCAGCACCGAGGCCGGCGCTTGCACGGCCACGGTGGCGGCGGAAACCCTAGCGACATGAGATGTTGATATGACGAAAATACCCCGGAAGCAAGGCTTTGGGAGGGGTAGTTTTGTCATTCCGGCGTGCTCGGTGCGACGTCCGATCGAGATCAGACGGTATCGACGGGGCTCCAAATCAATTATCCGATTCATTTAATTCGAAATATATGATAATTAGTAATTAGTTTGGAGACAAAATAACACCAAAAGATAAATACATATATAATTTAGAATTTTCGAATAATTAAATACAAATGATGGGTTCAGCAGTCTTCTCGAGGAGATAATATCTCACACATATATTAATTAAAATGATAATACCAAGGAAAGCACAACTTATTATTGGCCTCGTACGTACGTTACACTTCACACGCACAAAGATTGGGAGAGAGAGAGAGAGAGAGAGAAACAGAGCAACAATGTCACGTTGTCTCACACACACACACACACTCTCTCTCTCTCTCTCTCTCGGTGACGATGAGTAGTATTGCTGCATCGCCACCATTATTAAGCCACACATGACAGACAATACGGATAGTTTCCAGAGGCTTAGGCATAAGCAGCGGGGTTGGTGGTCAGGTAACCTTCCACAGCCTTGGCGACCCATACCGACCCCTCCTTGATCTTGTTCACCTCCTCCTCGGGGAGCCCCTTGTCGTCGATGGTATCATACTCCACCTTGATCTTCAGAGAGCAGGTGTCGGCGCTCAAGGCGTCGTACTTGTGCTCGATGGTGTGCGACTTGAGCGTGTGGCCGAGGTGGCCTCCCTCGACGGTCTTGTACTTCAAGGTGTGGCTCCCATGATCCAGCACTTCGACATGGTTCTTCACGAAGATCAGTGGCTTCATAGCTGCAGTCTCATCCACAGAATTGCCAGTAGAAATCAGCACAGTTTACGGATCTTCCTGTTACCTGAAAGAAGCATTGGTGATGTGAATCCAAACCTGGATCGAAGTGGAAGATCTTGGTGCTGCCAGCTTCACCATCCCCGATGAGCTCGGCGCCGGAGAAGTACTGCGGCATGATCTTTGGCAGCAGGATGTGATCCTCGCAGGCGGCCGCCTTCCATACTCTGTGGACGCTGACATTGAGCGTCAGCTCTTCGGTGCAGCACCCGGCAACCATGGCGTCGATGAAGGTGTTTTGCCGGATGAGAGCTCTGCAGGCTGTGATGGGTTGGTGGTGAAGGGAAGGGGAAGAGTCCATTTATAGACGGCGATGGAGTGCCGGGTCATCTCGGGCTTCCAGATGAAGTTTGAACTTTAGGTAACCCTCATCGATTAGATTGGAAAAAGGGGGGGTCTGAGATGACGCGAAGATCGCTCCATGCCAATGAATCGGTTCATCTTCTCTTGTTGGCATCCTCATCCCAATTCAATGTTCTAAGAAGTGGATGTCATGGTAAACTTGGAAGCATTCAAACTAGCTAGTATTTGTTGACTGAAGCGAAGACTTCAAAGCTCACAAGCATGCAGACTTTGCGGTCTTCATTGTTGAGCAGCCCCATGTCATCAGCCGTAGTCGAGAATGATCGGATTCTTCAAGCATATGCTCGTCAGATTAAAATATGAAGGAAATTGGCATCGAGTGTATGTATGTATGTATGTATGTATGTTAGAAACAAAGTTTCACTATAAATGTATTTCATGCATTTAATGAAAGAATTAACAGTTCATTCAACGGTGTAGTTTATTATTATATTCTTTGTTAGGGTGAGTGAGATCACGATGAGTTGATGTCGTGTTGCATTTTTCTTCATTAATTTTATTTTATTGCCGTCTTTGTGGAGTTTCATGTTTGAAACTAAGAGGAAGAACCAAATTGTATGATATAATATTTTTTGACGTTGCCGTATTACCAGTATTTATCTTAAAAAATAAAAGAATTAATTTGTTTTTATCGAGTTTGTAGATAAGGTCACATCACTATTACGTCAAATCTCATGTCATGTTAACATTTAATTTTGAACCGACACAAGATTGGATGAAAGTTCTCATGTACTTAAATTTTATGGACGGTGGATTAGCTTTCAATTTTTTATCGTAAATTTTTTTAGAATAAGCAAAATGCATCTATTTTAGTCATCTAAGAAGGTGTTTTATTCAATTTTAATTATATAAATTTTGAACAAACACAAGATTCGATGAAGTTCTAAGATACGTTATCACTTAGTACTTAAAATTTATGGACGACGGATTAGCCTTCAATTTTTTATCGTAAAATTTTTCAGAGCAAATAAAATGTATCTATTTTAGTTGTCTAAAAAGGTTTTTTGTTCAATTTTAATTATATAAATTTTGAACAAACACAAGATTCGATGAAGTTCTAAGATACGTTATCACTTAGTACTTAAAATTTATGGACGACGGATTAGCCTTCAATTTTTTATCGTAAAATTTTTCAGAGCAAATAAAATGTATCTATTTTAGTTGTCTAAAAAGGTTTTTTGTTCAATTTTAATTATATAAATTTTGAACAAACACAAGATTCGATGAAGTTCTAAGATACGTTATCACTTAGTACTTAAAATTTATGGACGACGGATTAGCCTTCAATTTTTTATCGTAAAATTTTTCAGAGCAAATAAAATGTATCTATTTTAGTTGTCTAAAAAGGTTTTTTGTTCAATTTTAATTATATAAATTTTGAACAAACACAAGATTCGATGAAGTTCTAAGATACGTTATCACTTATGTACTTAAAATTTATGGACGACGGATTAGCCTTCAATTTTTTATCTTAGAATCTTTCAGAGCAAGCAAAATGCATCCATTTTAGTCATCTAAGAAGGTATTTTGTTCAATTTTAGTTATATAATCCCAAGGTATATTTTGCTAAGTTGACATCGATTGTTTGTTCATGTATTCATTTATCAGTAACTTGTTTATAAATGAAATTACAAGAAAGTTGACTCGAATAAACATTATAAACATATCATATAGTTTAAGTAAAATCAATTAAATCCATGTTTAATTTGGATTACGCTAGTTTTTGAATCTTTAAAAGAGACTACTAAGAATGATACCAAAGAAGGATTACATGATACCAAAGAAATCACATCTTATTTGTAGATATATATGTATATGTCCTTAGACGACCACACAAAACACCACATCTCGCAGAAGATGGAAAGAACAGACAAAGAGAGAGATGGCAGCAACATGTGATGTCCTATCTCTCTCCCACTCTCTCACTCTAAAGGTGATGATTCCAGCACTGCTGCATCACCTCATTATTGATTGATCCACGCCCAATGACAAGCACTACGACACTGGAAGCACCAGCGTCGGCACACGAAAGCCCAAAGGATCAGGGGCTCAGGCACAAACACCGGGGTTGGCTATCAGATAGGCTTCCACCGACTTCATCATCCGTACTGGCACGTCCGTCATCTTCTGCACCTCGTCCTCCGGCAGCGGCGCGTCGTCGATCGTATCGTATTCTGTCTTGGTCTTCACGACACAGCTGTCGGCGCCCGCCGCTTCGAACTTGACCTCGAACGCGTGCGACTTGAGCGTTCGGCCGAGGTGACCTCCTTCGATCGCCTTGTACCTCATCGTGTGGCTTCCGTGGTCCAACACCTCAACATGGTCCTTCACGAAGGTCAGTGGCTCTGCGGCTGCAGTTCCATGCATCGCAACAATAGCCAAATTAGTTCCAATTAACAGATCATACATCAATTCAACCAAAAAGGTTTCGATACGTATCATCCGATTCTTTTTATCGATGTGAGATTATTTTTTATCCTTGTTTTGCGATCTCTTCTCGCACGCACACGAATGTCGGAAAGCAGCATGAAAATCTAAACCTGGAGTGAAGTGGAAGGTCTTTGTGCTGCCAGCTTCGCCATCGCCGACGAGCTCTGCGCCAGCGAAGTACTGAGGAATGATCTTTGGCAGCAGGATGTGATCCTCGCAGGCGGCCGCCTTCCACATCCTGTGGACGCTGACGTTGACCGTCACCTCGTTGGTGCAGCAGCCGGCGACCATGTTGTGGTGAGTCGTAGTACCTTAATGAAGGGAAGGAAAGCTCTGCAAGCAGATGGCTGAGTGCAGGGAAAGGGAAGGCTACGTATATATATATATATATAGAGAGAGAGAGAGAGAGAGAGATGGTGCGGTCGGTGAGGGAGAAGTGCCGGGCGATTTGGGGCTTCTACATGAACATTGAACCTGTGATAACAAGTTAGAATAGCAGTCAGAAGAAATCAGCCAACACCTCATGGGATTGGAAAAAGCCTCAGCCTGAGGTGATGAGTGAATTGGTCGTCTTCTCAGCTGATACAGCATTTGCATCAGCCACTTGACCAATGCAACAGTCCACCAGAATAAGCTCTCATCAGTTTGCATTCATACGGCCACTTTCATGACTCCAATAATTTTATTGGCTTCTCAACATCATTCAGGACTTTGGACTGAAGCAAAGACAACAAATCTGGTGTTACATCCACCATAGCAGTAATACGATTCGACGACGAAATACCAAGAGAATAAACCTAGTGGTAGTCATCTTCGTATCGTAAAGGAACAATCTTACCGTTGCTCTACGTAACTTTCCAGTTGCATCATCATTAATGCTTTATGTTCGATCAATCAAATGAATTGCAGAATTTGCATCAAGTAGGTAGATGTTTAATTGGAATCCAGAAATTAGAACAAGCCAACCTCATCCAAGATAATAAAATATTGAAGCGAATACTAAATGATGATTTCACATATTAATAATCATCATTCAACATCTACCTATACACCAAGTCCAAGATTGTGGCCATTGCATCCGAGACTTTTGATCCACATGTAGACAAAAGGGGAATTTAGTAGCTCCAGACTTTTCTCTTCTCACTTTAGTTGATTTGTTGGAAATTTCAATGAGATTTATCTATGAGCTGGCTTTCTTGAATCACATGCTAGTAGACTAAAGTGCAATATAATAAATTATCTAGATGGGTCTAAAGTCATATGCTTCCAGAAGAGAAGTTCCACTAGTCAATGGAGAAGAACTTTGAAAATCCAAAATTAGTTGGGATAACTTCAAGGAGATGTGATGGCATATCTAATAAAATATCATTGTTGCTCCATCGAGCCATGATGTTGGATTGAATAGCCAAATGAATTATCCTAAAATTTTATTCGAACAATAACACACAGGTTCTTTGTGGGGGAGTGTCAACAGACGATCATCTGACATACCAACAAGTATCTGAAACACATTTAGAAGTCGCTGTCTGAAACATTTGGTCCTCTATTTGCATCAACATAAACTAAATGCCACAATTACAAAAAGCAGTATCAACAGAAAGTTTGATCTTAAAATAGGTGGCCATCAGAATTCAGATCAAAGTACCATTCACCATCCTAATGTGAAGCATTAGCTGTGTAATAATTGGTATATATTTGTCCCTGAATAAAGTTATTCACAGTCAAAACAATTGGCATTTATTCATTTTGGACACTGCACCTTACCTAATTCTGACCAAAAACAAATTCCTAGGAATTTCCTAGTATGCAAATATGGCATGGAAAAACAAAGGTATCAGATTAGCTTTCCATTTCAAATTATCTTATTTACCTTAGTCCAAACCCGCAAAAGGGGGCACAAAATGCCGTAATGATTTACACAATGTACAATAGATAAGGCCGCTGGATTGTCTAATCTGTATAAAAGAAACTACCATGTTCTCTCAAATTACTCTTTGTGCATATATACACTCCCAAGATAGGCTCCACCAGGATCTCCCAAACCCTCAGATCCAACGACTCCTGCAAGAGTTAGAGAATAGGTAATCAGTCCATATGGTAACATAGGTATATTGAAGTGGTTCTTGCGACGCTAGATCATTAAATAACGTACATGCTTTTACTTGAGATTGTTCCGTTGTAGAATGCGCATCCCCCACCTCTGGGATTTCCCTTCTTCAATTGTCGATAACAGAACCTGTAAAGTATCTTCTGCTTCTTCCTTGTTTGCAAGTTCAACACTCAAGTGAAAAACAGGTGCAGAAGTAGAAGAATTCCATGGTCTATTCCTAGAACTACTCTTTTTCTGCTTGTATATCGATTCAGCACAGCTTCCAACAATATTCACAGTCTCTTCTGTCCTATCAATATGAACGACACTCTCCAGAGTCATTTCAGTTTCTATAACCCAATCTGGATCAGGAGGGACACCAACAAACTCCGGTGAGCCCAAACCCAGAAGGCAAGAGCACGATGCAACCAAAACCAGCCTCTTGCTGATAGTTATAAACCTCCCTGCCTGCGTGAGTGGTTTGCACATCACAAATATCTCATCCTTCAGTCTCGAGCTATCTGCTTGAAGAAGCAATGACACTCCAATAGCTTCATCCCAAGAGTATGGTGACAAAGGAAGTTCTTTGGCTAAAGGCCTTGATAAACGTGTACGGAAGTGACAGGATTGGTGTGGTCGACTCCTGTTTCTGATACTTTGTGCTGTTTTCCCAGTGGCTTCAAGGATGCTAGCCACTGGTCTTGCAATAAGACCGGCGGTTCCCAATGCAATTCCTGTATGATGGTAAATGAAAAATGAGCTTACAAAGCCACACAAACACACTCAATATTTGAAGGTCAAGTTACCTGACACAACCCCAGGTAGGCCATGCTTTTCAGCACCTCTAATTGGGAATTGAAGAAGTCCCGTGAGCCCCTGTATGAAAATAGACAAACATTGGTTGAAATAAGTTTCATTTTATCATCCTTCTTATTAGAAACAAATGTGCTGATACGAAATAAACATTACACTGTTGTTTAATTAACACCATACAGAGTTCTTTTATATTGATAAAGTCTTGAAGGATAAATCTACCAATAAGAAAAGAGGGAATTTTGTCTCTTGTTTCTTCTTTTTCTCATTGTTTCAATTTTCTTTCTCCCCAAGGGGAGAGTTTTAATCTTTATTTCATCATCCTAGTGTAATAAATACAATAATATTCCTACACATTTTTCCTTATCGCAAAAGATCACTTTGATAAAGTCTTCAAGGATAAATCTACCAGTAAGAAAAGAGGTAATTTTGTCTCGCTTTTCTTCATTTTCTCATCATTTCAATTTTCTTTCTCCCCAAGGGGAGAGTTCTAATCTTTATTTCATCATCCTAGTGCAATAAATACAATAATATTCCTACACATTTTTCCTTATCGCAAAAGATCACTTTGAAGAGCAACAGAGTATGCATACTATGCATCACTTAGGTAAGAAATTGGTTTACTTTTTAAGAAACCTTTTATGTAAAAGAGAAGTTCATCCATAGAAAAAATAGCATTTCATTAACAAGCAGGATTGAATTCAGATTTGTAGGGTCACAGATTAGTATTAGATACTTTACCAATTATCATGTCTATAGGTACTGCTCAAATGTTAGACAAGTAACCTAAGATACTGAGTTGGAATCCTTTTGTGCGCTTTTGGTTAGAAGTAATTGTATGAACTTATACCTCCAAGAATTCATTCAGTACACCTTTGCCATGTGAATCTAGGTGATTCTGCTGTTCCTCCAGATAAGCAGCAGCCTGTTGATCAAATGTAAATGCAACTATTCCCTGAAAAACCAAATGTCAAAATCTGAAACAACCTGATGATATAGTATAAATGATTAATTCATGTAACAGAAATTACCTTATGAGCAGCTTTACTGAACTGACTAGTAGCGCTACTTATGGCATATACTGTACTACTTAGAAGACCTCTTGAACCTTCAGCTACACTGGTTAATAATCCACTGGGGCTCTGCCACAATTGCCAATTATATTTTCAGAAACAGAGATGAATCATCCATCTAACAAGCTTGAACACTGTGAATGTTGCTCACCTGTAAGACTCCCTTGCCAGAAAAAGATAAAAAATCCTTGATACCAAGCCCAACATTCCTTGCAAAACCCATTGGATTTCCAATAACACCAGCAGAACCAAGCACCTGTAGTTGAGGAAAGACCACAAAATTAAAAGGTATTAGTTAAGGTGTGAATTTTGAAAATGATAATACCATTCTTCAATAATCAATTGAAAAATAACATATTTGGATATAATTATCCTCTTTGATAAGTCAA
This sequence comes from Musa acuminata AAA Group, assembly GCF_036884655.1. Classification (NCBI taxonomy): domain Eukaryota; kingdom Viridiplantae; phylum Streptophyta; class Magnoliopsida; order Zingiberales; family Musaceae; genus Musa; species Musa acuminata. The sequence goes on along the minus strand of NC_088334.1, from coordinate 52,301,773 downwards.
CTACAAGACCTTAAACTGCAAAGACAACTTCCCAAAACTCAACTAGCATGTTAGGTTCACAATAAATCCCAAAGTTTATTCCAAAATGCGTTATTGTACACCCTAAGGATTAACATAACTTATTCCATAGTTCAACTAATAGAAATAACAATCCGAACGATGGTTACAATCAACAGATACTGATCTAACATTGATTATGCCGATTTAAATCTTGAAGAAGTTAGACACTGTTTGGCAAAAATATAAGAAATGGGTCACCTTTTTAGTGCATGCTGAGCTATCTAGGTGGATGGAAGATAGCTTTGCCAGGTTTTTGCCTATTTTCTTTGATGAAAGATAAGCTATGAAGCTAATGATCATACCAAAAAAAAGAAAAAAAAGAAGATAAGTCTGATATTCCCTATATTATTTTTAGCATAACAACCCAACTTTACCCATTCTGACAATCAGTCAACAAGAGACATAATGATATATAGTGGATATATCAGTTATTTTAATTCCTAGTATATAATTACTATGAAGGATAAACAGACTGAAACCTCTGATACAAAAGTATATTGCAAAAATGTTCAGGATTCAAGAGAAAATAAGTCCGGAGCTATCAGGCTGCAAGATTTGTACCAGTTTACTAGACAAGACATTCAACCCCTTATAATTCACTCCAGCAGGACTGGAAAATGAATGTAAACTGAAACTGTAAAAGATTATACATAACTCACCTTATACATTTCATGAAGTAGCTGTCTCATGTAATGTCTAGTTATAATCTCTTGGATTGATTCTGGGCTAGCTATAAGATGTGCTAGTGTAAGTCGTGTAAAATGAACAGGCACTCCTTCAACATCTACAAGAGCCATCAAACCTCTCTGCAACCAAATGAATATAAGGTACTGAAAAAGTTATCTATGAAAAAATACAAAGGAATATAAACAGGCACCACAGGTATACACAAATTCAAGTATCTGGAAAACAAAGCAACAATTGTCCTACTATTTTCAAGCAATAAGACAGGTAGAATCATATTTACTGGTCAAAGCCTGAACAAATCAGGCTTTTGCAGGATTCATAAATCTTCTGTCTTGCTTAGAGAATCACAGATGCAAGAATGATAATTTCACTGATACTAGATATATCCCGTTAACCACTTCAACAGCATCATATCCAACTAACAAGTGAATTGGAGAACAAATAAAATCTGCATACAAAAATTTCTTAAGTTGACGGTTTTGATCTCCACGGTAATCAGTTCAAAAGCCCTGGCACATAAGTGGCATCTCTTTATTTGACCTGCCATTATGGGTTTGAATTGCAAAAATTGCCTCTCAATGTGATGGAGAGAGGTTGTGCACATTTGATCATCCCCATACTTTGCAGCAGAGGGAACCTCATGCGGCCTACTGCCCTAATCTTACATATCTCGTTAAACTCTTATAGCTTAGTTTAGCTGGTTGTTTAGATAATGATGAACTTTTTTGCACTTCCTAGATTTCCAATTATATGAATTACCTAGCTTCTCTGATTAACCTGAAACACAAAGATTGATCTGATTGTAGATTCTTAAATACTAGGAACAATCATGTTAGTTAGCACACAACATTTGTTTAGGACCCTTGTCATATATTAAAAAGATATATGCCTATTTACACTTCAAAGAAATAAGGATGAAGCAAGGAGGCATATAATTTGAACCTTCATGTCGAACTCTGAACAATCTGCCAGCATGGTACAAACATGACTTAGGTACTCGTTGGAAGTCTTTGAAAGTCAGACATGGCCAGTGTGCTAGCAACTAAGAAAATATTGTCTCCATTTTGTATATGTTCAAGCATATTCAACACTTCATGTTTCAAGTTTTCATCTAAGCAAAACATTGCATAATGTTACTATCCTCAGTACAAAAATTTCCCCTCGATAACAAACTCAGTATGAATACTTCTAAGGTTCAATTAACAGTACTCTTTTTATTTACTGGAGTCACCTTTTAACAAACTATCAGTGCTGAACTATGTTGTCAGAAGAGAAAAAAAATCTATTGAATAATCACCACTTTTAAGGACAAGCATATAAACAAAAGGAAATCTTCAACGGTCAAAAGCACAAATATACTCAAAACCAGGGATTGCTGTACCGCCCAAAATGGTACGGTTTGGGCGGTATATACCGGTCCAGGTGTGGACTGATACGCGGACCACCCTGTTTCAGGCAGTCTGCATTAAAATAATAAAAAAAATAAAAAAGTGGTGGGCACCAGTCCATTTCAGCGTTAAAAAAAAAGAAGCATAATAGGGCTCTTCTCGCGTACAAAGCAGCGGCACTGCCTCTTCGGCGCTGCAGCAACGCTACCTCTTCACTGATTTGCCACTGTAATGCTACAGCCGTGCTGCCTCTTCGTCACTTCGCCGCTACGTTCTTGCAGCGGCGCTGCCTCTTCGCCGCTTTGTCATTGCGATGCTGCAGCGGCACCACCTCTTTGCCGCTGTGATGCTACTGCTTCCTTTTGCTGCTGCCGCTGCTTCCCAGGTATCGCTACACTTCTCCTTTTCTTTCTTCTTCTTCTTCCTTCTTCCTTTCTCCTTTTTCCGCATTTGTTCCTCCACCGGACCTTCCTCTTCAACCTCTTATTCGTCCTTGTCGAAACTTTGGTACGCACCGACATACCATGTGTCGGTACACCAGTACAGAGCGACACGGCACAGCCGGCACACTGGCTCGGACTGGTAAATCAAACCTTGCTTAAAACGGTTATCAAGTTGCAGTCAGTAAACACAAAGCTACATGAAAAACAAACTTTTCTCATTCACAAATTGATGCTTGGATATCAGAGAGAAAGCATACATGAAGAAATAAGAAAATAAAATAGGGACCGGATCATATATTTGTTTTTTATTGTAACCATACTTATAAATTTACCAATCCCTCTAAGAATGAGGTAACATCTATATATCTAGGTGATTATTTACATATTATGCTCTAGACTATCTAGTAATACACATCTAGATTTACCAATAAAAATGTTGAACCATAAAGTTGTCAAATCTGTCTTACAGAAAATGTCTACAGGAGTACTCAATTCTCATAACAAAGATAGCATAGCTACCTGAAGTGTGTTACTAGGGATGTGAACTAAAGATTCGATATCTGCATGGACTTCATTCCTTATCATCCAAGGAGTGCTTGAGAAGCTAATCATTAGAACAATGAACTTTTAGTTAAAGATAACAAGAAGATTCTTCCTTGAAAAAATTGAATGTGTTAAAAGATATAGCATTTTTCTCATGTTATTCATCATTATCTAGTATAAAAAAATCTTAGAAAAACAGTAAATAGCAACTTTCACATATTCACCTTAAGGATAATGTTATAGGAGCCAGTTCAAAAGCTTCAACATATATTTTCTTCTTCCTTCTTGCCAAAAGATAAATCTGTTGCCATGGGGCTCCAACTGGAAATACAGAAGGCAATAATCCACACCTTTCTTCGGTTCCAATAAATTCACTCTCTGTTAACACATTTTTTCCATTATAGTCCTGAGCATTATCCAGGTTCCCATCCGAACTGCAGTTCCGGTTACACAATCCAAAATTTTTTCCTATGCTTATGTTCTCTAGTCTTGATGATACTGCTCTAAAATACTCGAACAAGCTCAATAGTATTTGTTCTTCAAGCTCAATACACATAGGGGCCAAACTACAAAGAGATAGCATAAATACATGAGATCCTCAATGCACATATTAAAAAAAAGTAAAATTAAGAACTGAAAAGTACCCTAAGTCTATATATTCAAACGACACCAATGATTTGTCCATATTCCTCCACTTGGATGCAGCAAGGTAAAAGACAGGTTCAATTGTATTTTCAAAATTCGTCTCTTTCTGAAAATTTAACTTATTCTCCCCACTTTTCAAGATGTTTGTGGATCGGCCTCTGTGTCCTTGGTCAAATGAGAGCACTATGGGATACGGAGTATCAGGCAGCTGATTATCAATTTGAAGGGATAAGGTTCTGAATGATATCTTTTGACGATCCATACTTTGCATCAAAACAACTGTTGTGTCCTTTGCACATGCGAAAACCAATTCCTTCAAATAAACAATAAGCTCTTGATGACAAGATACTCGAAACTATCGATACAGTATCATGGTTAAGAATAGAAATACTTCATTTACCTGAGGAGTGGGATTCATCAAGGAAATCCCAAGAAACGGAACATGTAATGTGAACACTTCAGTGAAACCAGCATGACAGTCCATCTTCTGATCAACAACCTTTTTATCCCTGGATCCAAGGAAATTGTTCCCCTCTTTTTCACTTACAATATGATAATTTGAGTCGACGATACTGAGCACCTGTAGCATGAGAATGAAGAATATTCAGCGATTCAGTAATGCACCTTATAAAAATTCTATATCAGACTATAGAACTTGGAAGAACACGAGATACCTTGACTGCTCCTTCAGAATGTACCGAGATATAGAGCCTTCTTTCAGGTTTCTGCAAAGAATATATCCAACAGACCATATGACTAAGTTTTTCTTAGCTAAGAAAGAAGAAAATCACAATGATTACAAAGGAAATTTATGCCAAAAGAGATGATGACTTGGATGTTTCTTCCAACAACTTACATCACAACTTCCTACAATCCAAGAAAAGGAACATCATAACAACAGCAATACAGTTATTTATACCTGAGAGCTATCAATTGCATAACTGATGAGATGGATAATAATTCTGATTCTCAACAAAAAATGATATTCATGTACCTCAGTTGTTGAAGGCAAGTACACAGGTGCATGCTCCTTTATATCATCTAGACTGTATGCTCCTAAAATTCGCTCACCAGGAACCTAACAAAAAACACATATTGACATATATAACGATGAAACTGGAAGCTCAAGGCCCAAAAGGAGAAGACATTGCTCATACCTCTACAATGAGACGATGAAGGTAACAAGGTTCATCCCATGCATACTGGTAAGATGTGTAACGATGTACTGTGGTGTCACATGATTCACATTTATGTTGGTAAATCCGCAATGTCTGAATAACAAAAGCAACATTAACTAATACACTTCAATCAAGTTTTTTTTATATAAGGAAGCTTGCAGAGGGAGAAATATGATATGAAGCTAAAATTTACTTCTATAAAAGAGAGGTTCCTATGTTAGGGAATTATTTCAATTGTATAGGACAAGCAATGGTTGACAGAAAGTTTTCTAATCATTGATGGCAGAACTTGAATTTGATGAAAAAAGAGTCTCTGCAAAAAGGCTAATCTACCAAGCTTCAAAATATATGGAATACAGCAGTATAAATTAGAAGTCCTAAGGGTACAAGATCAATTTTCTATCCTGGTCACATTTTTACTATCTGATATTGGTACTTTCTTTGTAGAGCAAAGAATAGATGAAGCCTATCCAATGCAGTTTATTATGAAAACAATGGGCATAAAAGGAATAAAAAAACAGGCGGGGATGATAAAGAGAGACACAGCAGTCGGACTCTGAACATATTTCTGCATAACCCAAATTACAAGAATGTCAGCAATATGAATTCTCACCATAAAGTCCAGCCACAGAGATTTTCACTTTACAACAAGCTGTAATATCCCAACTATTTGGGATCGATTGGTTGGATCTTTTGCTGCCATTAGGGCAATATACTTAGTCATATTAATTATTAAGAGCAAGGAATGCAATTCCGCCTGGTTCGGTATGGTATGACAAGTATTTAGCAGTCTGATTGCTGACCTGCATGAGGACCAGGCCCAATTTCAGGCGGTTCAGGTGCAATACAGGCTTACCACTTGGTAAGCCTTGTGAACCAGGCTTACTATCAGGTTCACACCCGGTAATGGGCCTGGGCCAGGCAGTAGCCCAACCCGTTTTTTAATAAATTTTGAAAATAGAAAGTAAAACCCTGAGTTATCCTCTCCTGCATTCTCCCCTTCCCCCATGTCTGTGTCAGCCATCACCTGCATCCCTCGTTTCTCGCTTTCCATCACTGCCTATGTGTGCGGCTGCCACCAGCCCTAGCGTTGGTACTTGGTATTCTTCTGCTCCTCCACAGCCTCCTTTCCTCCTCTGTTGCAGCCTTCTCCCCTCATTTTTTTCCATCACCTACTTCACTCCTCTCCTTCTGTGCAGCCGCCTCTCCTCCTCCTTCCCTCCTATCCTTCTGCATCACTGCCTCTCCTCTTCTTCTAGGCCCTCTTCTCCTCCTTCCCTGCTCTGCTGCCTCCTTCTCTTCTAATTTTTCAAGTTTTGGCTGATTTTTCAGCCTTTTCTCACAAACCGGTACATAACAGTGTACCAAGTGTTGCTACACCAATACTGACAGTATATACTGGTCCGACCATGTACTGGTACAGGTCTGATATGAAAATGCATTCCTTGATTAAGAACATATAAATATTAATTCATGGTTTCAATCAGGTCTCCATCTGTGAACTCCAACCAGTATTTGAAATATTGACATTTACCATAATCAAGCAATATTCTTGACAGTCATCATTTTAACTATCTTGTTTTAATTCCACAAACAATATCTTCTTCATCTTTACATTACATCAAAATCACATGCTATACTAGCTCGATGCACAATAACTACATAAATCTCTTTATAACACACAAAATCATTTATTTTGTCCTTTTAATCTTACACTTATCACAAAGATAACTTTAACCTTAAGGAATAGCAAATATGAACAAGCTTAGTTGAACAAATTATAAGAATGGAAAATGGTTTGAGTAGAAATGTTAGCAAGAATAAAAATAACACATCGTTTGTACCATGAGGCCAGTAAAATCATAATAAACTTGCTTCAGGAAGCAATTACCTCCATCGAGAAATTGTCTATCCTATATGGCATAAACCCAGTTTTGTCATCGGATAGAAGAATTAGATGTGTCATAGAATGTCCACTGGGGTTTTTGATCACATTTTCTTTGCTTATTGACACATCAGCATTTTGTACTTCAACTCGAACCATGTTCGATACACCAGTTATATAATTTCTCATTTTCACTTGAGCATCCCCAAGGCAATCTGGAAGGAAGCTGCCTGACCACTGAGAACCAGGTTCACCAAATCGAAGGGCAATGAGTAGTTCTCTGCAGCAGCTTAATGCTCATGAATTAGTATTCAACAAGATATTTTACATGAGGTGCTGAAAGAAAGAAAGTGAAAGCAACATTTTAACAAATACTTTAACAAAAAAGTTATTATTATTATTTTTTGTTGAAGAACTCGAACCACATTAAGATCTTGGAATGAGACTATAAAACCATGAAAAGTTTAAATAGCCATATCTAAAATGCCAAAAAAAGAGCTAACAAACTAAATTCAGTCCGCAGGAGCACACAACAGTTATAAGAATTATAGCTATATATAGATGTTAGAGGCCATAGCATGCAGGATCTTTGACATTGGTCAAAGACAATAATCTTTTTATGCTTTCTCGACAAAATTGCCTTAGATTTTAAAAGTTTAACAGTAATCTTTACCTAATATAAGTGCCAACATGACAAGTGTAAATATAATATGAGCTGCAACTTCCAACAATAATTTTAACTTCTGTCAAGTGGTGAGACCTACAGTTACTTGTCTATAAAGAATTAATATCAAATAGTCATTGGAGAGTGGAGGTCAACAGAACATCACTAAACATACTTCCAATTAACATATAGGAACTTGAGGTGGTAAGGATCCAGAAGTTTATGCTGCATCAATAGACAAGATTTGCATCTATAATGGATATAACATGCTGGAATCAACATGCTTATGAAACAATTTTATGCCATCTTGGATTCTACAAGTCAATGGAGCAGTACATCAGACACTTTTTCCCCCCATACCATGACTCAAATTCCTATTAATTTACCAAATATTATATAACTCCTAGTATGGCTAAGAAGTGGAACGAATGTCCATTTAAGAGGTATTTCACAAACTCTGATTACTAATATTACCTTTTAACAACATCTTGATTGAGTATTTGCATTGAAAAATTTATTAATCTAAAATAACACTGAAAATATACAATGTCTATGAATCAACTGAAAATGACATTAAATTGATGCTTAGATTGTGAATATACACTACCAAACTAACTATATTTCACTTTCGAGAAGTATTCTACATGCAAATCAGAGCATAAGAGACTGGGATACCAGTAAATGGGGTGATTACACTAAAGACAGTAAGTTATATTGTAATACAATAGCAGAAACCTTGATGTATCGGACCAGTGAAGATGAGAATGTTGCCCAATACCCAAATGGTATGAAATGTTAGTTCCCTTTTGTCTGTAAAACAAGTCTTTAGTGCACGCATTACAAATGACATATCTGCAAGGAAAAAAAAAGAGAGATTAACCAGGGTGCATTAAGCTATCAGAAACAAGGTTTTATATACCAGTCCAGTACTGATTTTGACTTATGATAACTGATACGATCTATCGAGCAGTATACCAACTACACATTATTACTGAAATAATTGAAAATTGAGGTTGAGAAATGCACTTTCACATTTTCTTAACCAATATATTGGTAAAAAGTTGTCTGGTAATTTACCAGTACTTGCATGTTGATTAAAAGTACTTAACAAGGAAAAACATATAAAATTTAACAATTGTAAAGAAAGGAATGGTCTATCACCTACAGAAGGCCTTTAATCACAATAAAATATATTAGAGGATAGCAGGAGATTGTTTACATTTTCATGATCATCAAAAAGTACCTATTCACAGAAATATGAATTAACTATGTTCCTAAACATACAAATCTAGTATAGAGAAAAAGCAAACCTTTTTTTGTCTTTTCAACTCCACTAGTAAGCGCTTGCAACATGGTTGCTGCTTATAATGGATTTAATGTCTGTGTGAAGAAGTTACCAATCCAAAGCACATGCAGAATAAGAACCAGTTAGCTGCTTTTGATTCCCATCTGATGATCCTTTGTTAAATTTATGTCATTCATTTAATGAAACTAAGGCTCATTGCCTTTTTCCATCTTGCTACAGCAAATGTTTTATAGATAGCAACCAGAATAAGAATATGGAAGCAACATTAAACTTAAAATATAAATGACATAAAACAAAGAGGTAAAATTTCGATAGCATTTTACTGTGCACCCTATATTACGTCCTATTTTACTTTGCAAATTACCTAGGCTGAAAAGTAATAGCCCTTGTCCTCCCGGACAGCTCTCCAGCAACAGGGACTGATGCAGCAGATATTAAAAATGCGCCAGAAGCAAATGGCTGAGGGACAATGATATTTGTTGACCCACTTTCTGGAACAAGAGAAAATGGTTTTGACCAAGTTTGGTTGTGACTGGTGCTAGATCTGGATTTTGACAATGCAGCGCTCAGCTTTACCAGAAGTTCATTAGCTGGAATACGGACAGTAGGACCATAGATATATGGCTTAGCTTTTCTGCTGCCTCCATCATGCATATAGCCAGCATCCTTTCCAGCTTTCCTTGGCAAATAAGATGGACTGCTTCCAACTTTATGACCTATTTCACTATAATGAGAAACTTCATAAGACACTGAAGATTGATCGCAATCCATTTTTGTAGACACATTGTCCTGTTTTCTGGCCACCAAATTATTATCTAAAAGAAAGGAATCAGAAGATGATATTGACTCGGAAGATATAAGGGCAAGACCATCCTTTCCATCAAGAAGCTGTTTATGCTCAAACTCATAATAACTTGAAGGAATAACAACAGCATTTCCCTTTCCCTCATGGTTGACATCTAAGATGGTGAGAAACAGACTGGTACAATTGTAAAGCAAAAAGGGAACTGACAGGCATATCTCTCTTGCCCCACAAGATGCATCCATTGTTTTATCAAGTGTGACACATACAGAACCTAACATAATTAAAAATTAGGTCAGCCTATATATAAAACATATGTGATCTATCAACAGTATTAAGGCAAACATTTTAAACAATATACTACCACTTGAGTTTTCAGGATAGAACGCCAATTTTTCAGATGAAAAGTAGAAGGAACCATTTAACCTGCCCATAGAAGAGAATGATTCTGCTCGAGGAAACTTTGATGTCACTTGCCTGAATCCTTTCATTTCAAAAGTTAGTACTAGGTCATGTGCAGAATCAACATGATAAACAGAAGCAGTACCGACCTGAAACTAAAGTACTGTCAGAATATAATTATAGAAAATAAAAGTAATATGTTCAAAACTATAGAAAACAGCACAGTATCCAGATAAAATTAATAAAAGCGGCTTATAACCAAACCTCTGAAAGAGAAACAGAATGTGTGACTCCACCAGTTTCTACAATGAAGGATAAACATGTAGGAAGATAATTTTTCACCAACAAAGGAGTACTCAGCCTCACATGGCGTATAACATGTTTCTTTGGAAACTTTGACTTGTTACTTTTGAAGATAAGTTGTTCAGTCTCATGAATATTAATTGATGAATGTTTTTCATCAGCACCTGCTGAACACAGACCATGATCTTGAATAGATATACAACAACGGAATGGATCACTACTAGGATGAGAGGGATAGCACACGAATGATCTCAAATATCCAAGCCTATTTTCTTGAGATAGTATATTTGATAGTGAATGTGCTTCACTCCACAAGTAATGTGTGCCACCTGGATGCCACCTAATTTGGCCAGACTCAGCCAAGTGCAGTGGCAATGGAATCTCTTGCCCTGGAAGTATTGGTCCTAAGACCTAAAACAGAGAAAAGTTAGAAAAAATATCCAGACTTTTCCATTTACAAGTATAGTTTGAAGTTGGAGCAAATTCCTACTAAACTGACTTCCAATGAGAATGAAAGCAGGAACATCAGAATTAAAAGATGAAAAATTTAAATTGGACCAGTACATAGCTATAATGCAAAATTTCTGAATGGAATTAAGTGATTTCAAGAAAAAAAAATTAGAAATTAACCAAAATCATGCAAATTACCCTGAAAACAATAGCATTGATGTACTGTGAGCAGCAGACCCAATTAATCAATATATTTTGCTAGTGACTTGATAACTCATAAAGAAATCATTACCTTAGAAGACACACCAAATGGAATGTCAAAACGTAGCTCCAAGGGCACTGAAGTTGCATTGAAAACTATAACCTGGAGCAGAAAGCAAATTTATTTCTTGCATGAAACAATAAAATAATATCAAACAAATTGCAGTTACTACCGTTGAGTATAGTCTTATAATCTTGCTGTAATGCTGCATAGAAACCTCAAATACGACAGGAACAACTAATCCCTTGCAATGTTCGTTTTTGCACTGCTCCTCAGTCTGCCAACTACATCCTAATATCTTGCCATCTTTTTCTGCTTCAACAAGAATAGAATGCTTACTTTTAGAAAAATTTACCTCAAAATAACTACAGCCCACAAGGTCCATTGACATAGGTCTTGAAGGCCCAGAAGTTCCTTCAAAGTGGATAGACATCATATGATGTGCTATCGCACTCATCTTTTTCTCTATAAGCCTTTCAGAAGAATATGAAGCTCTGCGTTCAAAATATTGTTCATTAAGATTTTCCTCGACATAAATGGGAACAGAAAAACCTGGTTGAACAATATTTCCATCATCTGTAGGAAAGCTGTGGATATTATCCATGTCAACTGAGCCATGGTACACATGATATGCCAGAGGCAAAGATGTGTCATTATGGAGAATGTATGGGGCATATCTTCTTTTACGTATGTCTTCAGTAGTCTGTAATCCCAAGATTCCATGAGTTTCTTGGAAACCATATGCATCAGCAAGATTAGTAGCATCATTAACCACATGATTTAGCCTGAAGATAGCCTGCACAGAACTTCAAGATTAGGAGGAAAAAAGAAACAATAATATGAATGTTGCAGCACAAGAAGTTGAACTGTGATTCCCTAGCCAAAGTATCCAGCCAGAAGGTAATGAAAGACACGACTGATGAACAACTTCCACTCTAAGACACAAAGCAATGAGGAAGATTTTGCATTGTTCTGAACATAAATAAAAAATACATGCAAAAACTCAAATTCAGCAAGAATTGCACTAAAATTTAAAAATATTGCCAAATAGCTAACTCCCTCGCACATCCTAGGTGCCTCATGTAGTAATGATGTAGAAACAAAAAGATAAATTACTAGAACAGTAAATTTGTACCTCAACCAGTGGTTCTGTAATATTAAAATTAAGTAGTTTTGTCGACTTCAAATATACATCAGTAACTGCATATCCATTCAAGATATACCCTTCATATTTTCTTGTCATATTCAACTCAAAACTCCATGGCTCTAGAAAAGGTTCCCACATAACCTACAAAGAATTTACTCATAAAGTATACCAAAATATTATGAATACAACATAAGATGGTAAAACAAGTCTCTTTAATATACCTTATCAATGTTATTGTAGTTAATCAACAGATCAGCAACAGCTGAACCTTCTGTGACATCTTCTGTTTGATTGAACTGTATAAGCATGTTCTTCATTAAGGTCTCCAGAATAGGTCCATGATAGCTCCACTATGTCAAAGATACATGAACTTATATGAGAAACTGAAGCCGTATCAAACATAGTTCTAACAAGATTTAAGTTCATAATTATTAATTGATTTCTACTGCAAGAACTGGACAAGGCTTTTACAACAACAAAGTAATGACCATAGAACTAATGTCAAAATGATCAACCAACTCCATAGTATGATATATGCAAACAATCTAATGTGGAAACATACTTTTGGCACCTATTTGATCAATCACATAGTTGAACACCTACCCATGTGATATGGTCAATTCCCATCCCAAACGCATATAAGCCCATTGATATGGTCACATCCCTTTCCCAGCACCATCCCATCAATGATTGCCAAAATGATGCAAGAATTGTCGCTTAACATTTGTTAAGTTTGTGGGTGTTAGACAAGGTGCATGCGAGAAGAACTTGTGTGTTAATGGTTCCTAATGTAGCCATTACAATTTAAATCATCATACTTTAATATAATAGATATGAATGGCAGGAGAGAGAACTAGGATCTAAATTCTCGTTCATACGAGCCTCCCAGCAACCATGAGAAGTTCAAGAGTCCAATGATATGTGCTGTGCCGGATTGCCTGCTTCATTAAAGGCCAATTAAGTTACATATAAGGAATAGTTCACAGTTCACACATTGGAAACATGCGATTGGCAATCAACCAGATACTCACAATCAACAATGCTTCAATAGACCATACACCTGCGAGGTACCCATAGGTAAACGGAAGGTTCAAAAAACTGGCCACACCGGCACAAATTAACAGGTATTTATCAGTCCAACCAGGAACTAGAACTCAGCCAATTTCGCCTGGACCAGTTTGAAACTGGCCTTTTTAAGTTTTCTTCTTTCTTAAACCGCTCAGCCTGTCAACAGCAGCTTTCCTCTCCTTCCTCCTCTTCATTCTCCTCCTCCTCCTCCACCCCCTCTTCTCTGCCTCTTTCTCTTTGGTTCATGTTGATCAGTACACTGACCATGTGCCAGTATGCTGTTATGTACCAGACCATACCAATCCTGTCAAGGACCAATACAGGTCTCAGTCCAAAAATTGAAACTCATGGCATCCAGCTTGGTTTGCATGGGAGCTTGGTTTGCATGGGTTTGCATTGGTCCAAGTATGGAATAGGACATTGACTAATTCGAACCAGGCTGACATACAGGAGACTAGTCCCATTTTAGCGCTAAATGAGTAGAGTTGAACTGGTTCATGAACCCCTTGTATGCTTAAAGAAGTCATAACTCAGGACTTAGGGACCTCAAAATTGTGGTAGGATCACAGACAAATGGAGAAGTGAGGAGAGGAAGAGACAGTGAAGGTAGACGATACAGCTCAGTGATAGGTGCTACTTAGGTAAATAGGCCGAGGCTACAGGAATTCTTTCTCTAATTTTCCTAATTTATTGCCAGATTTTCCACCCTTTTGGTTTTCTTATTTCTTATTTTATTTGATCAGTACCAGATGGTACTATAATACACCAGCATATTGTGTACCATATAATCTGCCAAGGGACTAGTACAAGCACCAATTCCAAGACTAAAAACCTTGCCATTGGTCTTACCACCAGTTGATCCCAGTAAATACCACAAGTGCTGATAATTAGGTACATCAAAAGACATAAAGGACTAAAGGAGTATATGCAAGCAAAAATGGTCATGTCATTTACATAGGTCTATATTAAAAAAAACAGGGATAGATTAAATAGCTTATATTCCCTTTTTATCTAAGATAAATGGTTGAGTAAGTCCAAAAAATTGAACCAATTGACTGAGTATAATCACATGAAATAGGTTAGCACTTGCTATATTTTATTAGAATAAGTTAGTTATTCAGGCTGAGGTTTTACTACTGGACAGAAGAAAAGAGGTTTAGTTTGAGACTTGTTTGCGCATTTGCATGTAATAGGAGCCTGTACACACAAGGAGAGAAATCCCATAGAACTTGGTCTTGACACGTTATATATTTATTTTCCTAGTCTTTCTTCACAGCAAAGTTGTATCAGAATGTTGTATCAGAATCATTTACCTTTTTTGCCCTCATGGCAAAGTTGTATCAGAATGCGGCCATGCCGTAATACCATGTTGATAAAACATAACATTTCATTGTCAGGCTAACATAGAATGTGCAATTCGAATACTAATCCTAAGAACAAAGTAGTCTTAAACTCTTAATTATGCATTGAATTCTATCATTCCAAGAGTTCAAGGGGTCAAGTGAGCTAAAATTCAAGACAAAATTCTGAAAATTGATCTTTTAAAGTTTTTACTAGGACGGTGATTCTGAACTTTTCAAAATTCTCTCTGATATTTTTCATCTATTGCAGTGACATTTGATAGAGGAAGATGCCTAGCTGATTATTTCATTATGGCCCATGAAATTGTTTACTTTTGTGCCAGGTATGACTTCAAAAGCCTAGTGATGATGCTACACTCTAAGAAAATTTTAATATATAAAAAAATTTTAATATAAAAGGTTGGTATTTCAGTATCTCATCAAAACTAAAGGTTTTGGACCTAACTGAATTAGATGATTGAGATTGAGCTTTTAACTTGCTTAAAATCCTCAATGTAACATTGTATCCTAATAATCAGAAAACAGTTTGTCCTAAAAGCAACCTTGGGTAAAAGGAGATACTATCCTCTCTTCTTTTTGTTCTTGAGGTCTGCACTCAGGTTTCCCACTTTTGACAAGGAGACCGGCTTAATAAGAGAATTATGAACCTTCCCCAATTATTCTGGTGTTCCTTTCTTACAATTTGCTGATGACAATCTTTCGTTCCGTATACTGCAAAAAGAATATCTGGCTAACTTGGAAGTTGAACACCCTTATCTGGCATACTAGGACCTTTTTCATATTGCCTATTCTTTAAGAACTGGAAACTCTACTTCAATTCGATCTTGAAAAAACATCTGGCTAAAATAAGCCTTATGCAACTTTGTTGGAAAAGTCTAATACGATTGTTGGCAAGGATCTTCAACATGACATCCTTTCTTTATAAACCTTGGCCTGTTTCATCTTTTCAATTCTCTGTGATTCTAAATTTGCCATTTCACCTAGAAAATACCATTATATATGACCAACCAATTGAGATAATATGCAAAGCTTCTTAACATTTCCTAAATGGTGACAAATTAAAAAACATGACTGGAAATTGATATGTCCACCTAAAACCAAAAATTTTTAGGTGATTGGCTGTTATGAAAGAATTCATTGTAAGAGTGGGAAGTTCTGATAAGACCCTAAGGTTTTATCATGGAAGAAAGGGGAGAAAATGGGATGATCACTTCGAGGGGATCGACCTCCTAGGGTTAGTCAAAAGACTTAATAATATTTCATTGTCTGCCAAAAAGAAACGATTACATTACTATTTATAGAGTTCTACCTAGAGTCTATCAGGACTTGGACTCTTAATAATAAATAAAATATTAAATAAACCTTTATCCGATTCTAACTGAATTAAACAGACTCAATAAACATTATTCAAAAGCTCAGAAAATGAAAGGATTCTAACAAGTTCCTACTTCCTGCATCATTGAAATGAAAGCCACATCATTTATTATTTCTGTAGGAAAGAAACCATATTCTTTGGGTAAAACTTACATCAGCCTCCAGATAAAGAAAGACCATATAAACATGTAACGTTTTTCTGTTAAATTTGAAAAAAAAAAAAAAAAACCCAATGAATTTACTTGACTATGCAGCAGCATACTAAAATACTTTCTCAACATCAGTGCTGAAACCAACTCACCCTATAGATGGCAACCATTAGAAACAAGTTTCAAATAAGAAAAAAAGTGGTGGCCTACATGATTATTACAGAAAACATGCTTGCAGCTAGAAAAATTGTTGTCATGAATTCATGCATGCTTATACATTAATTTTTGAAAGCTAAGAATATAGTGAAGAACAAAAGAAGATGAAATTTTTTAAAAGAGAATTTATCGGCAAACAAGATATTCACTCCCAAATGAAAAAAGACAACACAAAACATTCCAACTTATGACAGCATTTATGGCCAAGATAAGTGTTCATAGCAGTCATCAAGCTATGCAGTCATATCCAGAAGTTCTCTTGTTATTGTAAACCATATCAGAAATATTTAAGGTACACATTATACATATCTTCAGTCACATCAGAATTCAGAAACTTAAACAAACATGGCCAAGCAACAAATAAGATAGAAAGCCGAAGTTAGATGGCATACCCTTCCATCACTCAAAAGAAGAGAGCCCTTCTTGAAACGGACTTTAAAAGCCAAACAATGGCGAAATATTGGGGATGATGCTGTTTCAGGAACCCGTAACTTATAGCAACTCCAGAAATATAAAACTTGATACGAAACTCCAATGTCTAAAGATTCGATAATAATCTCAGAAGATATATAAACCAACTCCCCTTGCTTTCTGCATAGACTAGCTCCTGCCTTCACCTGAGATACATGCATAAATGGAATGGAAGTGATATCATAATTTTGAACCATCTCTAGTGTAACCCTCATCTTTTCCAAGTTACATTTCAGTTCCACACAACCTTCACATATGATCATCTCACAACTTTTACTATGGACAGTGATCTTCACAAAATTGCAATTCTTTACCTTGAAGGGTGGCATATTTTCCACTAAATTATTGCAGGTATGTTCCTGAGAATTTTTGTTAGCTATTTCAATCATTTCAGAATCTATCAGCTCTCCATCACTTGAGCTAGGTATATGTAATGAAATTGTTATATTCTCTGATTTAAGTTTCCAACTAATATTTTCCTGCACAACATATTCAGATGCAAAACAAGTGGGCGTGGCAGGATCTAAGACAAAATGACACCCGGACTGCGGATCTGCACTGGAAGAAATTGGAGTACTGACCAAGTGTGTTATGTAGAACTGAAGGAGTTCAAAAATATTGTTCCAGTCTGACAAGTGTAACCAAAGATCAAGAGAAGCTACAGTGACCAGAAGTTCAGATTCAGCACTGCAACTGGAGTAATTGAAACAAAGATGGGAAGAACTAGCACCTTCAGGCGTGAAAGATATTAACAGAATATTTCTACTAGAAGAGCGTACAACTACACATGGAATATTCACATCAAGAGATTGTAGCACCTCATTTCTCATTATGGCAGATAGATTAACTTGCATTTCTACATTTGCAACCATCTCAGATGAAGAATCTTCTGCCCTGAAGCGACAGAATGTTAGTGATAGAGTCTTTATGCAACATCTTACACTAACAAAAAATTGGCTTGAGATGTTAAGTGAAACAACATCTTCCTCCTTGATGTTTCTCTTGCATTGCAAAAACTGCATGATATCAGACTTGTACATTTCAGATCTTTTGAGAACCAGTGAAAACTGATCAACAGCATCAATAACAGCTTCAAGTCCATGTATAAGGTGGTCATCTGAACAACATAGGAACAAGCAAATACATAAGAGAATTAATTATGGTAAACAATGGTCTATATATGAAGCATCTAAAGCATAGACATACCCCGAGCAATTAAGTTACAAACACTGACACTCATCATAATCAATAAAGGCACAACAGATTGTGGGGAAACATCTGTTGTGGTAGAAGGTATTCGGATCCATAAATCAGCATCCAGTTGTGTAATGAGAGGGACACTTGTGTTAGACATACATTCATCAAGCTTCAACAGGAAGTTTTTGTCATTCCTGATAAACAAAAGAGACAGTGATGCACTTCTTCCAAACACATTAACAATGTCAACTTTCTCAGAATCCATACATCCTGATATCATGCACTCAAAAGGAATCTCCGTAAAAGAATCTGCTGAACTACTCATTGGGATGAAGCTACAAACTAGTTGGGGAAATCCAAACTGTATACAATACTCATGGTTCTCAAGAGGTAAAAGCACAGTGGAGTCAACCAGTTCAAACTTGTATAACAAATCATTTTGTTCATTCCGAGAATTCTCAAACTCAAGAATTTCATGGCTCAAATGTTCATTTCCATCAAGTATCCAATCAGGCAAAGAAAAATAACCTATCAACAATGCTAGAAACTCAGATGAAATGATGCAACAAACATGCTGAATGCTGATATTTATTTCTGTGATGGGAAGCATCATCTTTATTTTCCCTTTCCTTAGACTAAGATTTACTACAGAGAGATTGCTTGGTGATGATGGTCCCCATAGAAGCTCATGGATGTTGGGACAAGACCATGATGATGAAAGCATTAACCCCTCAATAGATGATACTAAATCCCAACAATCATTTTGACAAAATCTGAAGCAAGATATAGATGTAGGCACTGTAAGTGTTGCCAAAATGCAAGAAGAATCATGAAAATATACTCTAACCCTATTCAGAGAGAATTTCATACTAAAACAATTATTATCAGAATTCATGAATGGTTCAGCCATTCTGCTAGATGTGGGTGAAGTCATAACAGAATCCTTCACTGTTTGCCCTTGCCTGAAATTTAAATTCACACCTTTAGGACATTCATTTTTCTTAGCACACAGATTGTTTAATTCTGGAGCATCAAAGATCATAGAGCCTTCAAGACTGTTTAAGCAACCTGATTTCATAACGGGAACAAATCGGTCTATATCAATTTTGCCAAATATATTATGCTCAATATTGTGATAGTTGGAGAAACCAAACTTAGAAGTCCCATTGTCAATCATTTCCGTGTTACTATCAATCAATCTGAAGGACTTGACAGAAGTGTCAGATGAAGAAGATTGCGCTTTAAGTTTGCTGAAAAACTTCTGCAACAAACCAAAAATTCTAGGATAGATATGGAGATCGACATCGCATAAGCAGAGACTGCATTCCTGCTGAGATGCTTGAGCTTGGTAATGCAACTCGAAGCAACCATGCCTCAGACTTCCACAGGAAGGCAGTTCTGATATGCTGAGATCAACATGGTCAGCACTCGTGTTGATTGTGCCACCTATTTCATTTCTTGTTGAGCATAATGTACTACAATTTGGGCCATCCTTGAAACAACAGTAATCTATTGTCAACATCTTTGTGAGGAACCAAAACTTCATAGAGTCCTCCAGAGCATACCTGCAATTGAGAAGGAAATTCTGTAGATTGGACAAAAAAAATAGAAATACACAGAAATATTAAATGACCAACCTAGAGAATAGGTTCTCGAAAGTAAAGGAAATAATTGCACTGTTTTCTGCATCATCTTCAAGGTCGACGTTGAATTTCCAATTGTCCAACATGGCAGACACAGAAAATTGGAGGGAAGGCCAATTGTGTACACTGATATCATTTACATACGAAATGCCCTCTGTAAATACTTGAGATTTTTGTTCTGACAACACATCCTGTGCTCTAAGTAGAGCACTGAATATTTTCGGTGAGAAATGCATTGCAAGAAATGGTACAACAAGATCAACCTAGACAACAAAGAGGTATGACATTTGGATGTTACCAAGCATAAGAAGCAACAAAATATAATATTGATAAATAGGCACATATACAAGAAGATAAACTTTTCAGTAATATGCGAGACTAGGTGGAAGTTAATGATATTACAAAAATAACTCATTCATACAAATGTCAAAATCCCCAGACAGAAAGCCACAACTACCAGTCTGTGGAAAGGCATAAACATGCGACTTGAACATAAGGTAAAACCTTGTTTTAGATCTTGTATAAGGATCAACATATAGCATAACATTCCTTTATGGGCAAAGCAACTGCTAAATCATTCGATTAAGAGATTGAAAAAAGTACAACAGACAGTTGTGAATGAAAAAAAAGGAAAAGGAAAGAAAGAAACAAAGATTTGTATAGGAGCTCAAAAAATCTCCTGCTGTAAAGGTTCCTATGGGAGCTTCTCTTGCTCCACTCCAAGGGCGGCAAGATAGGTCAGATGAAACTCTCCAACAGCAACACTGATATCATCTCTAGCTTGCCTTTCTCAGCAACTGCAAGCCTGCTTCATTCAGAAATGAAGGATGGTTTCTTGATGATACTTGGTAGGTCCTGTTTAGGTGTTATATATTATGGTTGTGATCAAGTTAGTTTGGTCAATGTTCACATGATTTGTTGGCATAATAAATAATTCTTGTAATGGCAAGTTCCAATGTTTCTAGTTACAAACTATTAGATCATTATACGTCACACAACAATGCAATTGCTAAATATTCCAATATTTCTGGTTACTTAGATCATTTGTATGCCATAGAACAATGCAATTGTTGGATACCGTAGTAAGAAACAGATGGTTGATAACATTGCTCCAAAGTCCAAAGACATACCTTTGGAGACAAAAGTTGACAAGCTTATATGTGAACTATGATTGACTGACATGTTATTAATTGATGCCCATTAATTGGAATACTTGGGAATTTATGTCATTTTACCTATTTATAATGGTGTATTATCAGATACAAATGATTTTACATATTGGCCATTTCTTTTTCGACAAGCCTACATAACCAGGTGCCACATTGTGCCCATTACCTAAAATAAAAATGAAGGTGCCATGGTATTTTGCTTAGATCGTTTCAAAAGGTATGTTCCAACATGGCAATCTTTTTTTTTATTTATCAACGAAAAGCTGCCTACCAAAGCAGCTCTAAGTATCAATAAGAGATGACTTATAACTAGTGATTTAAAAAGCGCTAAGCGCCAAAAGGTGTCAAGGCCCCAAAACGGCCGAGGCACTAGGCGATAGCCTGTACAAAATGAAGCGTTTTGAAATATAAAAATATAAAAATATATAACATAATTGATAAATATGATTATTTGAATAAAAATATGATATTAAATTAAAAATCTACTGTTAATAGTAGTTAGAGGGGGAGAAAAGAACTATTAACAATAACAGAGGGGGATAAAGGGTCACCGACAATGGAAAGTGGCAATAGCAACGGTGAGAAGGCAGTCGTGAGAAGCTGGCAGCAACAGCGACGAAGGATTAGTTTAAGACAGCCGCAGCAGCGCTGCGAACTACAACAGCGGTAGTGGCAGAAGCTCCAGAGGGCGTCCTTTGATGGCGAAGGAACCTACAGTCCTCTCCTTCGACAGTAGAAGGAATTGCACACGGAGTGACAGCAGAAGGAAGCTACGAGCTCATGCAAAGCTATTGGACCCATTCGTCGGCGACAAAGGCTCAGTCTATTGCGTCTGCGGTGGAGGCAACGACAAAGAGCAACAGCGACGAAGGCAAAAGCAGTGCTAGGGTTTGCTCGGGGTCACGCGAGCATAAAGAGTGGCTTTTGAGGGTAAGAAAGTGGTTAGTTGGTTTAATCGAACCAACTTAAAAGTCTGGTTCGATTGCCTTATCTGACCCGAGTGCTCGCCCGAGGCGCTCGATGCCTAGGTTCTAGCGAGCACCAAGGCAGCGCCTCATTGAAGTGCGCTGCCTAGTCCACCCATGAGTCGCTCAAGGCTCACCTCGCTTGAGCGCCTAGGTGAGCGCTCGGGCGCCTATTTAAATCACTGCTTATAACTGTAATAGAGACATTAGTGATATTGGTTTGGTCCAAGTTGAGTGATAATGTATTGAAGCATCAACCAATTTGTTTGTTTTTTGTGATTGGAATATGGCAAATGTTGTGAAATGAATCATTTCGTAGATCTTGCATTGACAGGGTACGAATGAAGGAAAACAAAGAAGGTAATAGAAAGAGAAGTTTACTGGAGATAAGGCCAGTTCTCCCCTCCTTTTTTTTTTTTACTTTTCCTTTCCTCTAGCTTCTTTCCCAGTCCTCTGTTTTCTTCTTTCTTTTACATCCTCCAACATCACTTGTGTCGGCACTATCTTCATATTGGTGATGTGCTGATCTGCACATAATATATCTAGGCACCAGCTGACACAAGTGTGTGCTATGGAATTTCAGACTTTGTCTAAACTTTCTTTACCGCTTTGTTGTCATTATTGTTGTTGTCTAAACCAAGGTCTGCAATTTCGTACCATACCAAAGTTTCGACGATCGCTCAATACGGTACGAAACTGTATACCGAGCGACATACCGCTCGGTATATATTATTATTTATATTATTATTATTATTATTATTATTATTATTATTATATATATATATATAACTTGACGACGTCGCCTCTCTCTTCTCCCAAGCGGGGCGACATCGCCTCGTGTGTGTGTATATATATATATATATATATATATATATATATATATATATATATATATATATATATATATATATATATATATATATAAGATTATATATATTTATATATATATTTTTTATTTAAAAGGCGACGTCGCCTTTTCCTTCCCCACGCGGGGCGACATCGCCTCGTTTATTTAAATATATATATATATATATATATATATAAAATCCGAAAAAGGCGATGTCGCATCACCTCGGCGACGTTGCCGAACATCGCCTTTTTCTAAAATATTTATATATAAATATAAATATATATATATATATATATATATATTATTTTATTATTTTTTTCGTTCCGCCCAGTAACGGGTGGTCCACGTACCGGTATGCCATCGGACCGATACGTACCATCCGTACCGGGCGGTATCATTCGGTATTGCCTTCCTTGGTCTAAACTTCACAGAAGAAACCTGTTCCTTCAACTTTCAAAAAAAAAACAATCACAAGAAAGCAATATGTAAAGAACAGAAGGAAGCAAGAACATAATTATCATAAATATGCATATGCTTCATAATGCACCATAACCATGCACAAGAAAGCATACAAGATCACAAAAATTGAGAAGTACCTCCAAAATTTTTAAGTCTGCCTCATCAAAGAAGATGCACAGCCTAGTGTCAAAAGATGCATTAAAATCATCTATCACCGGGACTACTCTTGGTACGTTTGGCTCAAATAAGTTCACCTGCAAGAGTTAAAGTGGAATACAATTACTATAATATACACTAAAATACAAAAAGAAAAAGAAAACAAGCTAATAAAAGCTTATCTAATATAATAAAAGCTAATAACAGAAAACAAGTTAATATAATATACCTTAAAACCTGTCAATTCAATCCCAAAGCAATTATAGGCATCTTGAATTTGAAATTTTAGTTGGGTGCCATTTATGAGATAAGTTGGGCATATGTTTTCCAAGCAGAGTCTGCTATTCAATATCGGAGAACTCTCCTGCTGAGTCTTGGATTGAAGGAAAATTTTATCAAATTCCAATACCTGCCACATTATTTTTTGTATAATTATTAAAACACCAATAGAGAGCATAATGTAGAAGATCAACACTAGCAAAAAGATTAACCATAAGCAAAAATAATTACAAAATGCCAGAATGCATAAATAAACCTTATCCCATAAAGTGTGTTTAGATCAAGTATCTAGGAGAAAGCCTCGTGTAATCTTAGAAAGATCATAACAGAGTGGCTTCTACCTATTTCTATTCATGTATTTAAGTTTGGATATCAGATTGGTTACCCACTGATACTGACTGGGAAAGAACAATATGGAAGGTGTTAAGGGGCTGGTACCGGTCTTCTCTTCCTTTTCTTTCATATTATTCTTCACTTCCATTTATCTCACTCAAAATCCATTGATACTTCCTATTCTTCCTCCTACTGGTAGATATGTCACAATACCAACATCCGCACTTGCAATATTCCCGTCACAAAAAAGATGTGGCAACAAAAGATATACTTTCCAGTTTCCAGTTTCCACAGATATAGATAGGCATTCACAAAGAAGGTCACCAAGAAAGATGTACAACACCTCAATGCAAAAGTACCAGAGAAAATCATCCAGAAAAAGCTTGACTACAAATATGAAATAAGAATGATTTCAGCTTCCATTTTGATCTGCACCAGAACTGCTGAAGCTACACAACCCAAATCCACAGCATCCGGCTATAAAGAACATGTACTACCACTATAAGAACTCAAAAGACATAAAAGCAATAACATGTAAAATATAGAATGGAACAGAAGAAAGTAGTTTTTTTCTATAAATCTCATGCTTTAAAATTCTATGAAAACTGAAACATGTATAAAAGAATTACATCTACAATTTTTAGGGAAACCGAATCATCACTTTTCAGGATGTTGCATGAGTAAATCAGCATACAAAACGATTGCTCAAATATAAATTTTTGACAATTTTTGTGCTCCTTTCACATGATACCATTAATCTAATAAGGTAAGATTTCATGCATTTAGATGACAAACGTTCTGCATATACAGAACTTCTTATGACTCTTGCACATGAACTTATATCATACACACAGCTTTTGAAACCTCAAGACAAAAACCAAAATTAATGTCTGAAATTGAATGTGATAATTTGAGCTTTTGTATAGAAAGTGTTGCAGAAGAATGTCACAATACATAGAACTTGATCAATCAAAGTTCACTATTGAAACAATCCAAAAGCTGCGATAACATAATAGTTGCATTTAAACTAGTCTAACATAAATAGTAAATCTACAATCACGATAATGTCTAGATCACAAATGCATTTACCATATTGAGAACTTTTTGCTCCTCATTTTGCAATGGTAAATTCAGGATAGCTTTGTGAATAGTAACATCCCAGTACAGCTTCTTATGGTTACAGATATAGTACCTACAGTTTGAACCAAAGAATACAATGTACTTATATCAGGAAAAGTAACTTCCTTGCTATACATGTATAATGTCATAAATTCATACTTGGTACCTGAAAATTTCTAGGCAAAAAATAATTGAAAACTTACTCAAATTTTGCAAGCAATCTAGCCTCAAAACTTTTCAGCTCATTTAGTGATGACAGCACCTGCCACAGAATCACTAACAAGTCACATTTGTGATCACCACAACTGCATAGATGGAATAATTTAAATGCACTATTATGGATGGAATAACAATGAAAAATTATGCCAAGAAAATTCCAACAAGAAGTGGTGCAGATAGATGTCGGAAGAATTACAAGCAGAAGCATGTGTCTGGGAGAGAGAAAAAGCAGACATGACAAAAGGCATTTAAAGAACAGTTAATAAAATATGACTTACACAAGAACCAAAGTATTGTGACCACAAATACTTGAATAAGAATTATTTTTTAACATACAGCTGTAGAGGATAGCATCAACCACTCGGGATAAGACTCAAATATGAATTTGTGCAACCAAAATAGGCACAAGAACGGTTGTCTAATTTTGATCTCTCTCCAAATTTACTAAAAAAAAAATTTGGGCCTTAAGTCGTAACACCACCATACTTTTAAGCTAGTGTTGTCTAATTTTGATCTCTCTCCAAATTTACTAAAAAAAATTCTGGGTCTTACGTCGTAACACCACCTTACTTTTAAGCTAACAGTAAACGCATGATCATGTAAAAGTGGAGCATATGTATATCAAGTTCAGATGTTAATAAAATATAGGAAACTATATGCCTAAAGCAGACCACTTGATCATTTTTTGTCAACCTATCTGGATTCTGGGTGGTACTAAGCCCTTATCCAATGCAAATTCAGGTGACAAATTGATCGACAATCTTATTAGACATGTAGCAATTGTCTTCTATTTGAAATACATATCCAGGATAAGCCACCTTGCAGCAGATCTAAGCACATCTTGCAGATTTGTTTCATTCTTTCGAAATGCACCACAAAATCAAAATAAATGACTATCCAAATAGAATCATAACTTTCTTTAAATGTTGACATTCCCCCACTCAGCTAAATATGCATGGAAGTTGTTTAGAGTCACATTTGAGAATTGTGTGTGTTCCCATAAATGCCTAGAAAGTAACTCACTAATTTTTTACTCAGTTTCAATTTTTAATTATATATAAAATACAAGTTTAGCAACACCAAGAGATGTGCCGAAGGTACAGTTAAGATTAAGGTTTAAAATTAATGGCTAAAGGACTTGTGCACCAATACTTGGTAACAGTCAGTACGGAATGACCAAAGAGAGAAAAAATAGGAAAGGAAGAGAAAAATAAGAGGAGAACACTATCACGAACGGTCGTCGCGCACCCGCAACAACTCCGTTCAACGAACCGTTTGGCACTCTCATCTACATGTACAATTGCTTGACAGCATGTTTTAGCTTGGTTTTAAGTCCTTTTGTTTGTAAAAATGTAAGTTCGAACAAGTTGCAGTGCTACAATGCGACCGCTCACCGAACCGAGCAAAACAGCTACGTTTTCACGTGCCACGATCTGTTTTCTGCAGCCCGCTGCTGCACGCGAAACGTCAGCCATCTCAGCACCCTGGAACCACCCGGGTGGCACCATGGGGGATGGGGCTTCGGTATAATGTCGGGCGTTGAACAACCTTTCGCAAGTTTACACGTTACCTTGACGGGAACTTGTTGTCGCGCCCGGCACTCGGTGAGCAGCTGTTTGTGGACTTGCAGTTGTTCGTTCAACCCTCTAAAGTCCTTGTTTTCCTCCTCTCCCTCTTTTCTCTTATGCACGCAAGGTGCTTGCTGAATTGCTTGTAAAGCTTCTCCTTTTCACGAGACGTCAGGACTTGTCCGTCGCTCGTTCTTCGAACTAATCAACTTTCTCTTTTACAGTCCTTCGGGACCTGCGAGAGATTCAAGTGGGCTGATCTTTGCGAACACAAATCGCAAGGGCGAAGCGCGACTTAGGCAACGCAAGCTAAGTTCGCGTCTTTGCTGCAAGGGTGCTTCACGACTTAGGCAATTCCAGCTAAGTCTGTGACAACACGGCACCATGTGTGAAAGAGGTGGCAATGATGCATGGAGGAGACAGCAGCAACCACAAAGTTAGGAGTCAAAAATGGCAAGGACACAAGGTGGTGGATGCAAAGGCCTCAGTATGGCAAGGAGAAGGCTACAACGAAGGCAAAGCTGGTGGCACAGAACAAGCCTCCCCAAGCCCATATTCAAAAAGGAAGAAAATATTATAAAAATAGTATCAGTCAGTAAACATCTTACTGGGCAATGTTATCCTCGTAGGACACTCCTGGTATCGAACAATACCAGGCTAAAACAAAATATACAGGTTTTCAGAAGCAAAAGTTTAGATATTTTGAGTAATAATAGCATGTTTTTATGGTGATTGTTGTTGTTGGTTAAATTGATTCTTGATCTATCTCACACAGATTACAGCGAGATGCTTCCGAGTTCCAATGTTCCTCTAAAGCCAAAATAAATGTTAATGAAAGTAATATGATGTAGGCTAGGGTGTGAGGAGGATTTTGGCAACAATCAATCAATATGATGAAAGATGAGACAAAGAAAATGCAGAAAGGAGATTTGAACTCACTCTAGCACCTAAGATTTGAACAACAATTTCAAACCATCCTAGAAAACGTTAATTAGTTATTTCAATAAATTCTGTCACATCACCATCATTAAAAAAAATGTTTTTCACCTAAATCCATGAGAAGGATGTTTTGACGAATGGGTTGCTCTATTTTTTATTCAGCATGTTCCCAGCATCTATCAAATGGATTCTGGTGAAGAAACTTGATCTTGATTACTTAATTTCTTGCTGCAAAAGCTTTCAACAAAATTTCTTTAGGCTTGGAGACTAAAACCAGCAGAGTTGGTATCCAGAATATTCCATAAGATGTAACATCATGTAGTAAAGGAGACTGTTAACTGGCTCAAGTACTTCCATACGAAGATTTAAGCATCTTGTTCAAAAGTTCTTAAAAATATTGGACTCTGTTTGATAAGTGCTTAAAACGCAACAAAGATGGAGAAGGAAGGATGTGCAAAACTGCAACATAGAACCTGTCAAATATTAGAACCTCAAAATATCAGGTTGACCTACAATGCATGTATGCTGCTTCATGATAAATCAGACAGTGTGACTTAATGAAAAGCCTTTGTCTATACAATACAAAAAATGAATGACGGCCACAAGAACACTGATAAGAAAAGCAATGCCCAGAGGTGAAAGTTGCAAGCTTCACTTTAACACCACTAAGAAAATGCAACATACAAATGCCTAACTGCTGGAGACAGATAAATCATTTCAGTTCAAAGAAAACAAAATTATCAAGTTTTTAAAAAGCATAAATATAAATTAGCAGAACTAAAAATCATCCCAAAAGATGACTCAAATAATTGATGAATATTCAAGTTATTCTTACCCTATCTTGCTGGAACTGGAAGGAAGTGACAGCACGGTAAAAATGCTGAATATAGAAAAAGAATTCCTTTTCAAAACCAGCTTCAAATGGCTGGAGCACAATCTAATCACATAAAAAAGCTAAATTACAAATCAAGTTAAGATTATACGCCATGTCCAAAATACAAGTCTGCAGCTCTGGAACCCAAATGGGAATAACATGAAAGCATATTTGTCCTTTTCTTCTTCAGAAAAAAAATAAAATACCTTGATTGAAACATCATACTTTTGGTCCAAATGAGGCATATTTACATGTACACTAAGACATGGCAACAGAGACGTGGTCAGATTTTCCTCATTGATTACCTGTGAAAAACAAAGCATAAAACATGCTAGGGCATAAAATGTCACAACTTTTAGCATTAGCAACCAGAACTAAACAGAAAAAAATGGAAATTTGACCTTCTTATCCATCAAAATAACGTTCTCATTGCTTGGGTTGACAATCTTAATAGAACCTATCGAGGCAAGAATGGCTGCAGAATCATCCCAGAATTCACATTCAAAGACAAATTCACTGCATATTGCTGTACCAATCCTCTTGTCAGATGCTCTAAAACAAAGTGAACAAAGATCAATGTAAAAATACCACTGAGTAATACATATCATACTATCATAGAACAATGAAAAAAATCAACTATTATCAACCACATATAGATTTGACAAATGATTCAAATTCAAACAATTAAGTTCTACATAATATGATGAAGAAAAAAACCATATATGCTTCAATCTTTAAAACTTCATTCACTAGAACAAATAAAAACCTGACAAGACTAAAAAGTGATCATGAACTTTAGTCATTGACCCATCAAAATTTTCCTTCTCTAAAAAAGAAAGCAGCTAAGGCAAATTTACTTTCTAGTTTCTACCATCACAACCGTGGTTCAAAACTTCGACTACTGGACCTGTACCAGTCCTTGGCTGGACTAGTATTAATCTGGTATATACCGGTGTACCAACATATGATACACCAGCCGAGGAGGAAAAGAAGAGAAAGAAGAGGAGAGGAGGAGAAAAAGAGCAGACCAGGAGGACATGGAAGAGGAGGCAGAGGAGTAGAAGAAGAGGAGGGAGAGGAGAAGAAGCATTGGACAGACGGGCAAGCAGGTAGCACAAGATGAAACCCCTTTTTTATCAAAAGAGAGACGGTATTAACCAGTGATTTAAAAAGGCGCTCGGGCGCTTGCCAGGCGCTCGGGCGAGGCGAGGCGAGGCGAGGCCCGAGCGCCTCGCTAAACTTCCAAGCGGCACGCATCAAAGAGGCGCCGCCTAGGCGCTCGCCCGAGCCTAGGCGCTGGGCGCTTCAGGCGAGCGCTTGGGTTAAACCAGGCGACCGAACCAGGATTTTAGGTCTGGTTCGGTCTCCAGTGGTTAGTTCGTTCAATCGAACCAACTAAAATCGATATAAGCTATCGCTGCCCAACCCTAATCGACTAACCCTGCTTGTTGCCGCTGCCGCTCCCACACCCGCTACTCGCCGCTGCCACTGTCGCCGCTCCTGCTCCCGCTCCCGCTCTCGCTCCTGCTCCCGCTGCCGCTGTCGCTACTCGCCGCTCGCCGCTCCCGCTACCGCTGCCTCCTTACACTCCCGCTACTGCTGACTCCTTACACTCCCGCTCCCACTGTCACTGCCTTCTTACACTCCCGCTCCTGCTACGCTCGGGCGAGAGCCTAGCGCCTCGGGCGTTTTTGGACCTTGGCGCCTAGCGCTTTTTAAATCACTGGTATTAACTAGAACACTGAAACCCTACATGAAAAATTAATAATAATTTCAAATCAGACTTACCACCCTACATGACAATTGATGAGGAAGATTTTTTTCCTCAATCAATAAGAATAAAGAATGTGTCCACAATTACTTAAAACAGAATCAAATTGACAAGCCAAAACATTGAAACTATATGAGTTGTGCATATAAAGACACAAGATTGGTATATGTTAAAAAAATCAATTTGATTTTATACAAAAAAATCAACCAAAGAATCATTATAGACAATTAACAAAAATAAATGGATTAAAAATATTAACACATGGTTTTTTTAATTAAAATTTATGAAAGAGTTCCTACTTCCTGATGACTATGTTACTCTACCGTCAAAATGGAATATCAAACATGACAAAGGATCTCTTGTATAGGATACTACAACAAGCCATAATGGGATCAGCTATATGGATCTTTTGCTAGTTGAGCTATGTAAAAAGCTAAATCTATACCTTTAGTTGAGCTCTGTATATGGCTAAGGCTATGCCTTTAGTTGAATTAATAATTCAATATGGGATAAGATTATTTTAAGGATATATTTTAAAAAAATTCAGACACAATAAATAATATATTATAGATCTTTTATACATTTTAACTGAAGTTTAAAATATTGATCGGCAAGTATCTCCAACTAGTATTTTCAGGTTCAATCAAGTACCGATATAGGATAGGTTACTGAAATCAAATGTATAGGTTACCGAAATTGGACTGATATTTAAATTCTTGATACAAACATATTTAAGTAATTTGAGATCATGTCAAAATAAGTCCAGTTATTTTCAAAGTATTGTACTTTTAATTTATATTATCTACTTTTTCTCTTTCACTCCCATTCTTCCTTCTTCTCCGCTCTTCTTCCATTCTCATGTCTTCATCTTAAATTCCTTTTAGAATATAGTTTGAACAGGATCCCTTGATATCCAAAATTCCAAATTCCACGACTCTGGTTAGATCCCAAGGGTCCCATGATGTTTGGCCAATCTATAACAACAGAAACAAGTGAAAATGTCCCAATTATTGCTTGCCTCATCTCTCTTAGAAATAAGTATAAACACTAGATTGGTCTTATGTACCAATAGCAATGGAACATCAGCATGGGCAGAAGCAATAACAAGGATTCTCACCTCCTCCTCCTCACCTCCACTTACGTTGTCGCTTTGATTCTTCTTTTCCAAGATGTCCTACCATAATTGACAAGAATCTAAATAATTCCTAGTCATTTTTTATTAACCCCCACCATGTTAGTATCAGCCCATATTAGCACCAATGTTGTTTCATGTTGACAAAGTACGGTGGGATTAAGGGCTGTGCCAGAACCAGTACCTAAAGATATAATGTAGCAACTTTGAGAAAGGAGCTTTTAGCAGTTACATTAATGTGTCATCACCCATTCAGATTATGGAACTCTCAACAATAAAAAGATTGCATAAGGATAAATCCTTACCTTTGTGCAGTCATCATGGACAAACCCACAAGGTTGTATACTCACCACAAATAATCATTAAATAAGTTGTCTGCTAATAGGCCCATCTTGTTATTTTAGGCAAGACGACATTTTTTTTCACTAATGAGATTTAAATAGGTACAAACTTTAAACTTTTCTCTACAGAAATAAACTCTAGAAATCAAGCAGTTGAGGATAATAGGACTACAAGTTACTATGTGAACTCATAGGGAAGCATAGAATATCAATTAAAATAAATTATAAATGTACGAAAAAGTTATCTAGTCAGCTCTCTTGCATTGATTACTTGATAGGAAAGGAGCAAGATCGTATAGCAGTAGAAAGATCAAATAATGAGAGGCATCTAAAACACTATATGAACATTATATGCTCCATAAAAGAAAAGGTTGCATAAGATAAATACAAGGCCTGTCTCCATGAGAGTGTTGAGCAGTTAGGAATTAAATACCCAAAAAGTTTGACACCATCGAGATCAGAAATTTGAGATAGACGAATACAGTTCCTCAATTAAATATGTGAATGTTGTGATAAATTTTTAAACAATCAAATAGTGTACATTTTACATGCCAAAACATATAGGAGCATTTTCGTCAAAAGATAAAACGAGGAAAATGAGCCTATTTCAGGTGAACAACGAGTTGAAAGGTGATGTACAATATACATGTAGTGTTGTACAGACTCTTCAAAACATTCATTTGGAAATTATTCTTCTCCTATCCCCCATATCTCCATCATGTTTCTACACTGAAACAGTTCCACGGATATCCTTGCATAAGCGACCACATCAAATAATAGTTTTCACATCCATTCAACACTGCTGGTAAGCCAGGTAAGTCGGTATAAATGGGAGGAAACATCGAGTATGATTTAAGGCATTGTCTCATATTGTCAAAGAGTGATTAGTTGATCCTAGTTTGACCATTGATATTGCCTGCAACAGCGCTTAATGGCAGAAACAGATCCATCCATATTGCCAAACCCAAAGAGTTGGGATTGATGGCTTCTTGTTACAATCACGAACATAACAACAATATGGAAATATATTTTGAGATAATTTATTTCACAAGTGAGAATTCTGCTTGCATATTTATACTTCTTAATCTCAAGGGTGTTAAAAGCATGTACAATATATAAAATACAATGTCTTAAATAAAGCTTGATGAATATTTATTTACTCCGAATCATTATGCAACATTTTAAAATTTTCAGCTCCACCAGTTCTTGACCAAATCATATACCAGCTTTCACATCCATGAACTAAATAAGTTATCTATGAATTGTGAAAAGTTCAAAATTAACATATGAAGTTCACAAGCATGATTAGAAACAATCTAGATCATAAATCCTTCTCAAATCATGTTTCCTATGGCCTAATCAGTGTCCTAGAGGATGGCCAAGAGCATGTGTCTAAGGGTACAAAATCAGCCATCAATAAGTTCACCTGCTAAGTTTGTTCATACAAGATGCCTATGAAAAGCCTCTCTTTTTTTAATGAAATGTCTGATTGGAGGTAAGATGATAAAAAGAACAAGCACATCAACCGACCAAGCTAAAGCAACCATGTCCTTCCCCATTCTCAACTGTTACAATTAATTGTCTTCAAATTGTTTATTTCCAAATTTATGCTAACTGCATAAAGTCCTCTTCAAGTATCGGTAAATGAGATGTCATAAGTTCTTTCTATCAAGGTTTGCCTTTTCAAGTACCAGACCCGTTTCGGCAATCTGCTGGAATGGTATGTACCAGTGTACCAACACATAGTATGCCGGTGCATACCGGTATTTCGACAAGGAAGAAAAAGAGTGTGATGAGGAAGGGGCGGTGGAGGAATAGAGGAGGAAGGAGAAAGGAACAAGGAAGAAAATGAAAGAAAAGAAGAAGTACAACAGCAGTGTACCTGGGAAGCAAAAGCAGCGACAACATCGCAGCTGCGAAGAGGCAGTGCCACTGTAGCATCACAGCAGCGAGAGGCAACAGCAAGAGCTGTGGCATTGTACACGAGAAGAGGGCTTGTGAACCCCTATTTTGCCTTTTTTTTCTTTTTAAACACTGAAATGGACTGGGCCCACCAATTTTTGAATTTTTAACTATTTTAATCGGACCACTCGAAATGGGGGTGGTCCGTGTATCGGTCCACACCCATACTGTACCATTTCTCGTGGTACAACAGTCACTGCTTTCTATTGTTATTGCCAAATACTATACTGGCAACAAGAACATGTTTTCTTATTTAGAACCAAGACCACACCCAATAAGCATCATGTCACATGTGGAAGTAAAAGATAGTGTAACACAAGGTTTGAAATTTCGTACCGTACCAATATATCGAGCTTTGCACAATACAATACGGTATGGTGTATCGAGCGGTACATCAAGGCATACCGAACAGTATGCCTAAAAATATATATATAATTAATATATAAAAATATAAAATATATATTTTTTATATATAAAATATAAAAATCAATATATAATAAATATTTTAAAAAAGGCGTACGCAGCCTCAGTGACGTCGCCTCCTCCTCTTCTCCTCATAGCCTCGTCTGCTATATTTGGCGAAGAAGACGATGAAGACGTCGAAGGCCACAAACATCTCTAGCCTTCAGCGAAGAACGCGGCGGCTAAGAAGGCCACAGAGTCGCAGACGAGGCGATGAAGGAGACAGCCTCTTTCGCTGCTCTAGCCGCTCCCTCCCTAATCCCCGCACCTCCAGATCCTCCTCTTTACGACTTTCCTCGTCGTTACCTCCTGGATCGGGATCGTCGAGGGAGGGCGACACCGGATCGAGATCGAAGAAGGGCATAGAAACAAGTTCTCACCGAGGTTCTCCCGATTCTCCCTCTTCTTCGAACGCCCTCTCCTTCTTCGACGCTTCTCCCTTAGTCTCATCGTAGCCAAGCTGGTACCGCCCAGTGGCAGGCGGTAACAATCGAAATTTCGATTATTACTGACTGAAACAACCTCGTATCGTCCGATACGAGGCTATAAAGAGCGGACCGCCCAATAGCGAGCAGTCCACGTACCGGTTCACGGGCGGACCGACACATACCACCCGGTACAAGTGGTACGATTCAAAATCGCAAACCTTGACTGTACATCATATTCCAATTTTCTATATGAAATCAAATGTTAAAAGACTCACTTTGCTTATCACAAATTAGAAAATGTGCTAGAAAATTGATAGAACATGCAAAATAAGATAGAAGGACCTATTACTTGGTTCTGATTGAGGTGATAATTTGACTAATATTGAATCTAACTGAAGATGAGCAAGATCCGCTCCTAATTGAAGAATCGCCAGACAAAGAAGATGTTGGGTGAAACTCAGTTGCTTCATAGATATCCTGCACAAAAGAAATAGATGAAAACTGAAAGAAAGGGATCACACTGGTGACAAAATCAATACAACCTTAATAATGTCATCAGAAACAACGCCCGCAAATGAACCAGTGTCTGACGTTCCACCAGCTCCAAGCATGCCAAGAGATAACCAATTTAACCAACTAGGTGCTTTGGTTGAAGTCTGCTCTCCATTTTGGTTCTCTTCTTGAGCAGACTTAACACTAACGGGAACCTCTGAATTTATCAACAACTCCTGAAACAGAATCTTATATTAAAAAATTAGCCCTAGACAGTTATCAAAGAAATCTACAAATATA
Source organism: Musa acuminata AAA Group (assembly GCF_036884655.1). Lineage (NCBI taxonomy): Eukaryota > Viridiplantae > Streptophyta > Magnoliopsida > Zingiberales > Musaceae > Musa > Musa acuminata. The sequence continues at coordinate 52,266,311 of NC_088334.1, read as the reverse complement.
ATTATTATGATAGAACATAAATAGAAAATCAATTCAGAACTTAACGCCATGAGCAATGTGATGAAATTTTTGTGGTGAAAAGATTATTGTCACCATTTCTTCATAAAAATACAAGACATATCTTCAATATCAAAATAATTTGTGATTCAACAGTTAAAAGTATTTGGAACTTCCAAGTCAACGAAGATGACTGCCCTGAATTTGTGATTCAGGGGAAGTTATCATGGTAAGTCAATAGATTTAAATTACAGAACCTTCAGTCATCATAGATGATGACTTTTGTGACACAATTATTTTGGCAGCAAAATATCTCACAATGGATTAATTGTCAAGACTAATATTTCCTTATCCTTCTATAAATAAAAACACCGCTTGTATTCATTCTTTCCACTTCATCCACAAATAAAAAATAGTTAGAACTTCCAAGCGAACGCAAAACAATAATGCAGAACTTATGAGGTCCTTTACATCATAATCTAACCCTATAATATTGGATTCACCTTCATTGAAAATACAGCATCGTTTGCACCACCCACAACCCAGGTAAGTGTTTTTCTTTTTTTCTTTTTTCTTTTTTTTTAATCTGGTCCCTCTTTGTCATTCTTTTTTGTTTTCCCTTTTTCCTCCCTGACAAGTCCCACCACTGCTTCCATTATTGTTAACAATAATTTAGTTTATCTGAAGCCTTAAAACCATCAAATCAATGATCTAGTCTTCAAGCCTGCAACAATATCTTAGATCTTCCCACAATTTCTTCATGTCAGAGAAATTTTTTTATTTATCTTCTTATTGTTAACCATCTTGAAATTGGAGAAAACACAAATGATCAGGCTGTTCTGATATCAACAGATGCACTGGATCATCCAGCACTTACTAGAAAGGGAGAGGAATGAAATTTGAATAGATCAATGTACATAGTTGCTGCTATGGCAGAAGTAAAGATGACAAGTGTTAATAGATAAGAGGAAAAAAAGTTAACCCAGGATATCTAAGGAAAACAGGGAATAGATGAAACAGAAATGAACAGCAATTCTGCATTATGAATGTGAACATAAAATATTATCATCAATATTACAGCCTGAAGAACAAAGTCAAGAAACAAAATCATGAGTGATATAAATTATACTGGCCAATATGAACCTATATGAGATAAATCAGGTATCTGAGCAAGATGTTTAATTATGCCTACAGTGTAAACACATCAGATGATGGCAGAGTGGCAAATTTGATGTTAGAATTTCTTTCTGTTCTCAAGAGACAAGATTAGGAATGTCGATCACTATACATTAAAAATATATGGTGCTATTTAACAATGATAAACCATAAGTTCAGCAATAGCAGTAGATACTGTTCGCCAAATGGCAAATAAAAGGGAGGTTCAGGTCAAAATATATTTCTATTCTTTTCCTAAGGCAAGAAATCAGAGTTATACATTTATTTTAAAGAAACAAATTAGAGTCATCATTGACAGACAACAACAAGGCACCTATAGAAAATCTTTTTTTGGTAATCTGTTAATCCTACTGTAAACAGAAATCAAGAACTGACGTCAGATAAAAATGATGGAGAAAATAACAGTAAATAAGATGTTCTTCCACCGTTAGTAAACACAAATGTAGTCAGAAACAACACCTGCAATTGTTGCTCAGCCAAAAACCTGTAGCTCAAAATATCATCAATATCACATTCTTTGTCCATCTCCTCCAGCTCTTGCAGAATATCTTTGCTGACAAGCTGACAAGAGGCCACTTGGACATAAGCAATTGCATATATCAGAAAAATATAATGGCTAAAATTGCCAAATTGTTGGATGACAGATAGAAATTCAAAGATATAATGGATGAAAATATGAGTATTCAATTTCCAATAACACTAAATTTCAGCAAATAATTTAAGCATAATACTCTAACCCTTAAGATTAAAGGTAGTAAGATCACAAGTGCAACACATAGTTAAAAAGACATGTTAATTTGAAATGAACTTGGGAGTTCGAGATCTATGGTGCTATACACTATAACATAATGGTTTTCTAAAAATGAAATAAAGAATAGAATATAAATGATGCAGGAGAAGATAGATATGGGCTCAAGTTGTTCAATTTTAACTTGTTACATTAAGACTTCCCAGTAACTAGAGTAATAAGGCATAAAACAAAGGAAAAAACACTTCCCCTCCAAAAACAAACATAATGACATGAATTCCTAGAAAGTAGCTAATGACATAAAGTAGCCAGAACTCAAAACTGACAAAAGTAGAAGTCAATTCCTCTATTAAGACAATTGCATCAGAAAACTAGACTTAATTCTTATTTTCAGCATCATTTTTCATTCCTTTTCTTCAGTGAAAAGGATATACACTTCATTAAAATATAAAAACAAGACATATATATATATATATATATATATATATATATATATATATATATATTCTTGGAGATATAAAAAAATAAAGTGAATAAATAAATGCTACAGATGGGAAAAAAAAGCTATAGCCAATTACAAGGCTTCAATCAGGAAAGAGACTCATTATGAGATGAATGAAGACTGAAGAACTCAGACTTGATTGAAACCCAATAATATGACCATAATCTTGGAACAGAGAAATTTATGGAAGAGAGCAGAGACAAAAAGGAGGACCATCATAACTGAATATTGTAGTGTTTGTTACCAAAAATATTACAACATGTGGGACAGAAAAGGATTATCCACATCTAAAATTTGTAGGAATGTCAGAAACAAGCCTCATTAACATGGTTTGGAAGGTTTCAGTTGTTTAGTCTGACAAGAAGTGATTCCAACACACAGCAAAACGGCACTTAATAAAATGGTCAATGGTCTTGAAATTGATGAAGCAAAAGACAGTTTTAAAGCAATTCACTAGCAACAACAACTTCCTTCTTACAGAATCTACTCTGAGGACAAACCATATCAAGCTCAAAATATGGGAAAGAGCAGGAGTTTACTAAAGGAAAAAATAAGCACCTTATGCTACCATGTTTAAGAGATCTGTAGACTAGAACTCATTAGATTTCAACTTTCAGAGAAAACCATCTCTAGAATCACAACCATGGATGAAACTAAAAGAAGCAAGAGATTAGCAAATTCCATGAGTTTGGATGAATCAGTATTACTTCTCATAATGTTCCAACATGGACCATCAGAGGAGCCTCTCCTCAGGGCTTGGTCCTGATGAAAGCATATGAGATCACTGTAGCCAAGCATAGAAGAAGATTGGGAAAGTTAAGCATTGATCTAATCCAAGGACTTCTCCAAGTGAGATTACTTGTTCACTTCATTGCACACTGTGCAGAGCCCCGTAGAGGAATGATCCACATGGAAAAAAGTATTCAAAAGTCTATTGTCAAATGGAAGATTTTTGACACCACGTTCCAATAAAGCAAGATTAAGATACATCAACATGATACATCTAAGCTTTCCTGATCCTTAGTTTACCCAAACCAAGCTCCAATTGACATAAACAACCCTGAAAGATTTTCTATTACCTCTCCAAAACAAAATATTATGAAAAACACCAATACTGTTGGTAATCCACCAACACAAAAAGAACACCAGAGGTTTACTAGTATTCCCCTAGAGGAGAAGAAAGAGCATTTCAACTAGGAGTCTGCAATCAAACTTCTTAACAAGTGGTAATTAATCCAATTTTTCAATGGAGTTAAAGGCAAAGAATCAGTCATTTCAATAATACGTCAAAGTGGGGCATGTCAATCGATGAGTTGGCCAAATGGAACAAATATTGTGACCCATGGATATTTGCTTATCTATAGAGAAATTATACAAAGCACACCAAATCAGATAAGGCTGAGATTAGGTTTAGTGTCTATTACCTTCATTAGCAATTTAGCAGCATAAAAGAGAATAGCATGTTCAAGTATTGAAATACCCTGGATATTCTCTTTAATGAATGTTAATAAAGTAACCAGTAGAGACTTAAATCATATAAGGATAAAATTTGGGTAAGTGATGTCCTCTTCATTGAAAAATGAAAATAGAATAGTATGATCCATGTATTCAAGCAAATTAGTGTAACCTCCCTTATCATTGGAACAAAGGCGCAAAGAAAGAGTGCCAAGAAGAATGGTCTCATTGCTTTACATAAGGCTCCCTCGGGCAAGAAATCAGCCACTAGAATTGGTATTCATAAGCAAAACAAACTTTGAAGGAAGAAATGCAGGCATTTGCTCAAGACCATCTATCTAGTTATAAATCCTTTATCTGTGAAGACATCAAGGATAAAGCCACAGTAAATTTTGTCAGATACTATCTATTAGAACTGCATCATACATGAAAAAGTAATCCAGTAACAATTACAAGAGTCCTGGATGGACCAACATTTAAGAAAGTAAGAAACATGAGCAATAAGAAGTTACAACTATACCTGATCTTGCTGTAGTAATTCCAACTTCCTTTTGTACAACTTGACATACTTCTGGCAGCAGATTCTGCAATAAGATAAATGCATATAAAGGTTCATTTATTCAACCAAAATCATATATTTAATCATCAACAAAGAAAAGAACCTATCAACCAAAAGAAAGCATTAGTTAAACATCAATGAATTTAACCAGGTTTGTAAGACTGGTGATTGGTCCTCTACCGCATAATTCCACGAACTTTTAGACACAGTCTTATACCTAAAGATCAAAATGTGATTCTAAAGAAGACAAGATAGTGGAGGGTGATCACTTAAGAAATATTAGAGAAGAAGAAGAGGCATAATTGCATGGTAGCATCTTCAGCAAATAAATTTAAACAGTTGGTTCACTCAAAATATTATCTCAAGTCCAAATGCCAATACACAACCTATTAGCATATTAATCTTAGATTAAAAATACTCAGCAGCACAGCCTTCTACAGTATAAATTTAAATTAGAGCATCAGAAGATCTTGAATCTATCAATATTAGTCATTTAGCTAATTTTCACACACCATAATAGAATTCCAAGTAATTAATTTATTATACTGGATTATCTAAATAAAATTATGGATCACAAAAGTCAAAGCAGCACTGCACTTGGCACTTAAAGAGTCAAGAGTCAAAGACTCCAACTAAAAAGCATTTCTCTGAAATCCAAAAGATATATAGCAAATTAAAGCAAGAAGCAAAAAGAAGTCAAAATCAACAAGACAGATTGTTTATAATGTTGCTGTTCTTCATGAATGTTTTCTGAAAGGCTTTTTTAGTGAATAATAAATTGCTAGTAATAAAAAAGGTGGATTTTCAACTTCTGAGATAGTATTCTTCTACATAATGTAAGGAGCACTAGATTGTTGTCTACAAACTCTACACAAGCTTCTCTTATTTATCTCGTTCAAACTCTTCTCACACTATAAATATATGAATGAACTCATCAATGAAGTGTACTATTATATTCATAATGAAAACATTTCAAGTTGATGTGTTGCTACTCGTTATAAATCTATGAGATATGTACATAAGCTACAGTTGTATAATTGTTTTCACCCACTAATTGTTCAGAATATAACTAGAATCCGTCTGTCTAACATCCTCTATGAGAGTAATTGAATTTGGGGCCTTACTCCTAAAGGTTCTACCTCTGCTAGATCCAGATACCATTTTGTGATGAAAAGTGAGCATAACAAGGAAATGGTTGGCCTGGTTGGAGGATGATATGTAGTCAAAGTACCCCTCCAAAAGTCGATTTCTTTTGTGGAAGTTGCCGCGAAACATACTTCCAACTTTGGATCTAAGGGCTAGAACTTTTCAGACTCAATTAGATCCCTGTCCAGTCCGCAAGTTATATTCTCATTCGCCCGGACACTTCCTTTTTCAATGCTTATTTTGCATTTGAGTTAGGAGAACTTGTCAAAAGCAGGTTGAAATTTTCTTTCAATGCTCTTTAATGATTGGTTTCAAAGGACTTGGCTTCAAGAAGACCAAGACTTAGAGAAACAGAAAGCCTGGTCAATAAGAAGTATCATAGGTAATTCTATGTGGTTCCTGTGGACCAATAGAAACGACAGTCACTATCACAACCACCAGCACAAACCATTTTCCTTGTTAAGTAAAGCAGTAGCTACTGCTAATGATCACTCCACCGGTCCTAAAAATTTGAGGGAATAAGAAGGCATTTAGCAATCTTGAAGAAAGTTCTACACTCAATTTTTCTATAGTGTGGTGTATCCTTTTAAACTAACTTATAATCTCAAGGCCGTGTAGTGGCAGCAAGATGCTCGCATAGGAATCTGCACAATGCCAAACATGTCAAATGCAGAGTTATATTTGAGACTTGAAAAGGGTAAGCTGGATGGGATAAAATTCATCTGGCTCAAATTAGATGGGCTGGAAATCATCTAATTGTTTGATGGGCTGGAAATCATCCAATTTTTTGATGGACCTTCTAAGGTTCCATGGCATTTGAAAGCAATTGTAACAGACATTTTGGAATTAGCTAAAGAGGTGAAGATCATAAAATTTAGCTATGTAAATACATCTCTTAAATCCCATATGCTGGCAAAAGCTGGCTGTTTAGAAAAAATAGCTCAATGCAGAGGAGTTAAATTACAGATGTCAAAGGAAAACAAGGTTTTTTTGTTGTAATAACATGTAAAAAATAAAGAGGGAAAACTCACATTCGTTTTCCAAGATTGCTCAAAGAAGTCTTTCTTAACTTTTGACGCACATCTGCTAGAACAGATTTCTGCGCATAATGCCATAGCATTCTTTGCCATCCTTCAACTTTCCTAGATAAAAAGCTTTGAGGGGGACGATACCGCCCATATCTGGAAAAAACATTTAAAAGCTGACACAAGTATAAGATGAAACAAAACAAAACATTTCATGAATAGCCGATGCCAACCACACTTAACAGTACATAGAGATAGTATTGCACTGACATGAAATGCTGTCCAGACCCTCGACAGCACATTAGCGACACAGAGCATTCAATGGAAATAAAAGCCTTGATACAATTATTTTTTGTTACATCATTTTAACAAATTTAAATATTTTCACATGCATGATTGCGTGCCAGAACTTTGGCAAAGAATTATTTGCAGAGTTATCAAAGACCATAAACAGTGATGAAATAACCAGGAAAAGCATGATTCTGTAGGTCGCCAATCATAATGTTAGAAAAAAAGGTGTCATTATACTGGAAAAGTGATATCCTAATTCCTAAAAAAGCACAAGTTTCTTCTCACTACAAAATTTATGTGAAGAAGAGATTTTGCAGACTCTTAAGTCTTAATAAATGTATTTAATGCAACATTAACTAGTTTGACAAACCGAATGTCAGAGAGCAAGGGCTAGAAATCTTCAAACTGGTGCTACAGAGGAAGTCAGAAAACAAAAGAGCACAGATGTTGATGTATTAGTAACATGGAGAGAAGGGTAGGTATAGTCAATGTTAACTAGGTGCCAATAAATAGGGTGGTGTAACAGGTTATTTAGCTACAAATTAAGAGAATAGGATATCAGGGCCATAATACAGATATATTTAGATGGAAATATGCAGATGTCAAACAGTAGGGCATGGTTGATTAGCTAAGCTGAATTTCCAATTTTCAGCCACTAAATGTGCAACTTTAGTACTATAATACTATGACAAAAGAAATCTGAATAAGCACACAAGATGAAGGACACGTAAGTCCAAGGTTCATACAAAACATGATGACACATCCACTGACATGGCCTTAAAAAAATAACTAGTGATCTTCCACAACAAACTAAGCAGACTGTGAAGTTACAGATTCGCAGACACAAACATGGACAGGGTACAAACAAAAACATATAACAGTATGAGATGCTTCTCTATAACCAGGAATATGTAAGCAAAATGAACAGAATTTCTCAGGTTCAGCAGCAAAAGCATTATTAATATAAAGTGATCCAACCAAACTGATATAGTGTATCACCTCTACTGCACATTTCACCTAAGAGGAAGAGAAGAACCTCCCAAATGCTACCAACTAGAAGTTTCTAAAAATAACAAGGTAGATATCATGTTCGAAAGTACAATGGTTATTGATGGGATAGAGAAAAAAAAATAACACTAACCAGATAGGATCAGATGAAGCAAAATGCAAATAAAAGAAAAGATTGGTACTTAGGTATAAAAGATGTATATCAAGTTTTAGCATCTGTTTCCTTTAGTGCATAGCAAGCTCATTCAAGAAAATCTAATAAGTGGCGAAAAGGGGTTGACCCATAAACATTATAATTGTTAGTTGCAAGTAATTGACGATTGACAAGTCAAAGCTGTCATTTTTACATAAAATACATAATATACATTTAATGCAGTAAGTTAAAAAGTTCACAAACTACATGAGTTTTGCGGGACTATGAATGTCTCATTATCAACAAATATTATGAGAAGTCTAGTAAGTGTCCATGCAAATTGGACTTACTTCCGTCTGAGAGTGCAGATGGAAAAATAATCCCAGAGACTCATGACTTGTTGCAACTGAATCTCATTAAAAGAGAGATCCTATTGTAGAAACAATAAGAAAATTAAAGTTACTATGTCAATCCACATGGAGCCAACATAACTATTCAAAATAAAAACTAATCATGTTAGTTTGCCTTTGTATTGCATAGGAACAAACCAAGGTAGCTATCTCCACATTGATGTCATATTGAGGTGCACCATCAAGCTTTCCAGATTTGTTTACCTACACAGATATGAACATTGCAGTCAACATAAAGTACCCTAAAATAACAGCAAAAAAAGACATACGATAATTATGTATTGCAGATGGATAAGATACAGGATGAAGTTTCTAAGAAACATAACGGTTATGCATGTAACTTTACAAGCATAAAAATATTAAGGCAGATAAAAGGATAAATCAGGATCACATACCAGCAGACAAACCATGAAGTCAAATGGGTCTACTATATAATCATATTTCTCGTCCTCTAACTTTGAATTAGAAAGCAACTGTACATTGGTACTATCATCAAGACAAAACAAACTTTGATTTTCTTCAACCAAGTTACAATAAAGACCAACTGTTGATATTTCAACAATCTTCCTCACTTGACCACCTCTATATTTCCCCATCGAGGATCTGAATCAAAATCACAATGAAGTGAAGGTGAGCAATAAAAGAAAGTCAATGACAAAACTGATTTCATAAAAGAAAAAGAAATTCTAGTATTTACTGAGAAGTTCAACCTGAAACATCAAGAAACACGAGACGTACACCATTGAAACACATATCAAAGTTCATTAAGCACAATTACAAAATAAGAGTAGTGTTTGCAACTGGGCTTTTGGAGTCGTACAAGATAAAAAGGAATGGATGAAATAAAACAAGATATAGATACATGGTTTTCAATACTAGTCAGACCAGAGCATATATTAATGATCTGACCAATCACCAATTTAGGAGAATATACATGTTAGTACCACTTGGTATACCATGTTTTTTTTATTAAATTATACAAAGCATAACTAGGCAGAGTACTGCTCAGAATCTTATAACTGTACCCAATCTGATATGTTACTGAAACTGCCATCATGCACAGTTTTAGACCAGCTGATAAATCTGTCAAATCTTAAAAAAACTAAAAAAGGATATGCTATGGCTTGGACACAGCAATAAGAAAGGAATTTTCTTGATATTGTGGTATTCCACAACATTTGGTACACTGATATGTATCTATCTGTTTCTGAAAAAAATGAAAATTCAGCCTAAATTAGACTGAAAAAAATAAAGGTTTTTGGAAATCTAGAAGAGAAGGTGGTGGAGGAGGTAAGGAGGGGAGGAGAGGAGGAGGAGAGGCTGCAATGCAGGAGAGAAGGAAAGAAGGCAGCGGAGATGCAAAGGAGGAAGTGATATGGCAACAACGGAGATGGAGGAAAGGAGGCGATGGAGGAGGATGAGGAGAAGGAAAAGAAAGTATGATCGCTAGGTCTTGCAGTGATGGACACGGGCAGCCATGTACACAAGCAGTGAAGGATGTGGGTGATGGCAGACACGGATGCACGCGCAATGGAAAGCGCACTAGCAATTAAAAGCTGAGAGTTTTAATTTATTATTTTTAAAATTAAAAAATAAAAAGGTACAAGGCTTACTGCAAATTGCACATGAACCACCCGAAATTTAGCCAGTCAGTGTGCCAGTCAGCGATTAAACCAGCAAACACTGGTCCCACCATACTGATTCCTTGAGTTGGAAGTATATATCCAGCTATAGATCATGATATATACCAAGAAAATGCAACACCCAAACAAGAAGTTGTAATGTCGTAACTATTTAAAGTTTGCTACATTGATCTTTTTCCGTCATTGAATACCGTACAAACTGCAAAGCAATATAGACGTGCTCACATTATAGAATTGATGCAGCCAAACCCAACACTCGAAGAAGCATTAGCTTTGCACTCACATTCTATTCTTTTGCACTCTCCTCTATTCTGTTGCACTAAATTCTTAAAGCAAGATTTAGTTAAATCAAGTTACTAACAAGTATTTTTTATTTGAAATTTCTAATAAAGTCATCTTAAGTCTTCCTCTAACTCTGCTTGAACCACCAATACTAATTGTCTCACCTCATGTAGCACTTATAGTTCTCCCTCTAACTTGTCCATAGCATCTTACATTTTGGGTTGAAAAAAGACTCATCAAATTCTCCTTATAGGTAAGAGAGTGTTATGGGTAAAATGACATGATTGACACCTAAGCTCCATGTGGGCGATGCGGTGGAGCCATATGGCCGACACGTTGACACCTCGATGCTGACACCTCAGCTCCACGTGGGCGACACAACGAAACCATGTGGCTGACACGCCAACCCCTCGAGGCCAACACCTCAACTCCACGTGGACGACATAGTGGAGCCACATGGCCGACATGCCAAACTCTTGAGGCTGACACCTCAACTCCACATGGGCGATGCAATGGAGCAACGTGCCGACACACCAACCTCTCAAGGTTGACATCTCAGCTCCACGTGGGTGACACGACGAAGCCACGAGTCCAACACGCCAAACCCTCGGGGCCGACACCTCAACTCCGTGTGGGCAATGCAGTGGAACAACGTGCCGACACACCAACCTCTCGAGGTCGACACCTCAGCTTCACGTGGGCGACACGACGAAGCCACGTGGTCGGACCCATGCTTTGTAGGAGGCAACAAACCAATGACGAATGGCTTCCACATGGCGTGCCCACCTACAACCGCACTTCCATGCCTTGGGACAGTTGGCCATCCTCACTGCCCAATCCACACCACGTGTACGGAAGTTAATCAATTCCGTACAGTACAGATTAGAGGCAGTTACACCCGAGATCAGCACCCTTCCGATCCACACATGTCCAGAAGTGACTCGATTCCGGACTCAGTGGGGATCAGAGACAGTTATGCTCGAGATCGGCATTCCACTCCTGCATGAACGGTGCATCATCTATAGGTAATGGCCTGGAGCGCACACTATAAAAGGGGCTCGACAGGTATGTTACGCAAGAGTGTCAATAATCAATCTGACTTGTCTAACTTGCCTACTGACTTAAACATTGAAGGGGCATTGACATGAGTGTCTCAACACAGTTTTACAAGATTCAGACTCAACTGAGGAAGTTTGACTTGATACCGACTGGGAGAAGGGCCAGGTTGGATCCCAATCGACTTGCACTTCGGACAAACAAAAACTGACTTAACAGATAGAAATAGAATTTTAGGGGTTATATTGATAACAATGTTATTGATATTTAGTAAGACTCCACAAAAGCTGGAGCCAATTCAGAGTTACATTTTGTAGCCAAAGAATCAGAAAATGCCTCTTTCTCCCAGTTTTGCATCTTCACCATTCCATCTTGTATCTTTGTCATCATGTTATGTACATCTCTAACTTCGGATATTCACTCATGGCACAAGAACCATTGGAGGAATGGACCGACATAATTGCAGATTGCTGATGTTGTACCAACTCTAATATCAAACATCAAACAGTAAGCACCAAACAAGGTTACTCCACTTTGAGAAAAAGAAAGGCTTCCAAAGAAAGATAGAGATGACAAGGAAAGATGCTATATTGCTACTTATAAAAAATTGTAGTCACAATCCAATGGCCAAGGCTCACAATCATCAGATATATATTATATGCTCCAAACCCTAATCTGTCATACAACTTACAACTTAATAGAATAAAATACCCCCAAGACATACCATGGTATTTGTCTACAGAACGTGTCCTCCAATACTCACTATTTGACCCGCAAGACCAGTGAGCTGAACCAAGTACCACAGGTGCAACACAAAGAGACCAAACGTGTCAAGCAGGGTGATGGTACATAGAAGCAGCTACCATGTACTAGGATCCTCTTCCCCATCACATCTCAAGACTAAGAAAAGGGCCATGACAAGTTGATACCCAAATAAGGGGAAAGCGCACACCCCATATTGACCAGTGGACTAATCCACAAAGGGACAAGTGTGGAGTCAAAAAATATTGAGAGAGAACTCCTACCCTTCCTTCAAATGAAAACATCCCTCTCCATTCCCTTCATTTACAATGCCAACAGCAACATGATGACTAACAAAAAAGTTCCTTTCTAATAATTTTCTCAAGTGTTACCAAGTTTTGTAGAGAATTAGACTACGCCCAAGTCAGCCTATCCCTTATTTTTAGTAAATTATATTTGATGATTTGATCCAACAGAAAACTTTGTTGTTGATGTGAACGGTTGAGTTACAAAAGGGGTATAACCGATGCACAAGGTTTCCACCAAAGTGGGGTTTGGTAAGGGTCAATGTATGCAGCTTTAGTAATTTTAGAGATTATTTCCATGATAAACACTCCTCTCTCATGTCATAAGGGAGCAACCTTGCTGTTGCACTAAGACTCGCCCACAAAGCAAACAAGAAAAAATTGATAGTACATAGAGAAATAGAACTCTTCGATGTGAAAGGCTGAGTTACATAGAGAAATAGAACTCTCTGAAACCTCAAACAAACAAGAACATACTGTTGCATGTCCTTCATCCATGACAGTACAAAAAGAGAAGTCAGAAAAGAACCGACAAAGTTCTATCTAAGCCACACCAGTGAATGAGTGCTCAGATTACATGAACCATGTAAAGAGTGTGATAACAGATAAAACCAACAACAATCCAAGAATCAGAATAAATTAGTGACTGACGATTGTGCTCTGCTGATCTGTGTGAGTGGCAGACAGATGCTGGCAGCATGCGGGTGTATAACAATAGACTCCATATATGAAGCCTGGAATATGCATGGACATATGTCAAACGACAGTCAATAAGGGTGACAGCCTGTGGCATTTACCACGCCTACCATGGCCAGCAGCTGTTTCTTGTGCATTTGGCAATCCTTGAAATTAAGTGGTCCTTACAGTTAAGTGGAAAATGATATCTAATAGAAAAAGCAGCTTTTAGGTAACAATTTCTCTAGAACCAACAAAATTATCAGTAACAAGACTATTGGAAAAAAAAATTCAGCAATTGATGACAACAAAATTAGAAAATTACCCAGTCAAATTCTGCTTCCGTGTGTCTGTCAATATTGTTAAACTGGAAAGTTTTAAACCAAATATAAATGTCTCCTGGAAAAATTCAATAAAAATTGAAATTAGTACAAAGACAATTGCAATGTTAATAAGGATCAAAAGAACTAGTGATAAAAAAGGTAGATATCGCAAGAAATGACACTTATCAAAGATACCAAAAGCCAAAAACACTTGTAAGTATACAAACATATTCTTTAGCAACAATATACCAAACAGGTTCAGCAATTTGCAAAATTATGGCTAGAAAATTATCGAACTTAAGAAAAGGATGGAACAGGATACTAAAAAAAGAATATCCATGGATTGTATCTTACTATCTTATTTAAAGTGTGGATGTTCCTCTGCAAGCTATCAACCTGAAAGCAGCAAAATTTCTCTAGGTTTAAACAACTCCAATGAATGAAAATGTTTTTTAAATTATTGCTTTGGAACCACAGAATACCAATTTTTTCCAGATACCACCAGAGTATACCGGCGATATCTTGTATTAGCTACCAAATACTCATACCAAGACCACTACTAAGAGCTCCTATCATTTTTTTAGGAGCAAAAATTCCTACAGTATAAAAAAAATGGCACCACGTCATGGAGATTATTGGTGTCTCCGTGTTTAGAACTTCTCATGGAAACTAAAGTGCCAAAGTTTACCATTGGTAAGTTTTTATGCTCCTATGGTATGTCAGCCAATAGATCTTGCCCTTTTGTGGGGTTGGGTACCGACAATGCACATTTGATTGTGTACATACTAGCCAGTTCAGGACTAAGATACAGGACCTTGTGTTATTAATTTGACCATGGATCACTACTAACTTCTTGTGCTTTTTGTCCTGTTCTGGAAACTCAACTGTCATATGTATCAGGAACAAATCAAGCCACTAAATAGCTAGCTAAAGCTTCTCTTGTACATGGCTCATCCTCAAGCACCCAGGTTGTACAAGAGCAAACTAATCATGAAACTAAGGGTCACCCCTCCAGTCTTACAAGAGGTGATCAAGGTTCGATGTCTTCTGTACCAGCATCGTACCAGTCACTTGACAAAATGGTACATGCTGATCCATACCAGCATGTATCGAGTCAGTACATCGATACGTATTGGATTTTGGTACATGCCTTTAAAAAGGTTGGAAATCAAAACAGAACCCTATTTCAGGGATTTTTTTCCCTCACCTTTTATAATTATATACAATCAAATTAGACAGCTTTACACTAAATTTAGACTATAAAACAATAAATGAGATGCAAAACGAAGATATATCTACTTAGGCCCACACCAATACATCTAGGACCGGCACGGGTCAAGTCCCCCTGATTGAATTCATTGCAATGAATGGCGTCAGTCGACGGCCAGTTGACCGGGTTGTGATAAAACTATATATTAATATGGTGCAACTGCAGGACCCATGCATGAAATTGCTCCTTCAGCATCTGATACAGTTAAACAACGAGTCACTGATGCAATAATATGATAGCAGTTATCACCTTATCATCATTGACAACCCTTGTGGGAGGAAGCTCCTGCAGCAAGTATGCACATGGCTTGTACCAGTTTAGAGAATGTAGTGGACCAGAGAGGGAGTGAGAGAGCAAAAGCAGAGGGCAGATTTTGGGGATTTGGAGGCATTTTTATAGGTTCCCAAAAGCCCTCCAGCAGTTACCTAACAACCAGTTGGTTAATCACACATTCAGGAAAGGTCATCGGCCAGTACACCTGATATTGCACCATGTATACCAGCTCGTGTACCATGCTCCATGTAGTGAGAAGTGAGAACCTGTTGGAGCGGTATATGCTGCCCTGTATGTCACGGTACAGGCAGTATTGTATACCTTGCATGATAACTATATTGTAACCTAAAATTCCAAATATCGCAAAAGGAATCCCTTGGAATGTCCATCAAGACAACAAAATATAGTATGTGAAGCATTTTAAAGGAGATACATCTCAAGGGTCACCTTTATGTACCAAAGCCAAGGGTCACATTTATGTACCAAAGCCATGTCAATCTGGGGATAGATAACACGACTAAGTGTAAAGTGTGGTATCTTGTCAACACATCAACATGCAGAATGTCAAGGATCGCCTTCACGTACTACAGCCACTAAAAATTGTGAATGGGCAAGTAACAATGAGCTGCATGCCCATTACCCCCCAGTAACCAACCAATATAATTCATTACCATTCTTACACGATTGATGGTTGTATGAAAATCCATAATTCAACCGTCATCATGGGAGTAAAGACGGTCTATATCATGGGAATTTTCTATACCAAGAATGTTAGTGTAATGGTGGTCTACCTGACTTACCTTAGATTGAGAATTTGAAACCCCATCCTATAAATTATTAGAATGTGCTAACTATCTTAGTTGGTAATGTCAGATTATTACACAACATAGGTATCAATCCCACTTTCACTACTTATCATTTGTGGAAATTAAAAAAAACAAAAGAGATTGTAGCTTATGCTCATTAACTAACACATCAAGCCATAAGGGCAGGAAGAAGAGGACAAGGATGAGAGAAGATGAGGAGAGGAGGCGACATGGAAGAAGAGGAGGGAATTAGGACGAGAAGGAAGAGACAAACAAGGAGGAGGGAGAGGAGGAGAGCACCACTAATGGGTGATGCAACTGATGACACGAAAACAGGCAGATGTGAACGGACAGAATGAGAAGGGCTCGCACAAGAGAGAGGGAGGGGTACTGTATTAGGGTTTTTACTTTTTAGATTAAAACAATAATAAAAAAGAAACATGCAGCAAGCCATGTACCACATGTGGGCCATCCAAAATTGGACAGTCCAAGTGTTGGTTCACGTCCGAACCAATAAATACCAGCCAGTGCATATGAAACCAAGTGAAATTGCATTAGTTAGCTTGAAATTATTTGCTACCCAGTAAAGCCACATCAAACATTAAAAGGAAATGATATGGCAAGCAAAATTAGCATTTTTAGAGAAAAAAATAGCTATCCACAAAAGTTACTGATAAATGAGTTGCCAGGTTAGTAGAGGCTCACAGCTAATCAATATGATGACATACTAAAAGAACAAAGAACTAAAATAAAGGTTCATTTAATTTTGACTACAACATTAGAATTGGAAAACATAAAATAATGTCACACGCACCTAAGATGCATAAAAAACATAAAATTTAGCACCTGATCTCTCTGTGAATCAATGTAGACAATGTGGACATTCCTGATTGAAACTTGGATGTTGTCAAGAATCTGTAATAACATAGGCATGTTACAAAAAATCCAATTACTAGAAATTTTTTAACAAATTTAATTAATAAGAATGATGGAAGTATATCGAAAAGTATAAACAATCAGCTGGTTTAACATGTTCACCTTTGCAGAGATGTATGAAATAAATGATTGACCAGCCTGATCATCTGGAGGAAAAAATTCAAATCGAAAGATTAACTTGCAAAAATCAAAAGAGCAGAGCAAATCAATTAAAGGACAATTTGCCAGCAAGAACTTAACATAATAAAACTGTAAAAGTTAACCATTGTTGTTATACCACCAGGACTAACTCATTAATATATTTACGAAAATATACAACTTTAACAATAGAGACTGTGTACATCTGTGCACAAAAGAAAGTAGTTTGAAGCACAGAATTCATGGTTGACAACAGGAACCACATCCACAATTGTGTCAACTAAATTTCAGTAGAAGAATATAATGATACACCATATTCATATTCAAATACAAAATTCAAAGACCTCATGTTATTAAAAGTTTATTTTAATCAACTAAATTTCAATAAATGCAAATCACTCTGTGTATTCCAACTCAAGTGCCAGTATACGTGTACAATGAATCATTTGGAAAGGTGGTGGTACAAGAAACACTGGAACAGTGCCAATCAAGGTCACTATTTTTCTGGCACATGAAGGGTCGTGTAAAACAGTATAACCTGGCTCAGCCTTGTCACAATCAGTGATTGTAATAATCCAAGCATTGTACATGATGCTTGTACCATGCTTAAAACCATGCATATCAGTGTCATTCAACAACAACAACTTAGATATAAAGTCCCAACTTTTTCGGATAAGCTATATGAATCTTTTACCGTCATTTAGATTTATAAAGAGTCAGTCATATCTATGTTAGAGTACTTAAATCATTATTTATAGTTCCTACTAAAGTATTTTTAGTCTCCCTCTATCTCTTCTCGTACCACTTGTAACCATTTCGCCTCCCCTAACTACCACAATCTGTGGCATATCTGTGTCATTATGAGATATAAACAAAACGCCAGATGATTCTGCTGTGTTGCTGCAAAATTAGATAAAACACTCAGCACCAAAAAGCTTTCCTCATGGCTCATGTGTATAAGCTTTTGCCATAAATTATCATCAAGCCATGTCAGCATATTCCTAGACATAACAAGAAGAAAAACTCATAACCACAAGAGATTTGAATAGCCATATAGGAAAAAGGTACAGTGACCACAGCGGATTGAAAAGGAGCTTTGGTCGTGGGGAGGAGAATGAAGGGGATGATTTCTTATTAGAGTGGCCATAACTATAGTCAGATTGATCTTTTATTACTAGAAAGGTAGACAAAGTTGTGTAAGGATTGAAAAGTATAACTGATTGGACACCAGCACAAAACAGATCAATCCATGTCTACCATAACCAATGATTTAAATAGGCGCTCGGGCACTTGCCTAAGCACTCAAGCGAGGCGAGGGAAGGCCCGAGCGCCTCATGTGTAGACCAGGCGACGTGCTTCACTGACGCACCGCTTGGGCGATCACCCGAACCCAAGCGTCGGGCACTTCGGGCGAGCGCCCAATTCAAATAAGGCAACCAAACAAGACTCTTTAAGTCTGGTTCGGTTAAACTGTAGATGCAATTTCTTACCCTCAAAAGCCACCCTTCACGCCCGCGTGGCCCCGAGCCAACCCTACCATTGCTTCCGCCTACGCTGCCAACGCTTTCTGTCGCTGCCTCCACTGCAGACGAAGCGGACCGAGCCTTCCTTTGTTGCGGACGGACGGGTCTAATGGCCTAGCAAGAGCCCATAGCTTCCTTCCACCGTTGCTCCATGTGCAGTTCCTTCCACTGTCGAGGGAGAGGACCACGGGTTCCTCCGCCACCAACAGATGCCCTCTGGAGCTTCCGTCGCCGCCACTGCTGTCGCGGTTGTCTTAAACTAATCCTCCACCGTTGCTGCTTCCAACTTCTCACTGTTGCCTTCTCACCACTATTGTTGTCACTTTGTACTATCGGTTTCCACTTACGGTGGCCCTTTAATCCCCCTCTATTACTATTAACAATTCTTTTCTTCCCTTATAACTATTGTTAACAATACATTTTTAATTCAATGTCATATTTTTATTGAAATAATTATATTTATTAATTATATTATATTTATTTATTTTAATATTTCAAAGCGCCTCTCTTTAGTCAGGCAAGCGCCTAGAGCTTCGGGCGTTTGGAACGTTGGCGCCTAGTGCTTTTTAAATCACTGACCAAAACTTACCAAAAAATTTCATAGAAATGCAATTATTGAAATCATGCCAACTTTATGACAAGTAAAATCTAGCACACTGAAAGTCCACCAATGTAATCTAAATTCAGAAGTGATATATTAAGACCATAAAGGTAAAAACTCACTAGATATACCAAAAACATTTCTTGGGTCTTTATATGATCATGCAAAAAATTCTATACTGTAAAAATACTCTTGCACATAGAACAACCACATATACAAGTTTCCTATCTGGTGCAGTACTGACAGGGCATATGCAATAATGAGAACAGCATGGACTTGGAGATCACAGTAAGAGTCAAAGCCTAAAGTGCTTAAACAACATATATGCAGACTAAGAGTGGAACAGCAATTTAGCAACAAGAGACAATAATATCATATCTATGAACCATAGCAACGCAATAACTCACCAGAGACTCGCCTTGACAGCTTTGCTAGTTCTATGGCATTAAGTTTTGCCATTTTCCCAGCCAATTCTCTTTTCTCCACCAACTCAGAACTCCACTGTAAAAGAACAAAATTGTCATGTTTATCATAACAACCAATAGGCATTATTTAGGCCGAAACTAATGGAAATTTTGAATGATGCATCAGATGCCAGGCAAACACACGTGAGGAAAAAGCTAACAAAAAAACTTATTTATATTATAAAAAATATAAGCATACCTCATTATCTTCACGTTGGCAAGCACATATGAATATGTTCTCCAAGACAACTATGATAGGGTCCCACCCAAGCTTTTTCCAAGGAATTTTAATGCTCAGTTTCCCAACCCTCCCTGTATAATAAATTTTTCAAGTGCCAAAGTGCCTATGAATACAAAATAAATTGATCTTGATACTACACAGTCAACATAAGAACTCAAAGTCAAGTGTAACCAATAAAAAGGCAAGGTTCAGCATCACTTCAGTATCAGTCTAAGCTCAGCTGTTCAAGAACCAATTTTGGGGGTTTTGAATTTCAGCGATATCAACCAAAAGAGAGAAAAGCACAAGAAAAAAGTTACAAACCAAAAAAATAATAATAATACAAGCTATAAGAATATTTGACAATGGAGTCTTGTTAATAACAGTATTTTCTAGGGTTATTGTAGAAGACAAAAATATTTAAACATCCTATAATAGAACTCATTGCAAACAATTTGATAAAACAGGCCACTTGTGTCCCAGAAGTAGCCACATAGATGATAATTGCATAAACGTTGTTAAGCCATATTCAACAGTTAAACTGTTGTCACATCAGGGAGTGAAACAACTTTCCTGCATTTCAATTGTTGACCCCATATCAGACAGGCCAAAGTTGATGGCATCTAACAAGCTCATAGATCACATGATCCTCAAACAATCTTCAATGACAAAGTGAGAGGGACAAAGAATTTTAGAAATCCTATTAATCAAGTTAGGCACTGTTGTCAGAATAATTAGCAAACTTTTTTTGGCAACATCAAATGCTAGCTAGATTGGGTGTGGCCAGCAGAACCATGACAGATATATCCGCAACTTGATTGCTGGATAAATTGTGGCTAGTAGAGACATACCAACAGAAAATATTTAAAACAAGCCTTTGATATCAAGTAGCAAGTAGGAACACTGATATAGAATTATAGAATGCAATCTGGTGATCCAGTATAAAGCTATGAGCTTTAAAGTTTGAATAAAGATGTGACTTCATGCATATACAATAATTGGAAAGAAAATGCATAATGGATAAAGAAGACAAGCATAAGAGAATAGAAAGTTTACATTGGAAAGAAAATACATAATGCACAAAAAAGACAAGCATATGAGAATCTGAACCATTTATATCAAAGTGAGTGGATCTGAGTAGACCAGTTTTCAAAAACGAGAATCATGGCCAAGCATGGCACAGAAAAAACAAGAGCACTGATCCTGAGTGACTGAAAAAAAGAAAGAGCTAGAGGCAAGTACCATCTTTCAATGCAAACGGTAACTGCAAATAGTCAAAGGCTTCAAGTATTAACTCCACATTCTCCAATAATATTTCTTCTGAAAAAATTAATAAACAGTCAGAATTAATAAGGGCAACATAAAACCAATCTGCTATCTTAAGCAGAGACTTAAGAAATTCAGGCACAAACAGTATATGAAAGAAGTTACTGTTACATGTCTCATCTATAATAAAAGAGATTAACAATTTGTTTAAAGATAACAACAAAAAAATTATTCACATCTAAAATCTACAGGTTTCAAAGTCCATAATGCACATCATGCTATTTTCTGTCCAACAATGTACAACTGAGTTCCTTGTGCAAGCTAAGCTTCACAAAATCAAAATAAGCCAGCAAGATGATGCAAGGAGTATTGTATCAAGTGCAAAGCAAAATCTGGCCTTTGATTAACATCTAACATTCTGCATTTTGAGTCACATCATGCTGCATTATGTTACTATTCCTGCAAAGCATCTATGCAAATGCCACAATGTGTTTTAAGGCAAGAGATAGAGCCATGCCTTTATGCACCATCCCATCAGAACTGGCATAGTATGTGACAAAGTACCATGCCATCAGAACTGGCACAAGTCAACCAACCATAAAATCCAAGTTAAGGTTCAAATTTTGACGAAACCAAGGTTTAAAAATTCAGACCAGTAAGGATACCTTTCTGCCCAAGATAGACTCGTGAGTAAAACACTTTCTACCAATGAGAACAAAGAGTGAGAGAATACTACTGTTAATATGTATTCTAATATCTTTGTTTCTTCCATCTACTGATTGATTGAGAATATATTAGCAGATGTTTTGGACACCGGGACATGATAATGCATCTTCAGTTACACGACACAGGACATTCACCTAATGCCATATTTATCTTCCATTGTCATCCTTGAAGATTAAGTCGATCCAGTTACTTTCAAAGATATATCTGTCACGATTTTTTTTTTAAAGTCTAAGTACTGAACAACCCTCTTAATTTGAGGGCAATATTTTTTCTTTTTATATGTTTTAATCACCAAACAGCAGGATACCTGTTAGAGAAGCAAGACCCAGAGCAAAAACATAAGGGGTCTTGGGAGGGTCAGCCTTACAGCAATAAACAGAGAAGCTGTTTCAGCAACTCAAACCCGGTCACCTAGGTACTGTGATGTCAAGGCTCGCCCTCAGTTAGATGTCAGTTTATACTTCACGAATCACAAATCTTCTTGAAATTCTGCAGCGACATCAATTTGACATAACACAATCTTATCATTAGTTTTCTCTACCGAGTTAGTTGCCAAGGGCCCTACGTTTTAACGTTATAAGTCGGTCTACAAGCCGACTAGGTGATCAACTAGATCAATTACCCCATCATCATGCAATAGCGGATGATATTAAACGTGTTTCAGATAAAGAAACGATTGCTCGAACAAGAAACAATCTTCCTCACCGGGAAGCAAAGACTCAAGGGTTCTAGGAAGGGATCAAGGATCCAAAAATAAAAAATAAAGTAGGAGCAGTGGCGCCTAGGGTTACCGTTCCAGATGCCGATCTTAAGCTGGTCCTTCTGGATGCCCTTGACGAAGCGGCCGAGGTAGCCGGCGAGCACTTGGCTCACCACGCCCTCGAACATGGCGTAGAGAGGCCTCCGGCCACCAGCTGCGGGGAAAGAGGAGGCGAAGGGCTATTCCGCGTTCGTCGAAACCCTTATTCCTTCTCTCGATACCATCTCCCGTTCGTCCGCACCGCCTCACTGCCGTCGCACTCCACCGTACGAGAGAGGAGACGAACCACTGGTGTTGTCATTTGATCCGTTGGTTCCCGAACTAGGTCGGCAAGGCAGGGGAGTCGCGAGTGGGACCCACATGTGCGGCCCCACGCCAGGTCTACCAAAGACACGTGGAGTACGATTGTGGGACTCAGTAATGCGGGGCCGCGTCACCTATGTCCGAGGGCTCCACGTATCTGGTGAGCGAGAAATGTTGGGCGCACATACCATTCGAGACCGCGTCACCCATTTGCATGGGCTCAACATGCTGGGTGAGAGAGAAGCGGGGGCCACGCTGCTCTGGAGCCCACCTCACCAACGTCTGGGGTGCCTCGAAAAAAAGTCCTCGTATCTGGTTGGCTAACGGAGGCTGGGTCCGCATGCCACTCGAGACCGCGTCGCCCGAGTTCATAGGTTCCACGGACCGAGTGAGAGAAAAGGGGCCCACGCTACGCTAGAGCCCGACTCGGCAAGTTATAAGGTGCCACGTCATCATGTTGAGGGCTCCACGAATCAGGTCGTTCCGAAACCACCTTGGCCCGGAAGATTCCCAGGGTGATTTGGTCCAACCAACTAGCCTTTCTGGTCGCGACGAGAACTCGTTTCTGGGGCTCCGAGAGAAGCCGGTGCGAGGTGAGACAAACGAGACTCGTTTATGTTAGGAGTCGGAAATCGACCAATGTCACATGGGGGTTAATTAGATTACAATTTTTTTCAGTATTTTAATTCTTATATTTTAAAAAATTATTTTAGTATTTTATAATTATGAAAGTAAAAAATTTATAGTTCTATTTATCAATAAAAATAATGATAACAAAAAAAAATAGTAATTGTAATATTCCAGTTGATGATAGCAGATGACATCGGTAGTGGTAGATGACGGTATCGCTAACGTCAATGTCAATACAATTGTCAAGCAGTCTTTTCATCACTCTACACCTGCGTTACGCTTTGTCACCATAAAATCATCGAATCCATCGTGGAAATCTGTCACCCGTTGAAGTAGGATTCGGAGATGCACACCCCCTCACCGACATTGACACTGTGCCTCTCTTGCCACTCGCATCCTCGACCACCACTTATCTACGATTGTGGCCCAGGAGAACACCGTTGTTACCCTCCTTAACCTCTCCATCTCTGTCTACAAGGGGCTCATGTGCACATCGAGCATCCTCGATACTCTTGTCACCCCCAACATGCTACCACAACTCTTTACAACCTCCTCTCTGTCAAAGTGTATTACTTCATCATCAAGTCAAAGAAACCCCCTCATCATCGCCTTCATGGACCTCCTCGGCAATTTTGATGTACTAACTAGATCCATCAAGGACATGCTCTAGGCCCTCTACTTGCTCATTTGCATTGCCCTCGTCGAGCCGGGCATCGTGCTACCCCTCTTTGTGCTGGTGGTGAAGGACAGGTGAAGGGAGGTGATAGAGGATGTGACGATGGTGATCACCCAACTGATAGGATACAACGAGAGCATGGAGGCATTCCGAAGGGTGAACGATATCAACATCCTGGTAAATCTAGTGGTTGGGGGGAATGGGAGGGTGAGAGAAAATGCTACAACTGTGCTGCTAAACCTGGTAAAAAGTGATGGAGCTAAGGCTGTAGGGGATGTCAAGGAGGTAAACTAGGCGAAGGACATTATGAGGGCTTTAGTCGGATGACAACAGGGTGAGCACGATGAGGAAAAGCAAAGTGAAGACGTTGTTGATGGTTTTGGAGAGCAGAAGGGAGCCAACTATATGGTCTTAATGATTATGAAATTAGCACCGATAACTTTGTGCCGCAAACATCGCTCCGTGATGGAGTCATAAAGTGCTCCATCATCGCTTTACATCCGCCACCATTGGCGTCGTTCGTTACAACCAACTAAAGCATTAAAATTATCTGTTTATCATTTATTTTTGTGTTTCTATTAGTAAAACTGATGATGTTATGGTAAATAGACATAGATGTTTCACTTTCATAATTAGAGGGATGCTAATGTAATTTTTTGAAGTGTAAAGATCAAGATACTAATGGTAAACTAACTATACAAGTAATATATAATTAGCCCATTGAATCAACATGTTGGTATACTAATACAAGATAGGATGCTCGAGAGCCAAAGTGAAATTATTGAATTAGTATTAAACAGTTAGAAGTTTTCATTTAATGTGTATTGTTTGATCCTTATCTAAAATGTAAATATTGAATGTGTATAAAATATCTAAAATGTTCAATGTGGAAACAAATATTTGATACAGATCTTATGTGGTTGGGTGATTAATAAAAAATATCAATAAAGATTTTGGTAGAACTTAACTAACTAACTATATATATATATATATATATATATAATATCTTAATGGTGATAAGAGGTCCATATTGAACCGTTGAAACGTATGATTAATATTGTTATACAAGTAAATCCTAAATTTCTTCTTTTACTAAAAAAACAAATCTAATTTAGGGCTCTATGCAGCTCGAGCTCGGCCCGATCACGGTACCGTGGGCCGTAGGTCGGCCCATCATTCTAAGACATTGCTCTCGAGAAACCCTAGAGCAAATAGCTTACAAATGCTCCATCTGTCGCTACCTGCGGCCGCCTCTCGTTCTGTCTCGCAACGACCAAGGGCAGAAGAGACGAGCGATGGTGTCGCTGAAGCTCCAGAAGAGGCTCGCCGGAAGCGTCCTCAAGTGCGGGAGGGGCAAGGTCTGGCTTGACCCCAATGAGGTCAACGAGATCTCCATGGCGAACTCTCGTGAGAAGCTTTTCTCCTTATCGATCCCTCGCTGTTGTTGTACTCTCACCGTCTTTCCGATCGATTCGGCGCTTGTACTTGAATCCCAAGCCCTTCTTTGTTGGTTTCGTTTGTAGATAGAAATCGGTAAAATTTTCGTTTCTTCGTTATAACCGCTGCCGATATCTGTTAATATGCTAAAATCAACGCTTGATAAGGTATTTATGATTTAAAGGTCGGCTTTTGGATATGTTCCTAATTATATTACATGAAAACTCGTGTCTATGTTAGTTCTTGTGTGTAGTGTTTTCGATGTGTTCATATCATACTCACTCTGTACTCTCGAACAGAAGTTTCAAGATTTCTTTGTGCACCAACAGGCTAAGCTACAGGTTCCTACTCCAGAATCACCATGTTCATGTTTTATGAATGCATAATATGATCGAACAAAAGAAAGACCAGGAGGAGATCGCTAAGGCGTTGGGCCAAAGAGAATTACCTTTTCTTCTCAAAAGCACTGTATCAGTTGAACAGACTGCTGGTGCGATTGCCATTCATCTCCATTTGTAAGCTATTAGCTGACTGATGCTGCTATTGATTGCATCAGTATGAGAACATGACAGACAGAAATAGGCTAGTGGTTGGGGAAAGTGAATTATGGCAGGGCATAGGACCGTTTGGGGATCGAGTTAGTGGTTATATGAGTAGGGAACATATGTAATACAAGAGATTAACATGGACCACTATGGGAAGAACATTGTAGCAGTTCTTCCCTGCACAAACATCATTGATTTTGGAAAGCAGAAAAAGACTCTGAGCACTACTTGCTAACGGATTTTTGGTGATGAACTTTTTATAACTGTAGTTTGATCTTGACTGTTTTAGTAAGAACTTTGCTTTGGCAACAACTTTTCATGTTCATTTGCGATGGAGCATGATGGTTTTGTTATGCAGGCCAAAATATAAGAAAGCTTGTTAAGGATGGTTTTATCATCAGGAAGCCAACCAAGATTCATTCGCGATCTCGTGCAAGGAGGGCACTTGAAGCTAAGAGAAAAGGGCGACATTCTGGATATGGTAATAATTCTTTTATAAATTCTGTTCTTCTTTACCCTTTCTTTGACCAATCTTATCTGTATTGCAGGGAAGCGCAGGGGTACAAGAGAAGCTAGGCTTCCGACTAAGGTCCTTTGGATGCGTCGGATGCGAGTTCTTAGACGGTTGCTTAGGAAGTACCGTGAGTCGAAGAAGATTGACAAGCACATGTACCATGACATGTACATGAAAGTCAAAGGTAACGTTTTTAAGAACAAGAGGGTGCTGATGGAAAGTATTCATAAATCCAAAGCTGAAAAGGCAAGAGAGAAGACCTTATCTGATCAATTTGAAGCTAAACGTGCCAAGAGCAAGGCTAGCAGAGAAAGGAAGATTGCCAGGAGGGAGGAACGCCTGGCTCAGGTCCGATAATTTTCCAACATTGTTTTTCTGCAATGATTACGACGTGCAGTCATCAGAGTTTTTTGCACAATCATTCCTCATTCTTGTTTGGGTATATTCCACGTATTTTATGCTATATCCAACGCATTCTATGCTGCTACTCTTCTTTCCCGAGCATCTTTGATGATTATTTTATAGAAATATGTATTAGAAACCATCTTTAGCTGGATAAGGATAAGCATATTTTCTTTCAATAATAACTAGCAGTGATAAACTTGGTTTTTTTTTCTTCTTTTAATATTTCTTAAATTTTGAGGGAAAATGATTTCACCAATGAAGACTTGCTTTGTTTGTTTGTTTGTTTGGCCTGGGTTATAATATAAATGTCATTGCAAGCTTGATTTTGTCGATAGTAATTTTTTTTTTTTTTTTTTTTTATTGTGTGGGAGAAGCCATTCATTTTTGTTTATGAGGAGGAACTGGTTTCTGCTATCGTTTGGAATTGAATTCAAAACAAATGAGTTATGTATTTTGTTCTGTTTGCAAACAGGGGCCTGGAGACCGACTACCTGCCGCCCAATCCGAGTAGGAATTTCTCCTCAATTCACATTTTATAAAAGCTCTTCGAAGTTTTTCTATTCATAGAATAACGGTAAAATTTCTTATGCAGGGTTCGCAAGAAATCTAACAAGTAATGGATAACATGACTCCTGGGTCGCAATGGATCATTTCTTTCTTATGGGTTTTAGAGATGTTGCAAGACCTAGTAGCTCGCTCTTATATCATTTCCGGATGTTTGTTATGTTTTGTTTTGAAGGAGTTGGTGATCATGTATGAAAGTTTTTGATATTACCTTTTTTTTTATTTATGATCTAGAAAGTCAAAATCTTTTTATAGAAATATTATCGTTACTTAATATCCTGCCTGCGGCGGTACGATCAATCAATTAGAGTGGCATTATTGCTTATTTGCATGATGAGCTCACAAGTCCATGCAGTCAAAGGGGGCTTAGTGTGTATTTATCGGTGCCGAGCCAAATGAGTGCTACTATCCTAACCGTTGTTAGATTCCGGCCCTTTCAAACTTCATATAGATGTTAGTTGTCTCTATATGACGTTTGAAAGAAATCAATCATTGCTCGAAATGTTTTGGTCTCGCAAGCCTTTTTTAGAAAAGAAATCCTTTACAAAGCAATTTGAGTCACCAAGTCGTCAAACTCATTTAGTTGTTCTTTTGTGCCCACCACCGCCAGGTATTGTTGCTATAAAACCTGCTTACATCTTAATATATTGTCGGACCTCACCTTGTAATGGGAAGGTTGTTGATCTTATAATAATCTTGTGACGATACGATATGATAAAAAGTTTTAAGCTCTCAACTCAAAACTATTGATAAGTGATTTTAATCGAAGTACGTAAGAATCAGGGTCAATGTTTCAGGTGTATCAATCCTGATTTTGATATACTATCATCCATCACCAACATTTAAGATAACTTCGATGAGATTTTAAATTCTTAAGATAACTTCGATGAGACATAGTTAAGATAACTACTATGTCTGTCGTGTATTTATTTTACCTACCTTCATTTTCCTTTTTATATCTTTTGGTAATGTTAGGCCAGAAAAAAATATCAATAATTTAACAGCCAAATAGATAAACAATCAGCTTTTGAATTATAAATATATGTAAGTGATTATTAACATCTAGACAGCCTGGCTGATAATAATAACAAAAAAAGGGTTCACCGAGCAAAGATTCGTTATTCGTAATTGGATCGAAAATGTCAGAAAACCGGGATATGACATTTAAATAAACTATCGTTGTTTGCAGGAAACTAATCAGTGAAAGAATTAGCATCTTATTAGCCAATCTATCAATATGATATGAAGAAATTAAAGTAACGCGTAAATGGCAAGCCAATACCCGATCAAATTTGTTCTACTACTATAACCAAACAGCCGGTCCAACACAAGAAGTTCAAGTGTTCATAGTGAACATCAGCGTTCAAGATGAATTGTGAAAAAGAATTTTAAATGCAAATTGTAATACTCAACCAGAATGTTTTCTATCATGCAGTTATGTAATGAATGTTCCCCAATTTGGATATTGAAGTGTCTCACCTCGCAGAAAGAAGAATAATTATTGAGCTCAACGAGGAATAAGCATCACAAGGAAACCATCAAATTGTTTACTGCTAAATAAATAAGACTACCGAATAAGGGAGAAACCTTCTGAAATTGAAACGATAAAAGTAGAAAACGTGTTTGAACATAACAAACCACAACAGGAGAAACCTTCTAATTTATCATAAATTAACCAAACAAGGCAACAAAAAGGGATAATAAGGGCACACCATCATCACTCTTCCTCTTCTCCCTCGTTCTCAGCAATGTTGAAGTATCGAAGCTCGTAAACATTGCGATCTTTGTTAGAAGCAATCACTCGCAGCCAATCCCGCACATTGTGCTTCTTCAAGTACTTTTTTGTCAGGTACTTCAAGTACCTATGAAAAAATGCACACTATATCATGATGATGGAAAACGAATATGGGATCTACAAAAATAGGTTTTGCACTGCCATATCACATGCGCAATGAGCAACGCTTAACGATAAAATAAGGCAATAAATTATTTTTTAAATTAGCTTGACGATCTTGTCAAAACCTGTTGTTAACAACAGGTACGATAAACATATAAAACATAAGAACTAGATTAATACACATGTAACCGTCTCGACATATACCCATAAATTGGTGAAACTATTGATAAGACTCCATCAATGTAATAATTGATGATGTGTGATTGATGAAAAACAAAATAATAATCCATTTCAGTTAGCAAAACATATTCTACAATCATATATGTAACAGATGAAATCTATGAATTAACAAAAAAATAGTGAGAAAACACTTAAGAAAAAAGAAAAGTGCGTAAGAGCTACAGTGACCAGAACAGAAAGTTGTAAGACACAGAAATACTCGAGCAGGAGCGCGAGCACAGCCTTATCACACTGACTGCTTACCTAATAGCACTACGGCGGGTGTGGAAGCCGACACACGATGCATGACTGCTGATGCTCGCCCGGAGCCGTGGGTGCCATTCGTTGAATCACGTGCATTGCACTACCTCCTCGTCTAGTGTGTGTGTATATATATACACACACACACGGAGGAAGAAGAATATATACAAGATATTGTAAGCCATATAACAGAATCTTACTATGTTATTTCAGATCTAGAGTGAAAGAACTGAAATAACAGAGAAGGTGAAAGAATTATCCAATGATGATGAAATTTGAAGAGATGAGTCGACAATCCTTTTCTTTCTTTAAGCCTTTTAAGTTTTTAGGGGCATAGGGTGAACGATGAAAGTGAGTCTTGATTCTGAAAATTTGCTATCGGTTGTTAAGATCTCTTTACCTGCTAATCTTGTTGACATCTTATGATTTTTATTTATTACATATTTTATCATAACGTTCATCCTAAGACAAAAAAAGTATTTATTTGATCTGATCTCCGATAACTATGACAAAGGGTTTGATTATTCTTTCTGCTGAATATTATAATAATGCATAAGAGGCCTTAACCACATTTTATCAAATACTTTTTTTTCCCTCCCAAGCAACCTTTGATATGGATGCAGGATCATGCTCAACCTGCAACTTGTTCAAAAGGGTTCTACCGACCTGGATTCCTCTGTAAGCTGCATTTCTTTGATATTAGCCATATTTATTTGTGTTAGTCTCCTGATTTCCTTATTTTATCAAGTCATACATATATATATATATATATAGAGAGAATAATAAATTCAATATAACACAATTACTTATATCGTCGTTTCTTGCGTTGAGATATATACTTTCATCAATTTTGAATTTTAAATTAGAATAGAGCTATAAGTGCATATCAATTCCAAGTAAAAAACATAGCATATGGCATCCCTTCAATCTCACAGTACTAATTTACAAAAAAAGGACTTCACAAGTATTGGTTCTAAGTAGAAAGCGTTGAATGAAATATTAAGGGTCCGCAACTCAGTATCCTCCAAATTTTGAAATCACAAAATGAATGAACAGGGCATGATAGCAATGCTGCCAAGTTAAAAAATCAGACTATCATAGAAGCTGAGAAAAGTTCAACTGTTGCTAAACTTAAGAAGCAAATCAAAGTGGAAAAAAGGGTGGGTTCTGCTAGACCTCAATCCAAAATTAATATCTTAGCTTACAAATCATATCAACACAAGAGTGGACTTACATCAAAACATTGTGCATCTCCAAAGGGCAAACAATACCTCATAAAACCCATGATTCTGTCAGGCAACTATAATGACCCACCTAAAGTTCACGATACCGACCATAAGAACATCCATATGTTCTGCACAATAAAGCAATGACTAGTCGGCGAGTCAAAACATCTAATTCCTTTAACAAATACTACACATGTAATGAAGTCAAAGCCATGTTAACTAAGTTACCAAGGGAGCCAATTAAGATTTTAAGACCACACTTCCATCTTCTTCCTCCATTCGCAAGAAGAACTAAAATATGTGCTGAAACACTGTTGAACGTGGATGTGATAAGGACGTCTATATCTAACGACACTTTAACCTATGCATTATGGCAACAAAATAGCATCTAAAGTTATTAGCTGCAAGATTTCAAACAGGTGGGCACAAATGCAAACATCCAACACAATATGTCATAATTAACGCCATCTCAAGTCCCCTACAAGCTGTCGAAGACTATCTCCTACTTCTTGAATCGAGCACGAGAATATAAGCAACAGATATCGCAGCAACTAATCAAGTAAAACCTCATTTGCACTAAATTACAACGCCATACCAAGAATCCATGATCCAGATAACTGAATTAGAGCCAATAAAGAATATCCACCGGAAACGAGACAAGGTATTACCGCTTCGAGAAGGGACCCTCGGAGGTGACGGTGATCTTGCTCTTGTCGCGGGTGACGGTTACGGCGTCGCCGAGTGCGCCGGCCTTGCCGCCTGCCACCTTGATCCTCTCCTGGAGGAACTTCTCCAGGGAGGCGATGTCCATGATCTTGTCCTCCACCGGCTTCGCGCAATCGATGACGAAGGTGGAACCCTTCTTCTTCCCGCCCTTCGCGGCAGCCGCCGCTGCCCCACCGCGACTCATCCTCTCACCAGCTCCTGTAAAGCCGCCGCTTCCAAGACGAAGGTCTTAACAAACCAAAGGAGGGGCAACCAAGCTCCGATTCGAGAAGGCATATTTAAACGCGAACCCGAAGAAACCCTAACTAAACATGTTAGGATGTCCCGCGGTTGAGAGAAAGGCTAAATGGAAACTCTCTCTCTCTCTCTCTCTCTCTCTCTCTCTCTCTCTATATATATATATATATATATACACACGCTTTTAGTTTGTAGTGTCGGCAAACAGTGCTTACCACTTTCGAATGCTCACCGAAATCCAATTAGATAAACTCGTCCGGTGGTGGATCAGATGGATATTTTTATGTAGAACAATAATGTCTTAGTTCATCGAATCGATTATTTTATTTTTATTACAGTTATGTTGTGTTACTTATATGAGTGAGAATACCATCATTAGAGTTCAATTAGTTTAAATCCTCATCAACTTTAATTGTTAGATTTATCATCCGGTTGGGTTATTAAAGTTTCTAAATATCTATATCTATTTATCTTAATGAAATTAGTTTTACTAATGGAAACACAAAAATAAAAGATAAGAAAAAGAGAGAGACAATTTTAGAATTTTGATGGTGGTGGACGACGATACCGTTGGTACCGACACCGTTGCAATTGTCGAGCAATCCTTTCGTCGCTCTACACCGATGCTTCGTCATCGTAAAATCGAAGTTTGCTACCTATGCCATCGCGGAGATCCGTTGTCTATTGAAATAAGACTCGAAGATGCGTGTCCCCCTCGTCGGCGCCGACACCGTGCCCCCTCCTCACCGCTCATCTCCTTAACCACCATCACTCATTCACAACCCAGGAGAACGTCGTCGTTGCCCTCATTAACCTCTCCATCTTCGCCTCACGAGGCACTCATGTGCATCCCGGGTATCCTTGACACCCTCGCTACCATCGCCCAACATATCATTGCAACCTTTTATATCTCTATAGCAGTGCCTCTGCCTTTCTCTCCCACCCCCCCTCACGCTCACCCTGCTATCATCATTTGTCAGAGCCCTCAAGGTGGACGACATTAGCGTCCTTGTGGATCTGGTGGTTAGGGGAAGCAAGAGGGCAAGAGAAAATGTTGCAACTTCATTGCTAAACCTAGTAAAGAGTGACGAAGACAAGATGGCGGGGGACATCAGGAAGGTGGATGGGGCAGAGGCAACCGTGAGGGCTCTAGTTGGCAACAGCAGTAAGGTGAGCGTGAGGGAGAAGTGTAAGGTGGAAGTGCTGTTGTAAAGGGTTATAGTGACATGCTAGGCAGCAGTGGCGAAGAGGAGGCAGAGGGCATCGAGGATGTTCGGGATGCACGTAAGTGCCTCGTGGGCAAAGATGGGGAGGTTAAGGAGGGCAACGACAATGTTCTCCTAGGTTGCGGACGAGTGGTGATGGTGGTTAAGGAGGCAAGCAACAAGGAAAGGCACGACGTTAGCATCGACAAGGGCGGTGCGCATCTTTGGATCTTGCTTCGATAGCCGACATATTTCTAGGATGGCTTCGATAACAAACTTCGATTCAGTGACAATGAAGTACCGATGCAAAGTAACGAAAGGACCACTCAACAAATGCATCGATATCGACACAAGCGACGTCGTCGTCTGCAGCCAACAATATCACCCATCACCACTGAAATGTTAAAATGATCTTTTTACCCTTTGTTTTCGTGTTTCCATTAGTAAAATTGATATCGTTAGAAGAAATGAACCTAGATATTTTACTTTCGTAACTATAAAAATACCAATATAAATTTTTAAAATATAAAAACTAAAAGCCTAAAAATAACTAACTATATTGTTTATCCCCTCCTCCCTCTCATCCCTTCACCCCTCCCCTCCCTTCCCTATCGTCTCCTTGGGTCTTTCTTTCTTTTTCCTCACAGCCTCCTCTCTTTCATCTCTACCCTCGTCGCCCACCCTTCCCGATCATCTCCCTCTCAACATGCTCTTCCCCATCACCTCCTCTCCCTCTACCCGCATCTTTCCTCCCCTCCTCCTCCTCCTCCAACCCGCCCTTCCTTCCCTTTCTCAGTGAGCGACAGAGACACTGACGACGAAAGGGCCGGCACTGTCAGAGAAATATTCCGGGAAAACCCCAAAAAGAGGACCCTTACATATATAATTTCAAATATTTAAAATTTTCATGTATCACCCTTTCATTTATCTTATCATGTGTAATTAATTACAAGGTTGCAACCGCAGCAACTCAACCTAATCAATCGACAAAACTTGTCGGAGATCCTCACGGACACCAACCTACCTGTTACACGGATATTAGCATGCACAATAGTAACTTCATCACAAAGCTCACATCAAAATATTGACTTACAGTGACTCTGCAGAATGACACGAAGCATTGACATACAACAAAGCAGTGAAAAATAGGCCCCCAACAATTCTCAAATAAAAAAAGGCTTTGGAAGATTAGACAAATAATCATCCTTTTCAATTAATAGACAACTAATCCGATTGTAACTAACAACACAAACAAAATAACCATCAATACCAAACCACAACATACATTGCAGCAAAACACAAGGTGGATGGATCGGATGAATGTACGGTAGCCTATACCTCAACTCAAGGATCCATCTTTTATTACATTTAGCAGACAAGTATGTACAGATAGATACGTCTACTTCGACAAGGTTGAAGTCCCACATCACGGGCAACAAAAAGGATATATAATTAGGCCACCTTAATAGACATGTAACTTGCACTCGGTATGAATTTACGTTTGATAAATGACTCGCTATGAAAATTAAATACATGGACCCACGAGAAATGCTGGCTATGTTGATCGGCAAAGTAACTAGCTTTGCCAAAGGGGTTCAAGAAAAAGGGCTGTACACAAAATCAATCTCTCCTACATGAAATAGCTTAATGCTTTCTTCTTCCTAGACCCTCCTTCACCGTAGAGCTCATTCCATTGGAGAAGCTCGCTCATATTGGAAGATTCAGATGACACACTTGCACAAACCTACAAGGACATCATTAGTTATAACTTCAAGGATGAAGAAATGCCACTTCTTGTTCAATGTAACAAGAGATGTGTGGAGGGAAACAGGTAAAAGTAGCAGAAGTTGCGAATGGTCTCAGCATAAGACCAACAAAGAAAATTGCAGATTACCCAAAAGGATGTTGATGGCATGTTTAACATCAAGATAGCTAAATGAGGAACCATTACTACTGTAATTATCATTAGTATCGTTGTATGTGGGATGGGTGTGAGTTTTTTATAGTCAAATTACCTGCTCATGTGCATATTTGAAATCTTCCATGTTTAAAGGCCGAACGTCCTCACTTCCATATAGCGTGGGTAAAGTTCTACCTTCGGCTAGTGCTAAATTCCTTTCCTGTATGTGACAAAATAGATAATACAAGGTGATTATTTTGTAATGTAACAAGATATTATGTGCAATTATGGAGTTGCAAAATGAGAGCACAATAAACTAAAGCACTAGTATAACAGAATGCATGAGACCATAGTAAAAACAAAATAAAAATAAAACATGTTTGATTATTTCAAGATTGGGAATTATAATATGGGTGGTGTTAAAAGGAGAAAAGAATTGCTCTCCGTAGCAAAGCTCATCACCAACCCTTCTTCTCTACTCTTTGTGAGCTAACGGCTCTTGGCAAGTTGTCATGGGTTGCATAAGCTTCTATTGTTGTCAATAATGTGGACATCTCATCCTGACAACCCCTCGTCTTTAGGCACATTGATTTGACAAGCAAGGCCAATACATCAATTTCTCCAAAATAGGTAAAAACAAATATATCATATGTTACTGTATCAATAAACTTGTGTACATAAGTGCACATGTTTTATATAATAAGTATGGCCCAATGCACGAAGCTTTCATTATTTATTGTTGACATAGAGGGAAAGAGGAGAAAAAAGAAAAGAACAGAAATAAGAAAATGATTAGAAAAATAAAAAAAATAGAGAGCTAATAAGAGAAATGTTTTATTTCTTGTCAAACAAACAAGAATGTATCGTACTCATAAAAAAAATCTATATTTTATTAAATCTGCAGTTTGGCCAGTTGACTACCAGTTTGACCAGCAACCCGAGGCTTGGCTGTGTTGACAACCAGTTTGGTTCCAATAACTACAGTATGGATAGTTGCCAGAAGAGCGTGTGTGTGTGTATTAGCATGGTGGCATTGCACAACAACAAAAAACCAAAAATATAATAAGTTCAACCTCAAGAAATGCAAACAAAAAAGAGAACTACCTACCTATTGAACTACAGTCTCCTGCAGTGTTTTATGCTCCCTTGAACTTGTATTCCTAATCTGGCCTCCAATAACAGGTGACAATTATTTAAGCCTTCCAGTGCAATTGTTTCCACAAGACTTATGTTCAAGGTCTAGTTGGGTCACTTACGAAGTATGAACCTGATTAATCCCAGCTGAGACTCCCATCATGTCTAGGCAAGAGGCTAACAGTGCCCTAGCCCCCCACTTAAAGCATTATGTTAAATTTCAGGATTAGATTTCAGTTTAATCTTTTATTCGAGTAGACCAATACATTTCTGATGATCTAAGCCACAATTTAATTATAAATTGCATAAGTGTTTGGTTTGAATAGGACGAGACAACCCTTTTTGGTTCTTGGTCTAATATATTTTTTTGGCACTTCTAACCTTAGTTTCCACCAAACTGCCTACAACAATAATTAAAATTTTTGTTTAATTATTCTTGGTGACATGTTGAATGCTTAATAAATCCTCTCTCTATATGTAAAAGAGATTATGGTACCTATATGATATTCGACCAATTCTTCTTGAATAATTCTAAACCTCCAGTGATGATTTCCACAATGAAAGTTGACCTATTAATAACATACAAGATGCATAGCTGACATTAAACTGGAATGTAAATGTATTTTGACAAGCATTTGAAGCACAAAGGAGAATAAGTATCATGTCGTCTTGATGATGCACAAAGAGGAATTGCTATCATCAAAACAGTTACGTTAACGTTCCCAGCTCAAGTCAGTCAAGCTCTTCACAAAGCCAATCAACCCCTCCAGCTCAAGTCAGTCAAGCTCAAGCCTTAAAGGTCTAAAAGTTTTTAAAATTGGCTCTCATTTGCTTCGAGTCGGAGACATATAAATGACACCAGAAGTAAAATAAATAAATGATTAAATAAAACAAAGAACGCTTGATAATATCGACCATAATTCAGGACTGACCTTCTTTTCTTTCTCCAGAATCTCTCTAATGGGGCAATGTGCAGCAGTTACGCAGAGATTCTAAAACAACCATATAATATGAACTTTTTTAATTACTCATTTAAAAGAAAAAAAAAAGATCAATGTGTATTTCTGTTCTAACAAACCTTTAAATCACTTCCTGAATATCCATCAGTCATATTTGCAAGGGCTTCCAGATCGACATCTGGCGCCAGTTCTTCTTTTGACAGTATTACTCTGAGAATTTTCTCCCTATTTGATGTATCTGGTAGATTTACCATTAATCTGCATAAAACATTGATATCTCAATCATTTGGATCAACATTCGAGTTGTCTACATTCTAGCATTTACCTTCGAGGAAGCCTCCTTATAACAGCCTCATCAAGGTCAAAAGGTCTGTTGGTGGCAGCAAGAACCAATACACGCTCTTTATCTTTGGTTCGCAACCCATCCCAGTTAACCATAAATTCATTTTTCATTTTGCGCATTGCTTCATGCTCTCCAGGGTTTTCTCTCCTGCCCAACATACTGTCAACCTATAAAATAGAAAGCACATGATCATTCCTAAAAACTGACATAAATTTAAAAGATGCAGTAAAAATATCATTAGCTAGATTAATAAATACAAAAATTTACCACCCTTTTACATTAAAAAGATCTACTAACTGACCTCATCAACAAAAATGACGCTAGGAGCAATTTTACTAGCTAAAGTGAACACTGCTTTCACATACTTTTCTCCTTCTCCAAACCACTGTCACAAATAAAGGGAAATTATGATTTGGCTAAAAAAGGCATAAACGTTTGCTATAAAATATTATAAACAAAATATAAGCAGATGCCAATATGAAGTATACCTTGGAGGTGATGCTCGACATCGATATATTGATAAAGTTTGCACCTGCCTCAGTTGCAACAGCTTTAGCTAGCATTGTTTTGCCTGTACCAGGGGGGCCAAAGAGCAGTATTCCTTTGCATGGCTGAGAACCAAAAAGATGGGATGAAATTTTGAAGCATTGCTGTATGAATGCTGACATACCAGTGCACAAAATATTTTCACCTTGCATGGATAATTAGAAAATGCATCGGATATTACATTTTCAAAAATTTGACAATCTATATTGTATATTCCAAAGTGAACACAAACCATAATCTAATATCTTATTGCAAGAAGATAAAACTTAAATTACTCCCTTGGTCAATATGGTCATGCAAAATCAAATCTAGAAGACAAAAAAGATACATGTAGGAGAACAGCATGCAATGAATCAACAGTATTTTTCTAACTGCCAAAACCTTTAATGGCCTCAATCTGGACACCAAATGAATTGCAAGCATGTGCAACATTGTCGGAATCACACTACATTCCCTGCTGTTTAAATCAAACTTGAAAGGAAGTCAATATCTCAATTAGACATAATGAGCTGATCCATTGAATACAAGTTTAAAGAAATTTCCAATGGTTGGGATTTAGAGTTTTGAGGATGTCTCAACAATATTTATTAGTTTAAAGTTATCAAAAAAATGTTTTTGATACAATAAAATATTAGTATTGATATGAAAGACGAATGCCTTGCCTCTGGTACCATGATGTAGTGACAGCTTACTGCTCTAAATCTTTTCTTCTAAGCAAAAGGACCAAACTAACAAAATAATTTTAAGGTGGTTGTTATTTTATGAAACACAGATACTTTAAATTTCTTGTCATATCCATATTGGACACTTCTTGGATACTTGTTGGATGCCTCCTCAAAGTGTCCAATTCACCTAAATAATTATTCAAGACATCTAATAATTTTTAGTGTACAAAAGGGGGATTTCATTTAAGCTTCTTGGAGAGAAACCCTCTAATGGTAATTCTTAATTTACGTTATTAGAGATGAACATGTGACTAGATACATCAACTAAAAATGGTTATAATTCATTCATCATTACTTCTCGACAGTTCTTTAATTCTTGAATCTTGATATACATGTTTATCCTAATTTTCATTATTTGATTTTTCATTATATGTCAATGTCTAAATACCATATCATATCCATGCCAAAGATAGCTGTTTTGGCTTTCAGGTACTGGACCTGTTTTGGTGATTTGGTCAGACCGATATACCAATCAGTACCAGCGTTTCAGAGAGCAAGAAAAAGGAGAGAGAAAGGGACAGTGAAGGAAGAGGAGGAAGGGAGGGAAAGAGACACAAAAAGAGGGAGGAAGAGAACGGAGGAAGAAGCATAGGAGGGAGGCAATAGTGCAGAAGGAGAGGAAGAGACCAAAGTAGGAAGAAGTGGAGGAGGGAGGAAGAAGCTTAGGAGAGGAGAAAAAGGAGGAAGAGAAAGGAAGGAGGAAGAATAGACGAAGCGTACCCGTAGGCAACTGTGCACAGCGGAGGTGTGTGTTGTGTGTTGCGGTGTGCAGCATGTGTGAGAAGAGGTTTAACATAGACAATGTTTTCCCTCTTATATGGGCAGAACAGATCAGGAGCGGTCCATGTACTGCTTCTCTGCCCAGACTGGTACATACGGCTTGGTTCATATTGGTCCAAGTGAAACATCACTCCTTGATCCATGCTACATAATTCTTAACCATCTATTCAAGCTATAACTTCATTTTCTCTCCTTGGGTTTGTACTCGGTCATTTGCATTCACAACATGATCAAACACCTCTTCTTCGTTGTTATGAAGAGTTCATTCTATTCTGGTTACATAAATTAAGAACTGTGACAGCAGATAGCATTAAACAACTGGAACTTACCTTAGTGGCCATTTCATCTATTGGAAAAAATAAATAAGGAATTAAGGATCCTAATTGAATCTTAATCCAAACTATTATGATAGAAATCTCAAACAGCAGATAGCCCTGTCTTTCTTGAACTAGTTACTATTCAATCAGAACTGTCCATATCTCTCAAAGGAGTCGCTTCTTTTGTACATCCCACCACTCTTTTTGCAGGAGTGATCATATTTAGCTGGTAAAATTTTCAGTTCATTGACAATTTTATATTTTTATATTTTTCTTTTATTATTTGACAATTCAAATTCATTTTTCAGATTGCTCTCTTCAAACTGCAGTACTTTTGAAAGGAGTGACTGGCTACCTATTACTAGGTAACATCATAGAGCACCAGAACATCAGAAGCTTCTTAAGAAAGGAATCAAATAGGGCAAAGATAATGTTCAAAACTCGTGAAACCTTGACAATTAAATTAGCGTATAACATCAGAGAGCTGTTTCTGTCAATGAAAGAATACAATAATGCATAAATGTCTTTAAGGCAGATTTTAATTTTTATACTTGTAAAATGATAAATGCTGTGAAGCTCATTGCAGAAATCAATTACTAGAAATAACTACTTTAAGACACAAGTTATTCAAGAATAGAAGCACCTTGGTTAGTTGTCCTTTGCAAAACAATTCTGGTCTCTGTAGAGGAAGCATCACTAACTCCTTTAGTGTTTCTTTGACATTCTCTAAGGCTCCAATATCATCAAAAGTAACTCCAATATCATTAGGTGGAATAACATCTGTGAGAAGTCTTTTCTCAAATTCATTCTCAGTGACTACATCCTGAAAAGGCACAAGCCGATAAGCAGGGAATAGAAAAAAGCACAATTAAAGACCATTAAAACCAGCAATGTATGCACTAAAAGCTAATTGCATTAGTAAAACAAATTATGTTCAAGGAAGAGGGGCAGATGGGTGCAGACCTTGAGAGATTTCTTTATGCTCTTATTATCATTTTGGACGCTCTGCAGCATACTTAGCCCATGCTTAAGGCTGCCAGTAATTGATAGAGATGAGAATGGATCAAAACCAGCACTATATAAGACTTAAGTTACACCAAATAATGCTTTATAAATTGTTGTTAATATGATAGACCTTTCACTGGAGAGTATGAGCTTAGCATCCTTTGATGAGGCCTCGGTTCTGCTGTGTTTAAGGTGATAACTAAGAGCAAAACCAACTACCTTATCCACACCTGTAAAAATAAAGGTAAAAAGGATGATTTCCAAAAGCATTCATAAGGATATCAAGAAAAGACAAAAGGCAGGTACTTACTTTCATTTGTAAGTGCTTGATCCTTGATTGATATTGTCTCAAGGTCATTGCAGTCCAACCCACAGCGGTTTAGAAACTGTACAAAATGGAAGATGGAAAAATAAAAATGTATTCAGATATATTTTTAAAACATGCACAACAATAGCTAGTGAAAAGACGAAGAAAAGAGAAGGAAAAGTCAAGCAATTAAAATGGTTCAATGGAACTGCCATGGAGAATAAAGAAAATGGGAGACAACTGAGAAGTGTAGCTTCATTGGAAGCAATTGTGGCAAGGCATGCTCGAGGAACCTAAACAACATAAGAAATCAAAGAGCTACCTAGATTGTGAACAGGTAGGCCAACAACATAAGATCTACAAATACCTAATTTTCTCATGGTATTTACTTCACAAACATCTAGTTTAGCATGAAGAGTAAGAAAAAAAATTGGAAATTGATTTTCTATTGAAGCAGTCATGAGAAGGAAGGAGCACATTTTACAGCATCCTTAATTAAAAGGAAAGAAGAGGAAGAAAAAGACTAGTTCAGAAGTTCAAAGACCAATTAAAAAAAAGCTATATAAGCCTAGCAGCATGATGGTGACAATGCAATGTTGATAAAATTCTTAAAAGAGTCAGAAGTTCTATGTCACGTCAATGCACCTACAGTCTATATGTTATGCACCTGATAAAACATTTGTTTTTCTTTTCAGAAATTGTAGTCTTCATTCAACCAGAGTGTTGCCGTTTGAATATAATAAGGAGACAAATTTGTAGAACTCGATCTAAATGATAAAGTTTCGAGTGTGAATTTCCATTCATCTTTTGTTCATCGTTAGGATGTGGAAACCTTACTATATTCTTGCAAAGTCCAGACCTAAAAGATGCATAATTTCTTAGTGTAAAAAGAGTTTCAAAAACACCTCAACCACCTAAAGAAAGCCACATAAGCAGTACATTTTATGGAACTCAATGTACTTTCTGGAGAATAAAAAAATAAAAAAAAAACAAAATGCTTCACTTTAAATTTTTGTAAAGGCAATCAAACTTACAGAGCGTATACTGATAACATTAGACTTGGCCTTAAGAGTTTCGACATCACGATCCAAATGCTGCTTCCATTCTGAAAGCTGGGTTTCTTCCTGCCATAGTTTCTAGGATTTCAGGGAACTGCTACCAAA
Organism: Musa acuminata AAA Group; assembly: GCF_036884655.1. Classification (NCBI taxonomy): domain Eukaryota; kingdom Viridiplantae; phylum Streptophyta; class Magnoliopsida; order Zingiberales; family Musaceae; genus Musa; species Musa acuminata. The sequence goes on along the minus strand of NC_088334.1, from coordinate 52,223,829 downwards.
AAGATAAATGACAACTGCATGCAAATAGAGGGTGTCAATTTATACCTGTGGAAGCTGAATCGAAACTTTGTTAGGAAAAAGTCTACTGAGCTGCTTCATCGTCTTGGGAATTTCCTTGCTTCTTTCGTGCAGTCTACCAAAGTTATCCTATAACACAAATATTAAGACAAACTCATAAAGACAATCAAATATGATTGCAATTTTTCTTCATGCTCTGAGAAAATGTAAAGTTCGCTCAAATTACATAAATAAATTTCAGAATCAAATAGTTAAAAGACAAACATGGTGATATAACTACCCTGTAGCATAAAAATGCATATAAAACCATGATATCAGAAGATGAAAACATGATGAGAATAGATAATATCAGCAAGTTGGTTTCCTAACCACTTGCCCAAAGTACCAACACATAGATATTATAAGAACAGGCAATATCAACAGGTAAATACCCAATCTATTGTCATCACCATTATTTGTTGCTGCTAGCAGCCACTGCTTGCCACTTGCAATGAATCATTGCCACTCAGGACAGGAGTGGCTTAGTTACAAGACAGTTATCAGGTTGGGTTGGTTCAAATTGATCAGAACCATAGGCCCAAATGAAAACCCTAAATCACATTATATAAATTCCAATAAAATCCAAATGGTTCAGGTTCTACAGATCAATTAAGCACTGAAGTAGACGAGCTCAACAAAAGTTAGATTGGTTCAGTCATAATTGTGCACACTATACCAGCTCAACTATATACTAGTTATTTATCCCTTGATTTAGCTAAATAAATGGATGCCTTCCAAAAATATGATAGGAGAAACACCCATTAGTTTCCATCTGGAAAAAGAAAAAGAGGCAAATACAAGCCAATTATCTCAATTTGCCAGCTTGGCCCATGCCAGCCAACTACCAATAATTCCATGTGAAAGAATGCCCTGTGATGCCAATATTACACACACGGTATTGTGCTGGCAGCATCAGAAAAACTAAAAAAGCAAATCAAAGGAATACCTCAATTTGGTTTCAAAATTAAGGCTACAAGGGGAACATTACATATCTGGGTGAATTTTGCTGACAGTTGGTTCTGTATTCCTACCAACTCTGGGCAGCATTTTGTGGTGGAAGTTCATATATTGCAACCTTCATTCATTACCAAAGAGGTATGGAGGTTCAATTCATATAAAGCAACCTTTGTTCAGTGCCACAGAAGAAGTCCAAGGGTCAATAAGGTTGGGGTAAAAGTAGCCATCAGACATTCATTCCTACATACTAATCCATAGTTGGACCAAACCAGATCAATTCAGCACAAGAGCAATGCAGTTGATTCTTCAATAGGCCTACTTTAACTTAGTACTGATACCTCCAATACCAAGTAGCGAGAGCAAGGCTTCAACCTCTGGATTAAGACCCATACCAGTTCTCTGGTACAGAGGTGGTAGCAACGAACTATGTGGGAGGAGGCAGTGCTGGCGATTGGAGGTGGATATGAGGTGGCAATGGAGGCTATGCCAGAGGATGAGGTTGCCCCGTTGCAGAAAGGAGAGAAGAATGGTTGTTAACCATTTTTTTCTATTTCACCATCTAATACAGCCAACAGATGTCAACAGCTGTCAATGGCTCTTTTGAGATGTCCAAATTAAAAAAATAGTTAAAAAATATGGTTCCAAACCAAACTGAGCAAAATGGGCCAATCTGCATGCGGGAACCAGGTAGGACGTGCAAATACTTACAGACTGGTTTTTGAACTGTGACCAATAGTTTGATTCCATCAAAACTGTAAGTTCAAAGCAAAACTCAACGTTCATTTGGGCAGATACTCGTCATTTTTGGCCAAAAAAATAGTTTCGGCCTAATCATGAATTCTTGATTCAAGCAGCCTTAATCATTCAATATGGAAACTTAGTATCCTGGCCCGCTAGAACTAGTTGGCCAAACTTCATCAATCCAAATATCCAACTAGAGAACTATATCAGTCAATTTTATTTTTTCAACACGACACTAGAGGACACCTGTCTTTATTAAAATGGATGAGAGCATGAAACATCAACAAGAAACCCAGAACAAAGCTTCATGAGAAAGTACAGTAGAATATCTATTTATATCAACTTAAGGCTTTACTTATCCAAGATACAAAGAAACTATTGTATGACAAGCATATAAAAGCTAAAAAATAACACAAACAACTATTTATATCCATGCAAGACTTAACATAGCTAGCGTATAACCAGTTACTAAGAACAGAAAATAACAACAAAATGTTGCACAGGTCCACTTGCAAGGCATTCACCGGAAGAAAGATACAGCTGCTTACAAAAAAAGGAAATTTAAATAGCATTGACAGTGTGAATGTTAGAGTCTCATGAGTTGTCGGTGGCATGTAGAATCTTGAACACATGAAGAAATCACACAGTTTTGAGTATCAAGATAAGAAAAATCAAAATAGTATGGCCGCACTATAGATTGCCTTTTACATATCAGATTGGCGACTTTCTGATTGATTGATCAGTTTATGAAAAAAGAAAACCCACCAAGATGAAGTGACTACACTGATGATGATAATAAATAGTTAAATACAACGCCTCTCTGTATTGATAAGTTGAAATTAAAAAAGGAAAGCAGTTAAAATTGTAAAATTACATCCAAGATTTCAGCATAAAACCATTAGAGCATTATATCACTATTCTTTGTTAAAGATGTAATTTGAAAGTATGTACGATGCATATGAATAAAATCACATCTGAATACAAACAAATAAATATGATCAAGAACAAGAAGCCACCATGGCCCCCACTAAACTTACAAATATTATGAATGCAAATTAACTTGCACAACTAAATAGAATATCACAAAGTACCGGGAAAGCAAAATCAAGCAGTGCTGTCTGGTTACTCCCAAATTTTGTGAAAAGAAGGCCTCCAGGATGTGACTGCAAAATATATTATGTGTCATATAAAAATGAAACATTCAACCTCCTATTTTTTCCTACTCAACACGAATGAAGGAAAAAGTTTTAGCTCCATGGACAAATATTCAGATTAAGCAATGCATGTTAAAAATTGAAGGGTATTATTACCTTCTCTTTGCGATTGTCAATCTGGGAATGAGAGCCTATTATAAGAACACCTACTGGCATCAACTCAAGCTTGCTCTTCAAAGTTATATATGAATCTGTACTTCCAGCCATAGATTTCTCAATATCTTTTATCAAGACAATTAAAGGGCCATTTTTACTTTCTTCCAATACAACCTGGGAAATTGGAAACAGTCAAATGGAAACCACATACAAACATTTAGTTGTACGATACATTAATGCAAACAACAATAACTGTGGAAAATCCCATGATCAAGGGATTATGGATCCCATAATTAAGGAATTTTATAATATCATAATTAAGGGAATATATCCCCTATTTTGGATCACCCGATCAGTATCAAATCAGCCCGTATTATAGGAAATAAATTAGAATGAAATATTGCACAGAATCAATTTCCTTAGTTGTACAGTTTATAATCAGCCAATATGTATCTTCCTTTGTATACAGAAAAAAAATATGAATGAGAAAAATTATATTCTCTTGTGTTCACAGTATTAGAGCCTGGTTCTATAGGAATCATTTTTTCTTCTTTCTTTCAGCCTTCATCACTGAAAGTTTTTCCTCTATTCTGCGACTCTTCGGATCAGCCCCAACTATTTCTTCTTCATTGTTTGCTTGTGAGGATTCTACACTACAATGTCTGGAGGAGAGAAGATGAAACCAATGCTTCCATCTCCAACAAACATCCTAGGTTACACTCCATCCTTGCTGATTACAATACATAAACTCAACGGGCAAAACTTTCTTCGTTGGTCTCAGTCCGCGAAATTGTATATTCGAGGAAGAGGAAAGATCGACCATTTGAACAGATCAACAACAGCACCTATAGAGGTTGATCCCAAGTTTGAAACGTAGGATTCTAAAATTTCCATGATCATATCATGGTTGATAAACTCTATAGAACCAGAAGTTGGGCAAACATATATGTTTTTACTTACAGAAAAGGAGTTATGGGATCTTATGGTAAAGACATATTCAAACATGGGGAATTCAGCCAAAGTATTTGAGATTACAAATAAGATCAGAGAGCTTAAACACGATAATACTAGTGTTACAAAGTACTTTAATACCTTGAAGACACTAGCAAGAGCTGGATATTTTTCATGATTTTGAGTGGTAATGTGCAGCTGACAGTGCTCGATACATAAAAATGCTTCACAGGGATCGATACTATCAATTTTCAACAGGTTTAAACAAAGAACTAGATGAAATTTGTGGATGGGTATTGGGGAAGGATCCATTGCCATCTCTCCAAGCTATATTCTTAGAAGTTAGGAGGAAGGAAAATAAAAGACAAGTCATTATGAGATATTTTTACCAAAGGGCTTCAAAGATCTTCGTATGAGGATCTAACTAACAAACTAGGAATGATTGATATCTTTGAGCCATCTTGAGGAGGGTGGAAAATCACATGATTAAGGGATTCTAAACCTCATAATTAAATAATATTATAATCCCATAATTAAGGGAATCTATCTCCTATTTTGGGCCATTCAATCAGTAACAAATTAGCCCATATTATAGAAAATAAATTGGAATGAAATATTGTACAAAATCAATTTCCTTAGTTATACAATTTGTAATCAGCTTATATATATCTTCCTTTGTATACTTTAAAAAGTATGAACGAGAAAAATTGGTCTCTTGTGTTCAATAACAAAATATCATACCTCTAACAACTCATTGGCTGCAAGCCTTTCCACATCTTCAGACCCAGAAAAATCTGGGCGAAGTAAGTCAGCTACATTAAACACAAAAATCAAAGTAATAAGCGAAAAGTAAAATATAAACAATTTCTACAAAGGAAGAAAGACAACAGTGTCACTTGAGAATCACCAGTGCAGAAAAATCCGTGATCTTCCTCACATAGACCCCCAAGATCATTACCCTCTGGAATTTGTTTATCAAATCTAACTCCAACTTTAGAGGATCCATTTTCTTCAAAAGCAAGAACTACTTTCCCACGATATCCATAATTTGGGCCCCTGCATACAACAAAATATTCAATGAAACTGGCATGACAAAAGTAACAAGGAAATCCTAAAAACACAAAGACAATAATAACAAACCCATGAAGAAATATATCACAGTTATTAAATTTCTATGCATTTTCTAGTATATATCATGTATTATTGAGTTGACAACTAAGATATTTAAGATTTTGGAACAAAATTCAGCATATCAATGTTTGATTTATAGAGAGCTAAGATTGTGAAACCATAAAACATATGAGTTGTTTCTTTTGAAGGACCAGAGAGGCCTAAGCTGGTTATTGTTGTAAGTGATAAAGTTCCAACTTTAACATGGGCAAGGGAGATTCCAGACCATTTTCACTTATTTATTCTCATATAAATCTTGTAAGTTTAGGGTATATTTTTCATATAACATAAGTTGCTATATGAGAGCATCTATTATAATCCTAAAAAGAAGAAATAAGTCAACAATAAAAAGGGACAAATCTTAGTCTAGAATAGAGACTAAGGTTGATTGAAGATCCATCCTAGAAGAAAGTTACATCACCCTTGAATATTGAAGAATACCAGTCAAATATGTTATAAACAAGAAGGATTATTTGTCAAAACAAAATAGAAACATATTGTCCCAAAGGGAAAAAGAAAATACATGAAACATTTATCAAAACAGAATACGCAAAAAGATACACGAAAGATAAAGGACATGAAAGATAGACCAATAATATTTTACTAAATAAAAGCAATTTAAAAAGGCCACAAGTAAAAATTTGTTTGTTTAACCGGTGGAATGAGTCTCAAAAGCAACTCAGATAGGTGTAGGATAACGCGGTTACAGAAAAAAGAGTAACATATTGGTAGATTTGTGGGGAGAAAGTAGAAAATATACTAACTCAAAAGCTCATAACAGATTCATACCTTTGAGGAGTCTGAAGAGGAAAGCCTGATGAAGGCATTGAACCCACATATCTTACTCTATCACCTGCAAAAAACATAATTCATTGGTCAATTGCTAACAAGACTAAATGCTATCTAGCAATTTCAATTTGACGAGAAAACAAAATTAAGCATAGAATATGGCATGCCTTCTTTAAAAGTGTAGTTCTTAGATGATGCTGTAGATGCCTCCTGCTTTGGAAGAGATTGAGTATTCAAAGTAGATGCCCCCACAATATCAGTCTCCACACTAGAAGCTGGCTTTTTGAGTTGTATAGCATCAGCTAGTGCAGCACGATGCTTAGAAAATATGCTTGATTTCTCGATTCTTGCACCTTCTTTAAGTAATTCTGCATCCTTTAAAGATGAAACCTGCAATTAATTGTTTTCAAGTGTCCAGAAATTATTTGTAATAAATCAAAGTTATATCCTAAATTATTTGTAAAGCAGGCAATCCAATGTTTTCAAATGGCCTATAGACAACTTAGTAGGATGATTATGTTGTAATATCATTGAACTTACACCAGGTAGCAGGAGAGAATCTATTATGAGTAATCTGGCACCAAAATGTTTGGCAAGAGCCTTTACCAAAGTTTCTTGGTAGATTTCAGATCCTAGATGATTACACAAAAAACATGTCAGATCAAGGAGTATAAAAACCAAAGTATTGCCCAAAAAGAATGATGACATGGAGCATACCTGTTGGACCAGATAACAAAATGCGATGGTTTACAGATGAAATATCTGTAGTATACTTTACAAACTCCTTGCATTCGAGGTGAATAAATGCACAAGACATAAGCACACTTTTCGTGTTTTCACTGTAGGTATAGAAAAGACAGCACTAGATTAGATCACCTAACCTGTACTCCAAATCATGCTTTCTATGCATGTTAAAAGTAAAAAAGCAACTAAAAAGCAATATTTGACTAACAGTAACACTTGGACCTTCATGTTGGCAGATGATAGAAAACCAAATTAGCAAAATGTGAAGCAAGATTTAATTCAGTAAGACACACAGGTTATCCCTACTTAAAGCAGAACTCCAGATTTTATGTCCTACGCCTTTCAAAGCGTGCCATATACAAAAACAAACACTTTATGCAACCAGACAGACAACTGAAAGAAAAATAACTCAAGCACATAAGCAATAGAATTTGCAGTTAATTGACAATTAAAAGAGTAATTCATCTGGATCGAGGAGTCAAGTTTTGTAGCTTGATTGAGTCAGGATTGGATTTTTTTAGAGATCCTCAAGAGTATTTTTCTTATTTTCAGAAGTTGGATGTGTAGGATAAGCCTTACATTTATTTTGGGCTTCATCTTTTGTTTACTTGAAAAGGAACCAAGAAATCTTATCTTCATACTTCAGGGAACTTATATTTATTTGGAATACCACAACTATTTGTTCTCTGTCAAAGAATCATCCAAAAGAGAAAGATATGTCAAAAGTTGAACCAGGACAAAGGCAGTTTCTGCTTCAATTTTTTTTCCCAATAGCTTCTTATAGAATAGTGGCAAACAAAAGACTCAAATTTTAAAAGCACCACCAACAAAATTCAGGACCAAGGTCAACTGTAAATCCAATTGGAAAAGTAAACATCATGTATGAGTGGTCAACCTTAGCCTTCTTTTACATGGGACGACTTAAGGTGAAGCACTTACAAATATCTCTCAACATAGATAGTCATGCCAGTTTGGTAGTTTGTCGTAGGCAATGGAGACACGAGATAGACACTAGCAAATATTATTCTTTCCAGATTCCTATCATGTGTGCCCTCTCAATATTAAAAATCCATTTACCTTCTTTACAAACTTTTCACCACATTTAAAAAACATTACCTAGAATATCACAAGAACAAAAACTATGGAAAATATTCCATTGAAACAAGCACAGTGAAATGATAACACCACTGCTAAAATAATATAGTTATGCTGATATAGCTCAAACGACAAGAGTAACAAGGTGAATGTAATTGGGAATTTCAAGGATTGCAATCAGTCATACAAAAACATGAACTTAATTGCTGATCATGCATATATATATATATATATATATATATATATATATATATATATATATATATATATATATATATATACATACACATGTATATATATGTATATATACATACACATATATATATATATGTATATATACATACACATATACACACACACACATATATATATATATATATAACACAAGCAAGACCGCAAAAAAATCTCACCTCAAATAGTATGGAAAACTTTCAAATGAAACATTGATGTCATTTGGATTGAGAATTCCTTGCTTCAAACCGTCTTTAAAAGCTTGGCATCGAGTAGTAGGCAAGGATGATGGCAGATCCAGATCCTTGAGGAGTTCCCTCTGATCCTCAAACACTTTAAATACATTGCCAGACAAATCCAGCCCAGAGATAGGTGACCCTGAAAACATCCTCAGAAGAGGCCTTATTTCAGAATTTGTACCAGGAACCTTTCCAATTTCAGCATCAGGATGAGCATCAGGTTGTATATTTTCTGGTTGAACAGGCTCGTTTACACGAAGATCAGAAGACATGACAGCATCGGCATTGTCACTTCGAATCTCAGAGCTCCCCTCGGTTTCAGAGCTTTCCTTACAGGTATCAGAATCCTTCTCAGGGTCTGGATTGCATCCATCTGATGCAATGGTCACGGAAGCCAGGGCAGGGTTCTCCAGTCCTTCCTGAGCATTCTCAGCATTAGATGCTGGGGGAATAGCAGACAGATCCTTCAAATCATTAGATAAGGATGCCAATATTGATGCTCCAGTAACAGCTGAAGGGTCTCCAGTCCTAGTCTCTGTTTGACTTTCTCTGATAGCAGTACCCTTTGATTCCTGAACACCAAGTGAAGGTAACACTGCTGTAGCTGATTTGTCATTCTTAAGTTGCTGAAATATCTACCAATAGATAAGGAACTCCCTTTTGAAAGAAGAGGAACCAAAAACCATACAGTATTTCCAACATACGTAAAACCAATCTGCAATGAGCTTTGAAAAGTAAACACAAGATAAGCAAGGATACATAAGCATGTTTCCCAGATGAACTGAAAATCAGCTCATCTCCTCCTGTCAGGATAATATTTGAATTTCTCTCAAAGGTCTTTCCATTCACTTGTACAATTCCTTTTCTTCCTACTATTTCAAGAAATGCAACAGAAGCACCTCCACGCTGATGTGATAGTAACAATGGAAAGACACTTCATATAAGACAAATACAAGGGACCTTTCCCTTCCAACGATTAACTAAGCAAATCTGTAGAACAACATATGAATCAAGATAATACCTGGGAATGTCTCAGTCTACATAGAATTTTGCTGATAGATGGATCCTTCAACCATAAGTTGCAGCTTCGGCTTTGGCCAACGGAGAATTGAGAACCAGAGAGAAAAAGATGAGGGTTCTGGAAAGAGCAAGTCAGCAGAATGAGTATCAGCCTGAAAATAACCAAACATGCCAAAAGCTTGGTTGCAAGGAAACTGAACCTAAAGCCACCTCATGTGCCTACGTAAACAGAAGTAAACTGACCCAAATAGCAAGTAAACAGAAAAATTAGTACTTCCTTGCATGTACATCAGGCATTTCAACAGGAGATCAACTTTCTGGCCATGTCATTCCATCTGACTTACCTTACAAGGACACTCATTAACACCACACAAAACACTGGGTATACCATAACACATATTGCTAGGTAATAGCAGAAGAACAATAGTTAAGGGACAAAATAACTTAATGATAAAGAAGAAAAAGATCATCTATGTTTTATCAGCATAATTTTATGTATGACAAAAATAGCATGCAAATTGGTTTATAATATATGCATTTATGATTTATGAAAAAAAAGTTCCTCAGGAAGGTTTTAACAACACCAAGATCTATCAACCACACTATCACTGCCTGTTTAATTGAGCATTTAACAGTAATGTCACCAGACGCCCAAGGGAGGCAAGGTCCGAGCGCCCACCTATTGAGCTGGGCGGGCAACCTCAATCAAGCACAGCCCAGGCACTCGCTCGGGCCCAAGTGTTGGCTGGGTCGAGCGCCCGCTTAGTTTAACTCAGGCTAAGTTGAGCCTGAGACAAACCAAAATAGTACCATATGGTTCGATTGAACCAGTTATCCGATGCTCCAACACCTGCGCGAGACGTGCCCTAACGCAAAAATCTCTCTTTCCCACTGCGTTTTTGCATGGTGGTGGAGTTCCTCCCATAGGTGAATGACATCAGCAGCAACATATTCCTCCAGCAACATCAGTGACATCTTCCTCCAATGACAACGTCTTCCTCTGATGGAAGTGATAGCATCTTCTTCCCTTCCCTCCTGGTATATCGCTCTCTTTCTCCTCCCTCCTACCTCTACCCCGTTCACCGCTGCCTTCTTTGCTGTTTGTCACAGTTTATGGTTGTGTTTCAATTTTAAATCAATTAAAGTCGATTGTTTTTATCTAAGTTTGTGAGAACAGCTACCTTCCTTGTTGTTTGTCTAAGTTTGTGAGAACAACAGCTGCACGTAGTGAACATCAGCTGCCTTCTTTGCTATTTGATATGTTATTTTAGTTTTAGTTTATTTTATTAATCATGATATATAGTTTTTAAATTATAATATTCGGGAGCGTCTCGCTTCGCTTGGATGATTGTCTAGTGCCTCAGGCATTTTGGAACCGTGACGCCTAATGCTTTTAACTACACTAGCATTTAAACACTTACAAGATAATACAGTCCCAACTCATAAAAGATCTTGTGCAACGGCACAAACAGCTGTTCCATCATGCTACCCTCCACTATGTACAAAACAACATCTTGTATGGTAGAGTATAAGGGTGAAATTTAACTAGGTGTCCATCAGATATTGTTATATTCTAATCCAATTTTATTGAATAGACATGGGACATTGATATTAGATAGAAAGACTATAACTAGATAGATAGACTCATATGTCATTTGACCAACAAAAGTAACCCACAACTAGTTAAACTCGATTGAGTTAGAACTCAACATTCTTAAACAGGGCAGGCGACCTCCAGTAATTTAAATGGAAAGAATTAACTTCTGTGCAGCACTGCAGCTATATGAGATCTCAACTCAGACTTCCACAGACTGAGAGCAACTGGACAATGATAATGCTCTACCAGTGATCCAACAAATTTTACATGCTTTGTTCAAATTCACATAAAATGGGGACACATCTATTAACAAGCCATGCATCAAGCATATAAGAAAGCAATTAAACTAGAGTTCGTTATATTCAACTCAATCCTTTAGTCTCTTTAGAACTTATAATCCTTTTGCGGGTACTCAGAGGAGTCCCTCAATTGGAGGTGCCCAGGTCATGTGTTACCCCTATTGAAAGTTAAGACATGTCCAAAGGATGTGGTGTACCCACATTAGCAAAATAAAATTCAACCATACGAGGTGAATGTGGGAGAGGTCAAAGTAATTGAATGAATGCAACTAAATCACACTTGTTAATCAAAACCTAAATAAGGAACATTCTTTCCCTCCAAGTGACACTAATCATCCCACAATAGAGTTTCTGCAACTGAACTAGTGCAGACAAAAACATCAAGATTCTTGTCTTTCTAGAGAACTAAAGAACCTACTATGAAGATATTCTAACACATTTAGCAAGTATGAATTAGCATGTTGGGGAACAAAGATTTTATGAGCTTCGAGTTCACCTTAGAAGCCCCATAGAAAAGGAAGGGGCCTCAACCTTATATAGGGCTAGCTGTCTAGCGATTTCATTCTGAGCTCAACAGGTTTTTACCACTAAGAAACCATATGCAGTCCAGTAGAACAAAGAAATCATGTGAAGTACTATAGTCGAACAATGTTGCGTTTCTTTTCGTGTATACCAGAGACAGAGGTTTTATTTTATGAAGCCCATGTAATAGAATAGATGACGAAATCTATCAACGAACAAGGAATTGAAGGCACTAAACCCCACCTGAGAATGCTGCGAGATAAGCTTCGCCCATGCAGCCTTCTGCGTCGCTTTCACGACGCGTTTCGTCGGGATCTCCAACGAGATAAGCCCCCGTTTCCTGCTGTCCATCTTAGCGGGCCGCTCTATAGTAGCAAAAACGAAGAAGAAGAATAAGAATAAGAAAGGGGAAAAGAATTTAAACAAAAAATAATCGTAGAAAACAAAACAAACCAAACCGATAACAAAAGAAAGACGAAGATCGGACCTTGAGGCGGTAAGTGGGCGGCGGCATCCCCAGGTTCCTCGCCCTGCGTCTCCGCCGCCGCAGTACCGGCGGCCTCCACCGGGGGGTCAACGGCGGGCAGATCGGAGCGGAGATGCCGTCCATCGGACGTCGGCGCCGGTTCCTCCTTGTTGTCGGGCCGCTGCCCCTTGGGCGACGAGGTCGTCGGTTCCTCCTGAGAAATCCCGGCAAACCCCACCCGGAGATCGAGCCAAAGCCCCACATCAGACAGATGAAACCGGTCCAGAATCCAAGAATCGAGCGCAGGGAGGGAGGAGAGGGGAAGAATCGCACCTTGGGGCGCTTCGAGGCCGGCGGGGACGCGGGGGAAGGGGAAGACAGGGCACGCTTGGATGAGGCCGAGCTCCGCCTCGTCTCCACCATGGCTTCGCCCTCGATCTCTTCGCCCCCTTTCTTGAGGAATCGAATCGAAACAGATCAACCACAAAAGAGAGAGAGAGAGAGAGAGAGAGAGAGAGAGAGGGAGAGGAGGAGGAGGAGAAGAGAAAAGGCGAGGAAAGGAAAGGAAAGGAAATGGTCGCCAAATAGCCGCGGTGGGCTTTGTAATTATTCCATAAAAAGATATGTTAGAAATTAATTGTAGGGTTTCACTTGTCCCCTTCGAGACCGACTTCGAATAGATTTATATCGTGTTATTACGATATCTATTTAATCTTTTTTTATATGGCGTGTATATTATATTTGGAATCGCCATAAATTCATTTATTTTTTTGGGAAACAAATGAATTTTTCTATAATATTTTATCTTATCAAATCTACCAACTTTGGCTCTTGCAATCAATCTCCATAAACACTCTAATCGATAACAATCTTTCATTAGCTACCGTTAATAGTATGATTGCTAAGTATATTCAGGTATTTGTGTCTTATAATTCTAACGAATTATGGCTGATCAAAATTGTCTGTAATTAATATGAATTTTATGAGAGCAAATGATATATATATATATATATATATATATATATATATATATTATATATTTCATCTTTTCGTATCACAAATTTCACATCAAACGGCATTGGAAAATTGTTATTAAATTTCAATATTTTGGTTGTAATCGGATAATAAATTTTGACCACATTAATCATTGCGAGAGTCGATCGTCGTCACATCAAGATGATGCCATCGTTGCACGTAAAACGAAAGGTCATCTTTTTGCCCCCATCATGAGGGATGGTAATCTAAGGTCAAGAATGTTAAGTAGGAGCCCATTGACGACTCCGATGCCATTGACTCATAGAGCGTTATAAAACGTGCCATATCTTCGTATTTGAGCACGTGGGGTTGACCTAATGGAAACGTAACCTATCGCGAATTCTGTTCAGACTCTATTGTTACCTAAGAAAGAGCTATTCATGAATGAATTATGGGAAAGAAAATGACATGCGGTTATTATATCTCAGAGAAATTATATAAAATTGTGACGGATGGAAAATATTCCACAATAATTATCTTTGGAGAGGATACACATTAGATGAGCAGAAAAAAATAAATTAATTTATAATATATAAATTAGATGAGTTTACACTTGTTAATCTGATCTAAACATTTTGGAAATATAGTTCAGACCTATCTATGATTACCAAATGATAATATCAGAGCAAGTTCGATTTAGCACAGTTTAGTTCCATATTACATAATTCAGAACCATTCAACCTCTATGACTGTAACATATTATGCAACTCAAAGATCAGTCATGCGATGGGACCAGAAAAAAAATATGTAACATATTATACAACTCAACCAAGAACTGTTACAAATGATTAAAATTACTATGTTGTTGTTCCATAACTGATGTATGCTACTAGAAGAGGAAACATAACCTGTGTACCACAAGATCTTGAGAAAGTTCTTCCTATAATCCATCCATCAAACATCAGTTTTCGTCTAATCTTCTTGTCACTTGTTCCTGATACAAGCAAAAATTGAATCAAACCCCAAATTGCAATATTTCCTCCTTCCTTTGTCTCCACCTATCCAGCATAGGCAAGTCAAAACACATGCTGGAAATTACCTGCTTGATGGAATCACTTCATCACATTATGCAGATCGAAGCTCATGTCTAACCGAGTCCAAAAAAATTCAAAATCAGAGAGGGATCAAGAAATGAGCCGATGTGGCAAATGAACAAGTTCAGCTCTGAAGAAATTTTGTGCGTGTCACAACAATGTGACCAGTTCCAAAACGAGGGCAGCTGTATTTAGCAATGAATCATGAACAGAATAGCTTCAAGAGTTTTTTGCTTACTTGTGATTTTAAGCTTCAACTCTGACCAAGGAAAGCTAAAGAATTCGACATATGATCTAAGTTCGTGTTGATATCATTTACTGAAAATTGTAAACGACTTGGGCGCATAAAAAGAGGGAATTTTTGGTTCGCCATGACAGTTCAAAGATTAAAAGCCAAATCAGATGGATTTCCCCAGCAATCATCAACATGGGAGAGCTTCACCGCAAATCCAGGAGCACGGAGGGAATGAAGATTGACTCACTTTACCCCGTGGAATGAAGGCAAGACGGCAACAAGGGGATCTCCATAGCCAACAGCTTCTGTAAGACAAAAAAGGCTGGTGAGAAACCAAAAAATGAGTGAATATCGTATACGAAAATATGTTTACTACTCTCTATACAAACAAAAAATTAACATTGTTCACATTAATCACATGCGGCCAAACATGATTCTATTTCTTGATCATGATAAATACAGCAGGTTCGAAAAACAATATTCTATATGAGCACTACTACTGAGGTGGGCTTGCATACATATAAATCCATCCAAACTACTATTTCCATATTTATAACTTTTGGTTTAGGATTTAAGAAGCATTAAATGTTTGACCCAACAAACATTGTTGACTTAAAGAAGATTAAAACAATCCAGACAAAGTGGTTTAACCCTTAGCCTTTGATTTGCCATTTGCAAACCAAAAGTGGCACTTGACACAATCAGGAGTTCCTTAAGAGATTTCACTCAAGCTTTTCTCCTATACCGCAAGCATTCCTGGAAAATACAGCACATATTAGCCTAGCCTTCAACAATAGTATAAGGCATCTTGCAATATGAATGGTCCTACGTCATTGTCTCCACTTTGTGTAACACATCCACACTTATGTCATTTTCAATGAGTAAGATTATTTTAATTGACTCTCAATTCCTTACAAGCCCCTTTGTACAAATTCATCTTGAACCTTCATGTTTCTCTCCTAGAATTCTTTAATAGATAGCTCAAGTTAATTAGTAAGCAAAGGTGAGTTCAAGTTCATTGGCACATGAATTGATTTTAGGTAGAACTCATAACAACAATTTCCATAGCTAATATGAATTCAAAGGTTCATTCCTTTTTGTTGAAAGCAAAGATTTTAATTCCGAATGATGCCGTCTATACCGGGCGATACATACTGGTCCGCTAGCAGACCGGTACGTGGACCGCCCGCTACCGGGCAGTACCGTCGATTGGGGCTATTTCCGCCTCGTTACCACCCGAAATCAGTCGATGACGATCGATTTTGACCGTCGCTGCCTGTTACCAGGCGGTATTAGCCGAGGGAGAAGAGGGAGAACCTGGAGATCCGGCACCGCTCTCCCTCGACGATTCCAATCCATCGCCGCCCTCCCACATTGGACGTTGCAGATGAGATGTCGCCTCCTCCTCGTCTGAGGCCTCGGCATCGTCGATGACTTCTCATCCACGCGGGGAGAAGAAGCCTAGGCGAGCTTCACAAGGAGAAGAAACCGAGCAGAAGAAACGAGGCGATGTTTCTTCTCCCCATACGAGCAAAAGAAATGAGGTGACATCGCCCCTTTTTTATTTTTTAACTTTATTATTATTATTATTATTATTATTATTATATATATATATATATATATATATATATATATATATATATAATACTCTGATACGGTACAAAATGCGAACCTTGGTTGAAAGCTTTAGTTAGTTAGTGTTGGAGGATGTGTGGGCACAACACTAGTATTTCTTTTAATTTCAACTGTTGGTGGTAAATATTTATATTCTCTTTTGCATTCTAATTGTAAGGAACTTGCTGCATGTCAAAACCATCACTACTTGCAAAACAATTATATCTACTGCAAGTGGTTGAGGTCCATATTTTTCAATTGTAACGGAAAAGCTATTACATGCTTCAGTTGCAACCAATAATCATGGGCTTAAGCATGATCATGGAGCTCAAGGAAAATCCACATCTTACACAAAACCACAGGGTTACAGTTAACCATCTTTGGCAAACGCTAGACGTCGATACCTAGCTTCTAGTAAGCATGACCCATGTACCACGTTATCCAAAACAGGAAGATGCATACCATATGCACGAACATGATAGACTAGAGAGCGATGGAAGAAAGAAGAAAGGAGAGAAATGGGTTCAGGAGAGTAAAATGATGTTGGTTTCCCTCCCATTGTTGCTTCAAGAGCAGTAAGAGAAGAGAAATTTGATATATACACAAAAACCATTGTAACCAAGTTCAGATATATAAGAAAAGGAGAACTATTGAGGCATATTTGATTGACTATTGCACAGAGAATAACAAAATCTGCAACCAATGGAAGAGGAGCAGTTCTTTGGATCAATGAGTTCCTCGGCTATTCAAGTCAATTTATTACCGAAGCTGTGAAAGGAAGTTTCAAATATAGAAGAAGAAACAATGCATGAACTAATTAACAATAAATATCAATCACTTTGGTGAGTAAGGAAGTTGGTGGTGCCTGGCTCCATGAAGGCCAGAAAAGCTGCTGGTTGATTTGTAAGGTGGAAGTGAAGCAGTCGGAAGATAAAGAGGGTGGTTGTAATTTATATTCATATTGAGAATATGAGCTCTCATGGGCTTTCCCATTTTAATCTTAGCAGATACAAACAACTTGGATACAGCAGGCACAATCATATTCCAAAAGATAAGATGTACTATAAATGCAATAATTAAATATGGACTTCGACATTACCTCCATTCTCACAGAGGATCTTTATTACTTCTCCAGCTACATCTGACTGCACAAAAAGACAAGTGTCATTTAGTCTTGTGAAGTTGTTTGAATACATTAGTCTCTTAAGCATGGTTCGTCATATCGTGGCATACTTCCCATACTAGGCAATACATACCGGTCCGACAAGAGATCAGTAAGAGTGGTACATATCGGCTTGTCAATATGTTCCATCGTTTCGTGTGTTGGTACATTGGTATGGTTCGATACGTACCCCATATCGACGACCGGTTGGTAAACCGGTATGGACTGGGACGGTGAACCATGCTTTTAAATAGTATCATACTGATGCCATTATTTATGGAGAGCAATTCAACTAAAAGTATAACAGACAGGGAATTAAAGAAAACTCACTCTAATAGGAAGTTCATTTCCAAATTGATCCAAGAAGCCAATAATTTGCCCTTCTTTGATGATGTCACCCTATCATTTATGAATCACAAGATCATTAAATACAAGCAATTCTTCAGAAATAAATTCAAGCATATGTTTGTATAAAATAACAAGTCATCAAATATCCTTATCACAAAACCTCTTTACAGACAGGAGGCTGTCTTTCCCCTTTCAACGTTCTTCCACTTTGAAATGAACCAACCTAAAGGGGGTACAGCAAACATTTAAAAAAAAAAATCAGAGTATTACTACATAAAGTGGAAAAAGACTATCCCATTTAAGTCATGCACACCGTAGATGATGATACTAGAGCATATGCATTCAGTCCAGAAGCTTCTAAAGCTGCCAACTTTGATGTCTTTGCCGCAGAAACATAGGTAAATGGACTGGAAGCAGTTGCAGGAGACTTCTGCTCCAGAACAGGAGGGGAAGAAGGAACTGCTTCCACCATTGGCTTGCTTGGAATTGGTGGTGCTGTAATTGGTGACTCAATAGGAGCTGAAACTGAATTTGGGGCATTTGAGATTCCTACATCTCTTTTCAGGAACATTTCGAAATCACCAACCTGAAGAAAATTCCATAGCAATAATAAAGGATCCCAAGCTAATGGCTAACTGAGTGTTATCTTTAGTTCCAACTTCCAATTCAGATTATTATACTTGGATGTCAAAATCATGGGTGGATAGGACATAAAAAAACCAGTTCCTCAGAGGTTTAGCTGTTGGGATGTATAAGTGATCTTACAAGATACAGTGAGAAATAATTGACTTTGATGAAGCACCAATTGAGAAAAATTGAAAATTTTTAGGTAGGCGCATGTCCAAGGAGAACCATCAAATGCAACACCAAGAAGAAGCAACTCATATCAAACTAAAAAAGTTGTTGGAGGGAGAGAGAGACACACACACAAACAAGGAAACTACTGTCTTAGTAATGGCTAACGGTAAGGCAACTGAGAACTGTCACAATAGAATATACACAGAGGATGCAAATAAGAGCAACAGGGCTTCTAACTTGTCGTTTAAACTTTAAACCCAAGTTTCAGAAGAGAAAAAAAAAAGGTTGACCATTCTCAACCCCTGAAATTATAACGAAATATAGGGACCATTATAAAAAGTTACTATTTCTCATAGCCATCATCGATGTCTGGCATTACATGCTTGATCAATCACAGGTTCATCACAAGAAATATACTGTTAGCAACACAGCAAGTGTGTAGAACCTAGAAACTCGCAGCTAATTCAGGCGAGTTGAAAATAAAAAAAAAAAAGATCATAAGTGCAGGGTCAGCCATACAAACTACCATTTTAAACACAACCTAGAGGAGCATGAATTACACGTACAGTAAGTCTAAATATCTAATGCAATTTGCTTAGGAAAAACAAATATGAGTGAGAAAGAAGAACAACTTCGAATTTTCCTCAATTTCTACTGGAAAACAAAACATTCAACATTAGTGATTATCACTATGAAGAAGAAGGTACCTATGTCTTTTCACATATATCCAAGCAAGCTATGTACATTAGGATGCTGTACACAAAAATTGCTGGGTCTTTGAATTTGCTTTACTCTTAAAAATTTGTGATTATCAAGATTCATGGGACTGTTTTTCACATATAGCCCCAAGCCCCTAATACGGAAGTATGTATATTAAAAGTTATAGTATTGACTTCTCAATCTAAGAGGAATCGGAAAATGATGTTAGAAATGTAGCATGTCTAGAAGCATGTAACAACATCAGTAAGGCTCTAAAATAGTAAAAATATCAGGTGCAATATCTTCCAGTAACCAAATTAGATTATAGCTCAAAGATGTTTGTCCCATAGTACTGATCATTAATCAGGATTTATTATGAAGTGCTAAAGTCAGCGTTATGTTAGATTGATTAGATGCCAAACATACCTTCATTTTGAGCTCTGCGATATCTGTTAGGTCACAGACCTCCTCGATCAATGTCTGTAATGCAATGAGCAATTCAGGTGATATTCAGAACGTATTAATAAGGAGAGCAAAATTTTATATTATTCTACCAGTCTACTCAAACAATTTGCCAATCCAGTCATGAATTTAAAGCACCCCCTAAAAATAAGAATGGGCCTAGAATGGACTGGCTAGGACCAAAGTAGTGGTGCCAGCATTTATAATGAGCTCAAAATGCAGAGAATTCAAATCGAAAATTTTGCTGTGAAGTCTCCTTTTTGCATTGAAACAACATTCTCACGAGAAAACCCAGGTCAAAGAAACAACACAATATCTCATAATAGAAAACCAATATTGAAAGTCAACTGTAGAAAAAAAGAGAAAAAAAGTAATGATCTGTATGAATAATGTGTTAGGCCACCAAATCGTAGAAAGAAAAAAAAAGAACATGATCAAATATATTCTTTCTTGATCTATTTTAAAGACATTCATGGAGCACCTCGATCCAGAAGCATGAGAAGAATGTCTGATGGCTTCATTCAGGTTAGTCCCATCTCCCATTGGACATAAGAGACTTAAAAGTTCAATGGCTAAATAAGTTCTCTAAATGTTCTTTTATGTTAGATTTTTTCTCCATATCCAGACCATAGGCTAAAGGAACAGTAAGAGAAGTATTAGAACATAAGTAGTTCACCACAGTGGATGACAAGGTTCAGAACTGTACAAACATCCTTACAAGAATGCACATGTCACCCTTGTCATATGTAGTTACATAGTTATTAATAACTGGTCATCAAGAAGATTCTATTGTTTGGGGATTCATTCTGTTGTTTGGTTTGAGAAGTCCTATGGAAGTGAAGCAAGCAAAATCTTAAGAGTTAAAAGGGCATTAATGAATCTCAATGCCGCTGATATGATATAGCTCAATTATCAATAGCATGGAATCCTCAATTGAAACTGACATGATAAAATATGGTCATAGATGCACAAGGAAAAAAGTTGGGCACTAGTGTTAGGACTCTAGCTAGGATAGTCCTAATTGAGTTTCATTGATCGGGACATTCATGTAAAACCTATTTAGCCGACCCCTATTAAAGATCATGAAGAGACCGACTAAGGATAGGATTAGTTTGGAGTTTGCTTCTTAGAGAAGCATTAGAAGTTGGTTAGAAGTAGGAGTCTTGAGTATGAGTCATAATTGAGTAGGAGTCCTATTAGGAGTTGAGGTTTAGAAGATCTATAAATAGTCATGTATTCATCCTCTTTTAATAAGCAATAGATGAAACTTTTTAGCAGCCTTTGAGAAGTAACTTGGAAGAAGGAACCCCTATAGAGTTTCAAGGAGACCGATCCCCTAAAGATATCAACCTCAAGCTTAGAATTCGCAAGGGTTCTACCAACTAGCTTTAATGTTCTTTTATATAACCAATAAAAGATATTCATGAAAAGAGGGATGGAAACCTTATCATAGAAGGGTTGACAATGACAAAATAGGAGAGAGAGAAAGAAAGCTAGCCATGTTCCATGCCCATATTTCTTCCCAAGCTAATGGGAAGGAATGTGCTAGAGTTGGCCACCCTACGATCTCTCTCTTCTTGAAGTATAGGTAAAAAAGAGGGCAAACCAAAGCTTCCACAAATGCAAGATATATAATCTTACCTCTACAAATAGAAATCTTGTTTCTTAGCCCAAACCTCGATCATCCAGGTCATAAAGGAGTAATACGGCAGGCCATCCATTGTCTTCTTGAAGTATAGGTGTTTGACACACAATTACAGATTAGTCAAATGCAATTCGAATATTAATTACAGTTTAGTAATAGGATAAGACATCCAGTAAGAAGTCATTGAGGCCATATTGTCTTATTTTGTACATATGACAGGTGAATAGCTGCAAAGGGATCTAGATGTGCCAGATCATTGTTTCACCCCACTATTTCTAATTGAAAAATACTAGACATTGACAAGAAACTGCAACAAGGCAATTAGACCAGATAGCTTCAGTTATTTATCCAAACATGGTGGCAATTTTATCATGGATTTTATCTAATGATATATTTTATTGATGGATAAAATGCCTCCTGGTATTGATGAGAGGAATCAATATTTCCACCATCTCTAAATGCCCAGAGGTGAGTGCTTGATACAGAAAATTGACCCTCTAACAATATTAAAAGAAAAACATGGTGTGATTCAATTAATTGATGCATTAACTGTTGAAATTTAACTTCTTCAAAGCATTGCAAGACCTTTAGTAGCAGTATGAACCAGAAAGGATGGAGTTTAAAGTGATAGCTTTACCAAATGATTATTAACGAGTGCCATATCTAGTATAAGTACTTCAACTTAGTAATTAATCTGTTATTAATTCGACTTCATATTTGAAAATTTATATGCATTGGATAATATTCGATGCTCTAATCAGGATAAAGTTTTGATCCGTTGAAAAAAAAAAAACACAAATACATTGATAATAGCCTAAGCAACCACAGATAGGAACTGAGAAGTTATTGCAAACCCATAAATCAATCAACAAGGGGATAAGCATATTGATCAATGTTTAAGATAGAGTTACATTTGATGCACACACAGCATTATTAAGTTAAAGGTGCAGCAAGAGCACCGCCTGCTTTCAATTACCTAAACAGAGAAGCATAAAGAATTCAGAAGCAAAAAATGCATCATGTATAGACATGAAAGCTCTCCAAGTATCTAAAAACAGCCAGAGAAATTTTTGACCTGACATCCATTTGGAAAAGTTGAGGTGATTGAATTCTTCTGATCGGTGTCAGCTGCATTTAGAGGGACAAAAATTGCTATCAAGATTATGTGTCTGAATGGCATATTGCTTAGGATGTCAATCAACAAGCTATAGAATATACATTAATAGGTTATCAAAAAGAAGAACATACGGCCAGCTTGCCAACCACTTTAATTGGATATGACAAAAGAATCTCATAAATTTTGTATGAAAACTTCAAATAGTCCCCCATTCCCATAAGGATTAACTCTTTCCCAAATTGACTCAATGGAGGCATTCAATTATGACCATGACTTTTATGTATTAGAAGTTTTTTCTCTAGTGATGTTTGTGTAACATTATGATTATTAAAATATCAATCCTGCAGAACTTAATAAAAAGTAATGTTTTAACATGTTACTAGCAAACAGTGAGAAGTATCAAAGTTTTTTTTTTAATTTGTAAAATAGTATGTAATTGAACATGACTTACCATTCGTAGTCAAAGCTGATGTATTCTGTGAGGCCTTTACATGTAATGAATGTTTTGGGAGAACCATTGAGGAAATAGATCTCTGGTATTCTTCTGGAACCCTCTGTAATAAAGATTTTGAAACGGTACTGGAAACAAGGATGGGAACAGGCTTCTCAACTGAAGAGTGTCCATGGAAAATTGTCCTAGGGGCACCTAACAAGAAACAGTAATGCAAATGTTTACTATAAATGTTGTTTTTATTCATAAAAAACTGGAAAAAATTGCCACAGAACAAAATAAAGTGGACACAAAGAACACTTCAGTAGACAAAGTAACCAGAAAGTGTACCTCCTAGCAAATTGAAGTGAAATTCTTGCACACAAGATATTCTCTCTCTCTCTCTCTCTCTCTCTCTCTCTCTCTCTCTCTCTATACATCTTCACAATGTCAAATGACATCTAATAGGGGCAAAGCAAGTCGATTGCACATGAGAAGGCCCAAATCCATAAGACAACTTCATCCACAAGTCTCATACATAGTTGACAACTCTATTTTATATAGTTAATTAGATTTTAAAAGTTCCAAAGCTTCGGTAGTCTGAAAATATGAATTTGTCTAATATTCCCTATTTTGAATCAAGAATGCAAACTAGTGTTAAGCTCTGACAAAGTCAGATATGGGTAAGAGACTTGCTATTGATGAAACTTGACAGAAGAGCAAGTGACGATTCCCTTAAAATAGTCCAGATGAACATATGTGAGAAAAATATAGGAAAATGTATTCGTCGTGGAATAACACAAGATGTAAATCAGAGAGCCTAGTCATAAAGCAATTCCTACTCCTCTTTCCCTTGAATGCATATTATTTCCACGTTCCACTACATCAGTCAGGAAGTTGTATTCAGTCATAAAGCGGATTAATTGTTAGCCATGAACTTCCTAAAAAAAGTTTTTTTTTTTTTAACAGTTGGCCGTGGGATGCATCAGATTTAACTTCAAACTTGTTGTCCCAAACTGGTCCATATTATTATCTCCATGCCTCGATAGTTAATCACCCAATTACAATTAAGCACCATTTTTCTTTTCCTCTTCTTTTTTAGTCTGTGTTTCTTTGAATCGGACTTCTAACTTTTTTCTTGATGCGAGTTTATCAACCACGAAACCATTAAGCACGTGGCGTCGAAACAAAGTTACTGCTCCACCTTCAGAATCCACACATGGAGGAGCTTCGCTTCCTTAAAAGACGAACCCTCGTTGTTTGTGGCAGTCACCACCCAATGAAAAAAGGCTCAAATATCCAAAGAGAAAATGAGCAGAAGTCACACAACTTTCGCTACCAGAACTGCAGATGGATCAAACAAGCCTTCAAGAACGGAAGCACGAGAACACGGCGTCGGAAGATCCACAATAGCAAGGAGTAAGGGAAAAAGGAGTGAGGTCGAAAGATTACCGAGGAACGATCGAAGAGCCATGGCAGATTCCTCGGAGAAAAGGCGGATCTGGGAAGACCAAGAGAAAAAATATAGATCAACGGCAACGAGGACAATGTGAGTTTTATAGAGAGAGAGAGAGAGAGAGAGAACAGCCAGGCGGATCTCGACATGTCCGCCCTCGCTCTTGTAGGTTTCTCCGCTGCCGCGGTGGGGTGAAACGAAATTGCGAAACGCAAAGGGAAACTATGCGGAGAATCTCTCTTTCAGCGCCGCTGTGAGATCCGACTTAAATTACGAGCCGGCTAATTACATGTTATCGTAAAATCTCGATCCTACACTTAAAAAAAATATTAATATACTTTTTTTTTATAATTATATGAAAGTAAAACATTTATTTACTCTAATATCATCGATTTTATCAATAAAAATATAAAAATAAAAAAAAATATATATTTAGTTAATTATGACGAACGACGTCGATTATAGCAAGCGACATCGATGGTGGTGGACGATGACACCGTTGAAGGTCATAGGTGATTGTTGTGGATAAGGAGAACGATGACAAGAGTAAAAGTCATTTTGTATCTACGTCAACATTGACGTAGCTACAAGTAGCAAAAGGATCATTCGACATTTACATCAACATCGATGCAAATATAAGGCAATAAATGATCACTCGATAATTACGTTGATATCGACTTAGATATAGAGCAGTTCTCATCTCTCGTTATCACTCACCTTATCCATAACAGTTATCTACGATTCTCAATGATATCGCGCGTCCATGGTCACCGATGGGAACATAAAAAAAAAATTATCTTTTATTTTTATATTTTCATTAGCAAAATCGATATCATTAAGATAAATAAATCTAAATATTTTATTTTCGTAATTATAGAAATATCAATATGTTAAAAAAGATCCATATTATAACAATGCATTTCTACTAAACTTTTGCTCGTTGACTTCGTTCAGGAAAATCAATATGTTAAAAACGGTCGATATTATAACAATGCATTTCTACTAAACTTTTGCTCGTTGACTTCGTTCAGAACTCTTCTGTTGTACTGACAGAAAGTGTCACTTGCCATATATATATTTTTTCTCTTTGGGTTTGCAGTCATTCTTGCAAAGTTTGGATAAAACGTAATATCGTCGCAAAATTTAACACAGCGTATATCCTTTGAAACATTAAGAAACTCTACATACGTCAATATCATTAATATTTATCCAGAAATTTCAGATAGCCAATTTTAATCATGATTAAGTTTTTCTTGAATTTAAAATATGTAAAGTATTATGTATTTCTAATTTTTATTAATATAAAGAATTAAATTTTTATTTTAATTGTCAACTTAATATCTAATTAAAATTAATTTCAATTGCACATATGTAATTTTTTTTTTAAAAAAAATATTAATTAAGCTGTAAGTTTACAAGGTGGTATGCATGCATGAGATGAGGTCTATTGTCCACTTCATAATAAGTGGTTGCATAACTGTTTCTAGCTTGGTAAGCTAGATCATGAGCATTAATGTTATTCTCTCTTTAGATAGGAGCCCAATGGATAACATTTGAGTTGGGATGCCAGTGTAAGATAATATGATTTTGCTGAGATAGCTTATAGCTTGTAAGGAGAATTTGACTTCCATGTCAATAAGGTATTCTTTTTGTACTCCAAACCGCCCTCCAAAGATATCCATACATTCAGCTTGGATGGGGTTGCTTGCTTTGCTTGGAATACCTCCTGAGGGATTGATGTTGTTGTCTTCATCACCAATAACAAAACCTAAACCAACAATTCCAGAGTTAGCAAAAAAAAAAAAGGCATCAGTTTCCGAGAGCTAAGAGCAATGATGTATAAGTAAGGTAGTGTCAAGAATCACAAATGATTCATAATTCATCTCATCAGGAGATTTAATATAGTCTCTCATCATGACCATAGCTTCACATCGAAGATATTTTGCCTTTATTGCCTCAAAAGAGAATTTTGGTCATGATAATTGATAAACATGAGTTGAAATAAATGTGATATCTAAACAATGGAATCGGTTATTTATAAATCCATAATTGCATTTATGATGTGTAGTATAATTTCTAGCAATTTAGGGATTGACTGCAAGCAACTCAAATACAAAATTAAACCGAGAAGTTGT
The DNA here is from genome assembly GCF_036884655.1 of Musa acuminata AAA Group. Lineage (NCBI taxonomy): Eukaryota > Viridiplantae > Streptophyta > Magnoliopsida > Zingiberales > Musaceae > Musa > Musa acuminata. The sequence goes on along the minus strand of NC_088334.1, from coordinate 52,197,471 downwards.
GCAGGAAGCAGCAAATAGTTAATGGAATAATTTCTGACACGTTAAAGCCACATTATTACATAATCTACATAAAAGTTAAACCGATCTTTTTGTTGACGCTCACAGTTTTAAAGAAACATATGGTATATCAAAAATTATAAGCACAAAGCTCACTGTTACTGGTAAATAGCAATTAAAAGCTAAACTATCAAGTCAGGCCATTCTGCAGTATATAACAATAGCAAAACCAGCAAGCAGAAAAGAGACCTTTATTGTGTGATTTTATGTTTAACACCATCCAAAGTGTTCTTGAGCAACATTGCGACGGTCATCGGTCCAACACTTCCCGGGAATGGTGTTAGCCATCCCGCCACCTTGCTTGCTTCTTCGAAATCAACATCCCCAACAACTATGTAACCTGATATCCTACTAGGGTCATCTACGGCATTGGTCCCAACATCGATAACAGCAGCACCAGACTTAATCCAGTCTCCCTCGATCTGAAAAAGACATGGTAGATATTTTTACTATACAGTTTATCTAGCATAACAATTTCTATTGGCCAGCATAAGTTATCAGAGCAATCATAATTGCTTTAAAGAATCATTCCATGATAATACAAACATACAGTATATGAATTGTACTTTTTGAAATCACAGTTATCGAGTTTATCATCTTGGCTTGTCCAGCTGCGGCGATAACAATGTCAGCTTCTCTAATAATGCTTTTAGAATCATGAGCGTGCGAGTGAATGATGGTCACAGTTGCATCTGCTTTCAGGAGAAGAAGGGCCACTGATAATTCCACCATATTGCTCCGGCCAACAACAACCGCCGTTTTGCCTTTTATGTTTATTCCACTGTGTGTTAGAAGTTCAAGACATCCCTGCAAAATAAATACATGTGTTAGGTAAGTTGAAGCCCAAATTAGCACCTTTGAGTACTAAAGGAAATCTCACATCCATTAGATAACCTAGATGGTGAATTTTTGTGGTTAAATATACCTTTGGAGTGCCTGGCTGAAATAAGGGCTCTCTGCTCTTCATTGCAAGCTTTTCCAAAATTTAGAGGATGAAATCCATCAACATCTTTCTCAGTACTGATTTAACTCAATACTTTCTCTTCATTTATGTGTTTTGGCAAGGGAAGTTGAACAAGTATCCCTGAGAATTAAGCCAAAATACTCATATTAAACATAACTAGTTCTTAAATGGGAAATTATAAGACTAGAACTTAAATGGATGTCATAAATGAAATAATATGATGTGATAAACTATGATGAAGCTGTACAAGGCAAACCTATATGGTAAGGATTGAATTTAACATGCTAAAGCCCCAACAGAATTTTTGGCTGGCAAAAGTAAAGCATAACTTGACGAACTCATAAAAGGATCTAACTTGAAATGCTCAAGATAGAATAAAACATGAACACATATGTCATACTAAAAATGACCCCAGATTAAGAAGCATTTAATTTATATATGTATGAAACAAAAAACTCCCTGGGACCGGAGATATTACATAGAAATAAGTATAAAGCAATTCTTAAGAGAAACAGAGAGCGATTCAATGTTTATCTGGTGAAGTATCTGAAGAGTTCATGTTGAAGCAATTTGGATAGAAAAACCAAAACAAATCTGTTAGAGTTCACACATCAAAATTAGGAGACGTAGTACATGTGAAATGATTCGTTTTTGAAATGCCTTGTGGCAAAATGGTAGACAAGGAACACCACATTCAAGCATGGAGAATTGGAGAATGTTTAGAATGAGAAAGCCTGATAAATTAAAAACTAATGATCATAAATCAAGAATTCCTTGCTTTCCAGCATTAAAAAGGAATAGTAGCACATTTCTGAAAGTTGAATTCCTCACAATTTCCTATCCTTCTGGACAAACATGCCTTGATATATTTCAGATACACAAGCAATATATTTCCAAAAGAAAGTTTCTCTTGTAGAATAAGAGGTAGCAAACCCAAATGAAAATTTTCAAGAAACAGCTTAGATCTTTTTATCCAGTAGCAATTTTGGCTTGTTTAATCAGCAGTTAGCTACAATGACAAAAGGAAGAAGAACCAGAATGACCTTCCACACGTGAAAGTAACTAAAATGCCGTACAAATTCAAATATCAGAAAATAATTTACAGCATTTCCATCATGTTTCCACGGCACCAATTCCTGATCGTCAGATATAACCAATAACGTCGAGAATAAGGAGGATCTCGAGGACGAACCATGTACATCTGGGTCATCGTTCAACTCGTGAACCTTAGCAACCACGTCCACCCCGGAGATCTGCTCGGGGAAGTCGACATCGATCGACCGGATGCCCACCTCGGCGCAGGACTTCCGCTTCATGCTCACGTAGCTCTGCGAGTCCTTCCGCACCCCCACGATCACCACCGCCAGCCCCGGCACCTGAGATTCTCCAACTAAAGAAACGAACGCAAAAACCCAATCAATCGCCGGGGTAGGTCGATCCAAGAAAGATCGAATCGGAGACTACGCGAGAGGGGTTTCAGATCTGTGCCTCGTTGTAGTTCTGAGAGACGGATCGGACTTCGACGGCGATTTCATTCCGGAAGCATCGAGCGATGGCTTTGCCGTCTATAATCGTCGCCATTGATGATGTATGTGAGGGAGTAGCAGATGAAGAGAAGATGCAGGAGATGGAAGAAAGCCCGATCGGGGTGTAGTGATGGGCTGTGGTTCGTCTTGTGGAGTGCGGTCTCTCACCGAATGCCTTTTGGGCCCATCGTTTCCAATGCTGGAATATATATATATATATATATATATATATATATATATATATATATATATATATATATATATATATATATATATATATATATATATATATATATATGTATATATATGTATATATATATATATGTATATATATATATATATGTATATATATATATATATATGTATATATATATATATATGTATATATATATATATGTATATATATATATATATGTATATATATATATATGTATATGTATATATATATATGTATATATATATATATGTATATATATATGTATGTATATATATATATACATACATATATATATACATATATATATATATATGTATATATATATATATGTTTATATATACATTTATATATGTATATATATATACATATAAATTTATATGTATATTTATACATATACATATACAAATACACACACATATATATATATATATATGTATATATACATATATGTATATATATTTATATATTTATTTATATTTGCATAGGGAAATATAGAACGAAGGAATGACTTCATTTGAAAGTTAATTGTTGGATGTAAAATACTCATATATCAGAATCAAGCATTCAATATTCATATCATCACCATGTCGTAATCTTCCTTCCTTCCATGATAATATCTATGCGTGGACGGGAATAAGTTCCCAACGAGATCATACTGCAGTACTCGATTCACCCTTCTCCTTCCCCTACGACTCCAACCAAGACGATCGAGAGCATCGAAGCAACTGCAGTCGACTGGATTCATGTGTGGCTCCATGGCCCCAGAAACATGAGTTTTCTCATAGGATCTTCCGAGTTCACGGAGCTCCGACATGCTCCGGCACCAGCCCTCGAATTCTCGCGTAGCTTCTGCGTCAGACTTCCCACCAAAGCCATGGTTGCTCGCTTGACTTCATGGCCCCAAGAGCTCTCCCCCGGCATCTGCGACGGCTTCATGGCTTGGGTTTCTCGAATAGCTACTGTTCTCCCAGAAGCATCGGTAAAGGGAGGCATATATAGAATCAGATTAAGAATGGCATCTTTGGAGATGAGGATATGCTGTCTTCTCAAGTTGGACGACGGGAAGATTGTGTTTTGATGCGTGTATACTTCATTGTCGTCGCAGGGAATAATGATCTCTTCCTGCGACTCTTTTCCACCACTTGGTTTAGACGGAATAATGGTGAAGAAGAAACCTGCTTTGGAACTCGTCGTCTTCGTTCATGACTCCCAACTCGGTAGAATAAAGCGAAGGAAGCTTCTGAATTGAGTGGATCAAACAGTGAGACGTATCACTGAAACTTGATGGGTTCCTCGAAGCCTCCTTGCCATGTCCGGCTGGAATATGCAGGATGCTACTGGATCGAGAGAGTGGATGATGGCAAGTGCTGCTGGTCGTTCAACGATTCTTTGATTCTTTTGTTTGATGGGCAATCGAGCCACTTCATCTAATATTCTTTTTTAATTAAAATATTTTTTTTATTATATTAAGGATGTATCAACAAAGACTATAATATTCCAATTTATTTTCATATTAAAAATAAGAAAAAAAAATTGAATAAATTTATATAGGTTATAAAAGTTCACTATCATTAACTTAGTCATAAATATTATATAACATTGTGTTTGATTTTTCTTATATATATATATATATATATATATATATTTTTTTTTTTTTTCTTCAGGTTCCTTTTACTCGATGACATTGAGTTTTGGTATTATTTTTGTACTTATTTATTTTGATAATACATTTTTCTTCGTCTCAAAACGAATATTTCGATTTGAGCGTTCCGTCTTGGTCACATCCACCGCACGTGAACAACGAGCATAGACATGCGTGCACACGTGATTTCCTCACCAACCTCACTTATTTCCCCTTAATTACTTACATTCAATGAATCAAATATTCTATAAATTACGTGATTTATAATTAAAATATTAAGAAATCAATTACGATATCCCTTTATTTCTGCTCGCAAAGGATCGATTTATCTTTCATATCTTAAGTAAATTATCAATATCAACGATAATATACGTTGAAATCTAACAACTCGATTGGATGGATAAAACTATTATGAATCAGCCATAAAATCGTGAATGGGAAAGGGAAATGATGTGCTCAAATAATACATGCATTATTAGAATTATTGTTGTATGAAAATTGGGGTAAATTTATTGGAATATCACACGACAATTTAGAAAAAAGAAAAAGAAATCCATATAAGCTTCGAAATCTCAAATTTATGTCCTCCTTTTATTGGGTGCATCGTGTGATCGACGAGGAAAACGTTTTCGTTTTGATCCTGACATCCACCTGAAAGGCAACCAAATTTTATTGCTTTGGAGTTGGAGGTTCACGTGTAGGAGAGAATCTGGTAAGCGAGATGGAGTAGAGAAGGGCGGGCGAGCTTGAAATCTACCAGTTGTTGATTCTTGGTCTTGGCCTCGGATCGTGAGCTTTCCATGCACCGTTCGTTGGTAATGGCGGAGGTCCGTGCTCGTGCCCCCGGCAAGATCATCCTCTCCGGCGAGCACGCCGTCGTCCACGGCTCCACCGCCGTCGCCGCCGCCATTGACCTCTACACCCACGTCTCCTTCCGCCTCGATTCCCCCCTTCCCACTGGTTTGGATCTCTTCCGCCGTCGATTTTTCGTGCGACTAAAGATCGGATTTTTTTTTTTTTTTGTTGTTGTTGAGGGATTTAGGTTTTCGAATTCGTTAGCCTTGTGCTCGAAGTAGAAATCTTGTGTTGTTCTTTCCAGAGAATGGTGATGGATCCGTAGAATTAGAGCTTAAGGATATGGCCTTGGTGTTTTCTTGGTCGTCCTCGAGATTAAAGGAGGTGTTGGGGGACGGTTTTGCTGATTCTTCAACCCCAGTTTCGTGCTCGCCGGGACGAATCAAGTCGATTGCTACCCTCGTCGAAGAACAGAACATCCCGGAAGCCAAATTTTGGCTTTCTTCCGGGGTTTCCTGTTTTCTCTATCTCTACACCTCGATCCATGGGTATCAACCCATGCTAACACTCTTTTCTCTTCCCCTCATTTGCTTCATCTCTCTCTCTCTTCTTTAATCCATGCATTCTAAGCCTTTTCATTGTTTCTGTTTTCCCAGCTACAAGAGAGGAAAAGTGGTTGTCACGTCGGATCTGCCTCTGGGATCGGGGCTTGGTTCATCTGCTTCATTCTGCGTCTCGGTCGCGGGTGCTCTGCTTGCTTTATCTGATGCCATAAGCGTCGACACCTCGCAGACTGAATGGTTTAAATTTAGCAAGAATGAGCTTGAACTGGTGAATAGATGGGCATTCGAAGGGGAAAAGATTATTCATGGAAAGCCATCTGGCATTGATAACACCGTAAGCACATTTGGTATGTAATCTTCTGCGGTGCTTTAATTAACTTGTTTGAGTCGTGTAATTGTGTTCTTCTTGTGTTAATCTGCATAATTTTCTATCGTATTGAGGCATAGTCATTCTAGAAGAGATGATCGTCTGTGCTCTTCATTTTATGGGGTAAAAAGTTTGAGTTGTGTGATAAGGTTCTTCCTTCTCAATAGTTTGATAATTGATCATTGCATATGTTATCATTTTTTTTCTGTCATTTTTTGTTTCTATGGAGCCATTTCGTTGTATGGTTTAACTTCGAGTGCACATGCAACAGGTGGCATGATTCAGTTCAGGTCGGGTGAGTTGACTCACATCAAGTCGAGTGCTCCTCTAAGAATGCTCATCACTAATACAAAGGTTGGGAGGAACACAAAAGCACTGGTTGCTGGTGTAACTGAAAGAGCATCCAGGCATCCGGATGCTATGGCTTCTGTGTTTACTGCAGTCGATTTTATTAGCAAGGAATTATCGGCCATTATACAATCACCTGCTCAAGATGACATATCCATCACTGCAAGAGAAGAAAAGATAGAGGAGTTAATGGAAATGAATCAAGGTTTACTCCAGTGCATGGGGGTAAGCCATGCTGCTATAGAGACGGTGCTTCGAACCATGCTGAAGTACAAATTAGCTTCCAAGCTGACCGGGGCTGGTGGTGGAGGGTGTGTTTTGACACTGCTGCCAACATGTATGCTTCTTGTTCTTTGTCATCTTATCAAATCTTTATCTTTTTTGTTGAATCTTTATGGTGAAATTCATTTTAGGTTTATATTTGAGTTTATTTTTGACTTCTGACAGTCTAGACTAAAAAAATTTTAAAATGTAAAAACCTTGAGAAGAGTGAGTTGTGACAGTGGATACAAATTAGGCATTGCCGGCTTTGATAATAGTCTTATTTTCCTGAAAGAAAAATTTTGAACTAGTATGATCTGTTTATTCAGTTGTCCTCTTCTGTTTCAGAACTATTATGATCTGTTTATAAGAATCTTACTTTGGTTGCCCTGAGTTTGAGAAAAAGTGTACTGGTACAATTTCAGGATGGCATTTGGCAATGCAATTTGGTTCTGGCTACTAAATTGGCATAATCGAGGAGATGAATTACAAGATTTTCTCAGGATATTGACAATTTGAAACCATAGGGATGAATTTTGTTCTAATTCTAACACCTACTGCCCATATAATCAGCAACAATTGACAATGAAATGATCTTGGATCACTGAAAACGATACAGCTGTTCAAAAATAGTAACTAATAGCCTGAGGTGGACAAACTTGGAGAAACACAAATGTGAGGTAGAAGGAAAAATGGATTGGCTAGTAGTAGAACAAGGAAAATTAGCGAAGGCCTTCATGAGTTGGATAAGATTTGTGGGAAAAATTTTTAATGGAGTTAGATGGTTATATGGATAAATTTCTTTGTGGATATGTATGTATACCAAGATATATACAGTGAATATGGGGTTATTGGCTTCTGTCTAAAGAGACTGACATTCGAAATCTGTAATGGAGGCTTTTTGTGATACATGAAGTTTGGCACACTATTTGCACTAACACATGCATTTCAAGAAGAGAAATGAAAATAGGCTTTAAGGAGACAACCTTCAAATCTAGTGATCTTTGGAGAGCAAAACTTTTTAAAAATACAATGTCTTTTTCTGTGTTATAAGGGAAGAAGCACGAAAGAGCTTTACAAGGTCTTTTCAAGGAAAGTGTCATGTGATTACCGTAGAAAGACATGCATATATGAGCATCTCTTGTGGATGCTATTAAATGTTTAATTTTAATAGTGGTTTTGTATTTCACTATTCACCATATTACACTTAAAGGGAGTCTAAATGCATTAGATGTACGCACGCATGTATATTGAGTGCTTCTAATTTTTAAACATGTAAGAAAATGTTTGTCTGGGGTTGCTAATATTTTTGGAAAATAATTTTACAGGACTGATAATTTAAGATTGTTATTGCTTTGGTTGTGAAGGATAAAAACCTAAAATGTCACTTAAATTATGCATTACAAACAATTATAAACAAAAGTTCAGCAGAAAAATAATCTGAAAGGAATTGCTAGATGATTTTTTTTTAATGTACAATCCCTATAGTTAGGGTTGTTCTATAGGCTAAGCGTGGGATGGATGGCATCCTGTGGTACATTGCATATCTTGTCACTTGAACACCAATTAAATGTAGTTGTGCTGTAACCGGACATTGCATACATGGAATTTAAGTCTTTGGTGTTAAGAGTTTATCTGCTGCAGGATTGATCCTTGTCTGAACTAAACACCCAGTAGCCGAATAGCACATGAATTCTAAAAGTGTTCTACTACATGACATTGTGATATTTAAGCATGCAGGATCATGAGTGGGGTAAAAAAAAAAAAGGAATAACTTTGAGTTCCAAGATGCAATTTGACCATCAAGTAGAAGCAGAAATTAAATGAGCATGAGACAACCTAATAGAAACATTCAGAATATGCGACTTGGTTCTTGTACCTTGTAGGACGAAGGATAGGCTCTGTTTTCTCCATATATATTATTTCATTGTTGCATTTTGAGGTTAAGAAATGGCATCCTTTAAATTGTAACATACAGTTGAAGGATTCTTCTTCTTTTTCATATTGAAATTTGAAATATCAATGATATATCAAACCCCCTATTCCACTATGACTTTAAATTGTAAATATAACTACTTTTCATACTTTCATTGTATCCCCCATAACTCTTACTTTTTTGCAACTAATGCTTATATCTCTCCATCTTGTCATCCAATGCCTCCCTCGACCATTGAACAGTGCTATCTTGCACGATCATCGATAGGGCTATTGCTGAGCTTGATTCATGCGGCTTCCAGTGCTTGAAGGCTGAAGTTGGTGGGAGAGGTCTTGAGATTTGTTTCAGCTGATTATTTGATTTTCTGGATCCGGAAAGTGCCCTGTTTTGGTTGCTTAACATGAGGAATTTGGGGATGATGATGCAATTAAAGGACAAGGTTGACTTGTGTTCCTCTGAACTTCCAGCAGTCCTTTTGACCTTTATTCATGCTCCTTGGCTGCTGTTCTGTAAACTTCACCTATTTTTGACTTTGTGAACTTTCTTATCGAATAAATAAGATCAGCATTGTTTCTTCCTGCAAAGTATCATCTTGCTGGATACTGAATTGTGCAAAGAAGTATTGTTGAGATCTAGAAATTGCATGCTCATATACCATACGATGGCTGGGGTATCATAATCTACTTTCTAATAAGGAACTTGGAACGAACTACAACTACTTTGGCCACGCAGCGTTTTTGACGAGCTGTGATGGCCGGAGGGGTAAACTTGCAATGTAGTCAAGTAGATCATGATGTTTTGGTGCTATTCTACTTCTTATTTCGGCTAAAAACTTGTATTCTCTGTGAATTCCAGTGCTCATACACCTTATTACCAGTACTTGTTCTGCTAGTGTTGTGATTGAAGAGGCTGCAAGCACCCAGTGGAAGGAAGCTGTTAAGAAGGTAGATTGAGGTAACTCATGTACCTGAAAATTAGGGGCTAAATATTGAAGAGTCCGAAATGGGTTTGAATTTACTTAATATTCTTTTGGATGATTAGCAATTTAATAATCTATAAATTAGACTCAATTTTGTATTAATTTCCATTAAAAAAAATACATAAAAACCATATAAAGAAACAATGACAAATCAAAGATATGGGATTTGAACAAATTATTTGACTCATCAAATTCTCTAATTTTTTTTATTAAAATTATATTTATATACAGTATATCGAAATAAAAAATCCATGCGAGTTAGAAATTGATTTGTCATTGTTTTAGCATCTTATCTTTTGTTTGGCAAATTAAACTTTTTTTTTTAGTACTTGGTGGAAATATGACCTCCCTTTCAAAACACCTAAATGTTAAAAATGAATTTTTACTCCTTTTCTTTTTGTTTCAGATTTTGTTCTTAATCCTCCTTTACCAGTTAAGTGTTAATGAAGCGAGCCCCACCACCTGCCACAACCCCCAAGTGTCATTAGGTACTTACTTATAGCCGAGACGTGTTATTTGTCTATATCGATGGATTCTACTACCTATTTAATGTAACACCGTGTGCATAAGCACATCCCGTTATCTACATATGACTAGACTGCCCTCAACGCCAAGCCCCTCGCATTGGATTGCCTATCAACAGGGAGGTGGCATTTTCGGTAATTACAGGGACAACAGGGGCCTTTACTGAAGCGGGCAACTTTTGGGAAGTTCACCGTTTCCGGGGCGTTTAGTTTCCCACCTTTTTCTTTGGCGGGTACATGAAACCCCAACGGACGAAAAAGCCTCCCAAAGAAGCACGAAAGAGCAACGCTTTAGCGCGGCTGCAGAGCCAAAAGAACGGGAAGAAGGCGACAGACTTAACCCTCCCTCCTCGGTTGCCACTCTCACATTTTACTCATCGATCGCGCCTTCGACGTCCCTCCGCAACATCCATCCACCGTCACTTCCGCATCGCCGTGCCTCCCCTTTGCTCCGGTGGCCGTCTCGCATGGAGCCGTTCGAGCCGGCCTCTGAGCCGGGACAGCCCCGCGGTGACCCCGAGACCGTACTGGAAGGTGCTCCATGTCCATTGCTCTGTGCTTTGGTTCTCGTTCCCGGTTTCTGTTCTCGTGGTCGTTCCGATTGATGTTTTCTTTTTGGTCTTGCGTTGTGGCAGGATCGATGTGGAAGATGGAATTGGGCAGCGAGGAGCCTCCGGCGTATCCTGAGAGGCATGGCCGGCCTGACTGTGCCTACTACATGCGGACCGGGACATGTGGTTTTGGTGATGGCTGCCGCTACAATCACCCCCGTGATCGCCGGATGGTACATAAAGTTCTTGTTTTTTTAGGGCTTTCTCCCAATTTTGTCTAATTGGTGGAATTTTGTTTTGATCTAATTTCCGACATCGGTAACTTCATCAGGTAGCCAGAGCAGCGAGAACTCGATCTGCACAACACCGGGAGCACACTAGCCGACCTGCATGCAGGGTATTTCTATTTAATTGGTTGGGATTGTGCTTTAGGTACCAATAATTCTTAGATTCACTGGAAACATGTCACTTTATTGATGCAATTTTATCGCAAATGAATATCCATAATTCATCCTTCCATTCAGGTGTAAGGCTTTATTGTTTTGCAGTATTTTGTCAGCTACGGGAGTTGCAAATTTGGTGATACATGCAAGTATGAACACCCAAAGCCAGATGGATCTGTGATACTGGCATCTTTAAATAAATATGGCTATCCATTACGTCCGGTCAGGTTTTGTTTCTCTAATTTTGTTTCTGATTGTTTTTTGTATGATGGAAATTCTACAGAATTGCTAATTCTAATGTTGTGGGCTTCAAAGAATTCAGGGTGAGAAAGAATGCTCCTATTATATCAGGACAGGCCACTGCAAGTTTGGATTAATTTGTAAATTCAACCACCCTGAACCATCGTTGCCCTTGCCAGCATCACCATCTTATTCTATTGTTCAGCCCACTATATCTCCTTCGCATCAACAGTACCCTGTAATTACCAGTTGGGAAGTTGGTAGATCGTCGATGTTGCCTGCGTCATACATGCAAGGACCTTATGGCCCAATGTTGCTCTTCCCTGGGATCATGCCGGATCCTGGCTGGAGTACCTTTCCGGTTGGTACAACTACGATATCTCCCTTTAATGACTGAAATTCTGCAGAGTCCAAGTCCTGAATTCTTGATTGTAACGTACTTGCTTGTGAATTAGGTCACTCCAAGTCCTCTAATATCTACCGGTGGAGAACAGAATACTGTCCTAGAAGAATCACAACACGATTCAGCAGCACAGATTTCTCGTTTGCATCCTGCTCATACAGAATCTTATCCAATGGCTGCCTCGGTTAGTCCATCAACCAATAATCAGACTGAAAACGTGCTTCCAGAGAGGCTTGATGAACCTGATTGCCAAGACCATAAGAGAACAGGCTATCGTAAATTAGGATCCAGATGCACATCTCATCATCGTACAGAGAATATCCCACCAGAAACAAGCTGTGTCTTTAGCCTTATTGGCCATCCTCTTCATCCGGTATGAATATCAAAGTGTTTTCTTTACTTTCCTTTCTGGTTCAAAAGGTAGCTTTAAGTTCCATGTATTTTTGCTTCTGAACTCCAGGGTAACCTGAGGTGTCATTCTTTGGTGTTTAATAAATTTATAGTCTCGTATGGAGAGATGGATGCTAAAATTCTTTTAGGGTCGATCCTAATATCAAGTTTGGTCTAAGGTGGTCCTAACTAACATGCATGAAAAGGTTGTAGATGATCATATCTGATTTTGAATCTCTCCACATTATTTATTTGAGCGTACTTTCAGGTAGATTTAATGATTTTATGCTTGTTGTTTCCTACAATTATCTGAAGACTGATTCTTGTATGTCAAACTTTTGTTTTATGAACACCAGTTGATATGCTTAATCATGTTCTTTAGCTAGAACTGCAAGCACTCTCCCTATCTTTTATCCTTTGGTTCACTAAGTTTCTTGCTACTTTTTCTTGTTGATCAATTGATGCCAGTCCTGAAAATTGGTAGGACATGATTCATAAAGTAATGTAAGAATAATTTAATAGTGCGTTGAAAGCTTTCCAGAGTTGTATTGTAATACAGCCTTAACACCTTGAACATTTGAATTTCCATTCAGAAATTAATTTTGATGTCATCTAAGAACTCAGAAGCTGGTTACGAAAATATCGTCTAGTTGTTTGATTTCATGTGATGGTCGTTGGAAGTTTCTTATATTGATGCTTGATGGTTGTGTATGTTTGAGATAGATTCTTTGATTTTCTGGCAGTCAAGTCAAAACTATCTGAATTCTTAGATCTCCTAAACAGGAACAAGGTGTAGATTTCCACTTATTTAAATTAAAAAAAAAGAACTTGTGAAGAACATTTAGACCACAAAATTCTGATAGCACTGATGTAATTCTAATCTATTTTTCCTCAGTTTTCTTCAGGCTAACAAGCTAGAGTGAGGACATAAGAAGCTAGCAGGTACTCTTCCTCATCAAATCATTTCATATGGAAGTCATTGGTAACTCAGAGTCATCTGAAGTTCATCGTCTACTTTGCATACTGTTGGTTTGCAGTTCTGACTCAAACACTAGTGTCTTGGCATATGCACTGTGTATGTCAGTTACTCATGTTTCTTGTTTTATCTTATGTATATATACATGATGTAGAAATGAGTTATTACTTATGTGACATTAAATGCTTAATAAGTGCTTAATAGAACAATTGAACATAGTAGTTCTTGACCTCTTGTAATTTCAATTGAACACAAGTACAGGTGAGTCCATTCCAGCCAACAAGATACACCTTCCATCTCTTGTCCACTTCAATCCCACTCCTTCAAGATTGAGGGAGTACAAATTCACTATCCATGCTTGTCAAACTTCCTCATCTCAGTTTTCTCCTCATATCATAGAAAAGCATGCAGTATTTGTTGTGGTTTGCAATGGAGTTATAATGATACAACATATGATAACAGCAGGGCATATCTTAAGTGCCCCCTGAATCATGATGTCCTGACTCGCATACAAAGGATATGCTATATATCTAAAATAGAATATTTTTAAACTTACTACTAATCATGGTCAATAGTAAGGGGTATATAGGAGAAATATTTGCCTCCAATCGAGAGATACGAAATGTGACATCCAAATCAATAGAAAAAAAAAGATAAAACTAATCAAAATCTAAATAATATTTTCCTATTCAATTTACTGTTTAAAAAGACTGAAAAGTAAAAAAAATTAAAAGGATATATATATATATATATATATATATATACACACACACTAAAATTTAGAGAGGAATTGGAGAGTGCGGCTCAGCCGTGCGGGCCTAGGCAGGGTCCAGGGTTCTTCGTTGAAACCGGGTGGTGGGGTCCACAAGTCGAACGTGGCGGGACCCGTATAAGTCGGAAGGACACCTGTAGTAACAAAGTCCAGTTTGTTGTGTTTTATGTCGTGTTCGCACTGTGCCCATTGGTAAACTCCAGGAGGTCGGTCGGCGCGCCTCCGCTTCGTTCCACGACAAGGTCGCCTGCGGAGACTCGTGACCCCCAGGATTGGCGTTTCAGCTGCCGATTTGGTGCGGCTGCAGGCGGTGGTTTCTTTTGACGATTCTGTTCTCTTCCCAATTTTTTTTTGGGGGGGGGGGGGGGGGGAGGCGTTTGTGGGGAGAAGTCGCCGTCAAGTAATGGTACATTGATCATCGTACCGTCCGATCTTTTGTTCGTTCTATGAATCTGACCAAGGGGTGTTGCAAATTGGTGTAGGATTGGACCAGCGGGAGTGAAGGGAACGAGGATTTTGAATGGGACAGCGATGATGAGGCGACGACGGGAGATGTTGTGCCGTCTTCTGAGTCCCTTGCGTGCCCGCCTGGGGAGGTAGTGCTTTCTTCCCCTTGGAGATCTGGACCTTCCAATCTTGCATTAATGTAATGTGATAGCTTCTTGAACCCACGAATCTTCACTTGTCTTGAACACTACTCTCGCAAAGGTGTTGTCAAATGAGGAAACTCTTGCCTCTTGATTTTGTTGCTCGGATTAAAACACCAGTTACAGGTTCATGATATTATACTTTTGACTATATCTTAGTTTTTCCCAAATGCTGAACTAATTGACTACATGAAGGATTCTGAAGTAGTTGCTCATTCTATGAAATTTGTATAAGTTAAATGGATACTAATTCATTCACCATCTCCAATCGTGAATTTACTGTGACATGTCAAACTAAGCAATGAGAATCAGCAATGACTGAACTCAAGCTTTACAAAGGTTGATGCGTCACTAGGCGTTAGCTTTGGGAGTAGGACTTACTTGTGACCATAATTTTAATCCGATTATATTGATTGAAAGGCTGCATTGCATGTTCTTCCAAGGGTTGCGAGACTGGCCCTTCTCGCTCAGCAATGGTTTGTCATTTTATGGGGATGGGATTTTCTGAGGACATGATCATGAAGGCAATCAAAGAAAATGGTCAGTAATCCATATTGCCAATTGCTTGTATGTATCAACTTACCTACCTATGTCATGCTTTCTGAAATTTGTTGTGTATGAAGGAGAAGAAAATTCAGAAGCTATACTAGAAGCATTGCTTACTTATATGGTAGGTACATTCTCGATCAACACTACTTTTAGGCCATATTTTGCCAAATAATAACAGTGCCATTCTAGTACTGTTTACTCCATGGTTGTCATTTTTATGGCTGAACACTTTTTTACTGAAGAGTGAAACATAGTGGTGTTTGATGTTGCAGTCTATTGGAACATCACCATCAGAATATGACTCCATCCCTAGAGATCTTTCTGTCTTAAGCAACAAAGATGAAGCACATGACAATCCTTATGACAGAGTTGCTTCTGTAGATGAGGTAATTTTACTTGACTTGTCCTCTTTGAAAATGGATGACTATTTTAGTCTAAAGTTACTACTTGCACATCGTGCCTAGATGTGAAATACTAAGCATTGATGATTGGAAGTTCTTTCTATTGGCATAGTTTATGAATCAATTTTTCTCCTGCTGGTTCCTAGCAGTTAAAAGCTCTCTGTCTAACCAAACATCAGGAAGCAACCATGGATGTTTAGATGACTTGCACGGTTAGCTGTTTTCAGGTTACTTTAGGCGTTACTTTCCATAATATGGAAGGCCATAAATGCTTGAAGAGGAGGACATTAATATTGGCCATGTCACGTTCATGCTGTTTTAGCCAGATGTGTGTAGTGCTTCTCTTACACTGCTTTCTTATATTCATAATTTGTATATATGCTAAAGATAAATGTTTCTCATGATCTAACCGTATATTTTCTGGATACAATAGAAGAGAGAGTGGACACAACCATAAAGACCATCAAATTCATTTGCATTTGTTCCTCGGTGAAGTTTGCTTTTTTCACTAGGACTTACTGGTTAAATGATATATTGAATTAGGATACCCTGCTTGAAACCAAAGTTACAGAGGTTGTGGAACTGTGAAAATGGTAAGAAGATTGAATTATCTGATAGAATTGTTTGAGATATAAGTAGCTAACTTTTTATAGCAAAATAAAAGACAAAAGAGGAGGGATGTAAAATGAGACAATTAAGATGTCACGCCATGAACTTCACCTAGCTAATTGAAGAGTGGATGGAAGCATGTGTTAGGGAAGGGAGAGCTTGCAGAAGTATGAGCAGATTGAAACTCGCATGAGGCTTGAGAAAACCACAAGTACACTGGAAAATTCACTTCTGGGTGTCGATATAAGCAAGGAGAATGATTATGTTTGCCTATGTCCAATGCAGGTGCTCGTTTCTAACATGATTTTATTAATGATGGATGAACATATTTGATAGAACAGGAGGTGTGGGGAAAAAGCTTTTTCATCTTCTTTTTTTTTTGGATGAGAAGTTTGTTGTTAGAAACATAGTTAAAATGTTGAAATAAATATGTGATTATGACTGGAAGATACAGGCACGAAGTTGTGATAGATGATGCTTTTGTGATATATAGTAGACAAATAAGTTTCATAGCAAATGTCAAAGGACACTAGAAAGCTATAACCTTTAGCGGGTTCCAATTAGTGTATGAGAGTACTGTAAAGTTGATTAAAAAACTGAGGACCATTGTCGTAGGCTGCATCAGCTCAAGTTGAATAACAAAGAACGAATGTCTCTCCACACCAACTAGTGTACTTTTTCTCATAAAATGTTTTTACTGTCTAATATTTACTTGAGTCGCCAAGGCATAAACATCAATGTATGTTTTTTTTCTTTCATATCATGCTTCTCACATTGCATGATTGTCAGATGTTCTCTTTTAGTTGATAGCGTTGTTAACTATTTTTTGTCAAGTTTTCCTTTTACTGGCCATTTTACCATTTAGTTACAATCTCTTTTTCTAATTTTCTTTGTCAACATGAAAAAATTTGAAGATCTATATGGTTTTTCTAAGTTAACAATTATCAGGGGAGTAATTTAGTATTAATCTCTGAGTGATCAGTACAAGGAACTTATTCTTTTAAAATTTTTATCTTTCAAATGCAAGTCAATTTCGTAAAGGATTTATCAGAATACCATATAGTTGATGTCCGAAATTTAGATGCTATTTCCAATATTCAGAAATGCATCAGACATGCATAATATTTATTTTTTTAAAAAAAATCTTCAGGAACTTTTTGAAGATTTTCCTGCAGAGGATAGGAAGTTGTTGATCTTAGTCGAAATGGGTTTTCCCACTAATGATGCATCTGCAGCCATCGCTAGATGTGGTACTAAATTTGCATCTTATTAAAGTTTAATCTATTAAACATGCTGAAAATTTATATCATCATCAACTTTAAGCAGAACTTGATTAATCTATCATCATTTCTTTCTTTCTTTCCTTCTTTTTTTTATCTTCAGAGATCCATAACATGCTGCATTATCATATTCATTCTCTATTCTCTATGAGCATAAAATATAATTCTTTTCTTAAAGCATAAAATATAATTTCTAAGGCTTTTAAAGTTTAAACTATGGAATCTTGTCAGTTTCATACACAAATGTTTTTTAAGGTTTAATATTTTAAAGTGTCAAGTATCTCCTGTTGTCGTCAACTAAAGTGGTGCATTTGATTGCAGTTCTACATTCCCAATCTTTTAGAGCTGATTTTAGAAATCCAAGAGGCATGACCTCTTTTAAAGTGTCAAGTTAAAGGAATTGTTGAAAAATGTTGGATAGTCAGTATGGCCTCATTTTAGATAGCAAAATTGATCCTTTTTCCGAATTTATTTGAACCTAAACAAGGGATTGTTGGTGCCTTTAGCAGATGATTTCTGGCTTAGTGAGTCAAATTATTATTGTAAATAAAGCTTATTCATGTTTATATTTGTTTGATGTAACTTTAAATATATTTTCAATTGTCTTAAACATTTATAAGTTCTGATAGCAGACTATATCATGGTAAAGAACTCCATCAAGAAGCCATATGCTTGTGAAATAGTACTTTTATCTTTGCAGAATTCTTTCAAATCACTGATAAGGCAGAAGTCTTTTTACGGTTGGTTCCAACTATGTTTTCTGGTCAAGAATTAAATTAATCATCAAGTACTCACACTTGTGGTGATTCAAGATTTCTTTGAAATGTAGTAGGTGGAGCTAGCCGAGTACTAGTATTATTCTGCTTATGCATCAGTCCTATAGAAAATAAGATTTTGTTAAATCCTAACATCCTTCCTCAAATCTATTCTTCTTTCTGGAAAGAAAAATTTTCTTGACTTCCCCTACCGCTATTGGAACATTTTTTCCATTCAATTGAATCCTCTTTATTCACTGCCTTTTTTTTTTGTCTATTTAATATCTCCAGGTCCAAATGCATCTATATTGGAATTAGCAGATTCCATACATGCGGCTCAGTTGGCAAATAAGCTCGATGATAATTTAGGCGTATCTACCGTCTCCAGTTTAGTTGAAGATGAGGTATCTCAGATCTGTGAATTTCTTTGGAATTACATTCTCTATGACTTTCTTATCTTTGTATTTTTGTTATCCTATAGCGTCAATCTAATTGCCCAAGAGGTGCGGAGAGTAGGTTTGCAGAGGTGACCAGGAGCAAACGAAGATGCACCTCAACAGAAGATGAAGACTCTGTTATCTCTTTTTCAAAGCCTATGGTTGGTTTTAGCCTTCCAAATCAGCGGATGTACATGGTTCCGAGAAAGATAAGTGAGGCAGCTATTGGTCCACCGTACTTCTATTATGAGAACGTGGCGTTGGCACCAAAAGGAGTCTGGGAAACTATGTCACGCTTCTTGTATGACATCAAGCCAGAGTTTGTAGATTCCAAGTACTTTTGTGCTGCAGTCAGAAAGAGGGGATATATCCATAATCTTCCTATACATAAC
This sequence comes from Musa acuminata AAA Group, assembly GCF_036884655.1. Lineage (NCBI taxonomy): Eukaryota > Viridiplantae > Streptophyta > Magnoliopsida > Zingiberales > Musaceae > Musa > Musa acuminata. The sequence goes on along the minus strand of NC_088334.1, from coordinate 52,178,447 downwards.
AGATTTCCTGTTCTTCCAATCCCTCCAAGAACCATTCACGAGGTATTTCCGGCAACAAAGAAGTGGTGGCCCTCTTGGGATCTTAGAAAACAATTCAACTGTTTGCTGACATGCATATCGAGTTCAAGACTGACGGAGAGGATCCGCAGGGAGCTTGTACAGTATGATGATCCACCACCACTACAAGTAAGACAGTTTGTGCTAAATGAATGCAGAAGGTGGAACTTGATCTGGGTGGGGCAGCATAAGGTTGCTCCTTTAGAACCTGATGAACTTGAGATACTTCTGGGGTATCCAATAAACCACACACGTGGGGGTGGCATGAGCAGGACAGAAAGATACAGGTCTCTAGGGAACTCATTCCAGGTAGATACAGTAGCATACCATCTATCTACTTTGAAGAATTTGTTTCCAGATGGTTTGAAGGTCCTCTCTCTTTTCTCGGGTATCGGAGGGGCAGAAGTGGCTCTTCATCGTTTGGGAATGCACATGAAGGTTGTGGTTTCTGTTGAAATCTCTAAGGTAAATAGAGACATACTTAGGAGTTGGTGGCAGGAAACAGGCCAATCTGGGATGCTCATCGAATTTGTTGATGTGCAAGAACTTAACCCTCACAAGATGGAGCACTTGGTTAACCGGTTTGGTGGATTCGATCTCGTCATTGGAGGAAGTCCATGCAATAACCTCACAGGCAGCAACCGTTATACTCGAATTGGTCTTGAGGGCATCCATTCTTCACTGTTTTTTGAGTATTGGCGAATCTTGGACCTGGTGAAGTGTCTCATGGGAAGGACCAGTTGATCTGTTGGCAGTCTTCTGCATCTTCAACTGCCAACTTGTGTCTTGTTTTTTCTTTGGGTCTCTGAACCAAAAAAGGTACATACGAATCAACTTCTCACTCCATGCAATTACGTAAAGCTGTTAGTTTACAGATTGTTAATAGTGTTGCGAGCTTCTCTTCTTCTCCTTTTAATTGCAATCTGTCATATACAATTTTAAGACTTTTGTCTTGATTACCAAGTTCCAAATTCATGTATAACAAAAGTTGCTCTTATTGCTCTTATTAATATTACAAATAGTTGAAAGAAACAAATCAACCTTAGGTTTTTGGACGATATAAATTGGTGTTCGGGTGGCCCTTACCTCCTGCAAACTACTTGTTTGAACTTTTTCAAACCGCTACATACAGTGCAAAAGATTATGAAAACCGCATTCATACATGACAAAAGATTAGTGATAACTTATCAAGGAGAGAAAGGCCTGAACAGTTTCTTGATACAAAGTATACTGCAATGAAGATGACTAATTCTACACCTTTTTAATGACACTTAACCGTCCGCATTGAATTATTATTCGTGGGTGCTAGATGAACAATTGCGGTCATGCAATTGTCATCGAGGGCTAAAAACAGGAAACCAGTTCAAAGGAGATTATCAGACACCTACCTACCTAGTCATCGGAATGTACACTTTCCTCATCTGCCTCCTGGTTCTGTGAGTTTGTCAAGGAGTTAGAAGCTGAGTTCTCGGTGGTAACAGCTCCAGATCCATCGTCTTCATCTTGGCCATGGAAGAACTGTGCAAGAGACAAGGGATTATAGGTAGAGCTGGCCTTCCGTAGTCCTTGTATTGCTTTCATTGCGGCCAACGTGCTTCGGTATACACCGATGTTATCTGCTCGATCAGATGAACCCTCAGGATCATGGGGTTCATGTGTCTCTCCTTTTACCGTTTGGTCTGATTCAATAACCTCAGCTTCCAAGGGGAAGAGCATCTCGAGGTTTGCTTCGCATTCGCGGACCAACCGGGTCAGCGGCTCGGTTGTGAAGAATGGCTGATGAAGAGCACGTTGAGTGAAAGGCAGACTTAACAAGGCCCCTGTTCTCTTGTCATATTTCTTTAGTATTTTGACAAGTCCTGTGATCGGAGAGAGTGCGATGGCAAGTTATTGCAGTCGACACTTTTCCCTTACAAGTTACACGAGAGAGAGAGAGAGAGAGAGAGAGAGAGAGAGAGATGATATATTACCTGCAAAGTTAAGGGAGCTGTAGTTCTTCAAAAGCACCATCTCTCCATGGATAGTGACGAAAGCCTTACGAATATCCAACATCTCCTCACTAAATTCTCTTTCAGAGGTAAAAGCTCCACTCTTATTTGCCCTGATTTTTTCAATTCTTTCCTTGAGTTCCTAAAAAGAGATCATTGGAACACACATACAAGATTTAGTTAATATGGGGCTGCGACCATAGCCTTAGCCAATAAATAATGATGAATGCAAGCACATCATCAAGATGTTCATACTAAGAAAACTTTGTCTCCCAGAAAGATATTCTGAAGCAGAAGGCTGATCTAGTTGCCATAACAGATAAAAATAGTATTTGTTTCTAACAAGACAGTCAAACGCGCTAGTAGTAGTTACAGTAAGCACATGAATTTCCAGATCAAACGGTGATGCTGAATTTATAAAAAAAGAGATAAAATATAAGTAATTGCCATACATGAACAAAGTCCATCTTCATGCAGTGGTACCATGGCTATGTGAGGGGATCTGATAAGATGAACAAAAGCAGAATCTAGCAGACCAGAATTTTTTGTGTACAAAATAAATCTTCTGAAAATTAAAGTTCACTATATACCAAATGGCATGTAATTAATATACATCCATCCCTGGAGAAGGCTAAGGTGAAGAAGATTCAGCGGCATGCCTTTTACTTTCCATGACACAGGAAATTTTCCAAAAGGAAAGATTTGCAAAGTGAAGACATGGGAGAAGCATGTATGATGACACATTCTATTGAGAATTTACTCTTCCTCAAAAATCTAATGTGAGAAACTCTTAAGGAATTGAAGTCAATAAAAGAATATATAGTGTGAATGCTAAAACATCTCCAAAGAAATATTTGCTTAAGAGGAATATCAATGATTTTGCAATATGCTAAACCAAAAGAAAGCCAATGCCATGAATTATTTGGGTTGCCTACGCTTAAAACGTTGTACCAGCAAATTTAAGCAATTCATCGAATGTTTCATTGCCTACACTGCAACTGAACTACTTTTACTGGTAATCCCACATAAGAAATAAGATGTTCACACGTTGAATTGCAAGATAGCTGCAACTCGGAAGCTGCCATTCCCAGTGCCCTTTTTTTCCGGCCACCAGCCCTCCCGACAACCACTGCCACTCGTGACCACCATCTCCCCTTCGCCACCCACCACCACCATCCCTCCTAACCATCATCTGTAGACTGGGATCATAGATTGCACTAGAACGAGATTTGGGATCATCTATAGCAGAATCTAGCTGTTTGTTGACTACATGTAGGAGTTAACACTCTTGCTTAAAGCAATTAGTTCAATGCCTAATTTGGCTTAAGCAACCATACTTAGCCAAAGAATCATAAGCAAACTAGACTCTTCAGCTAGGGCAGACTGTTGAAGTTTTCGGCACCTAATTATATCAATTTTGGGTGGCCAAAAACAACTAGTACTATCAGCTAACTACAGAACCCAGTAATTCAAATGTAAATGTAAACTTAAGTTTTGAAGCTGACTTAGAAATCATAACAAAGCCTACACCATATTGAAATCAACTCAACTCAAAACAGAATTCAGACCAATTTTTCAGGTCATTGATTAGATCTGCCTGATTCGACTATTGGTTTCTAAATGAATTCAAGGTTATGCAAGTCATATGCCTCCTACCATACTGCCACTTTCCTTACATCAATTCATTTGTCTCACCAGTAGTTATGATATCCAGCCTAATGAGCTTAAATGTCAACACAGGGGATTATATAATACCAAGACTTGTAACTAGACCATAGCCATCGCCTAAAAAAATATGACAAACTAGAAGCATGAGCAAAGGTGCTTCAACCAGTACAGAGGGTCTCCAGATAAAAAAGAAATAGTCCATTTCTTAGTGGTTTGACTTTGAACTTCAAATTAAAGCTAAGTTGGAAGCTAAAAAACATAAGACTGTCAACTTCCTATTGAGCAACTTGAAGTCTCTCCACCAATCAAAGCATAAAAGAATATGAAAGATTTCATTAGGAAATTAAGCAGAGCACTGGAAAGTTTTGCCAAAATCCTGCACCCTCCATATGATAATATAAACTTGATATATAAACCGGTCACACTAATATTTCGATAAGAGATCATGGTGCTAAAAAGATAAAGGAGAGAGCACAGAAGGTGCTGCTATATGGTTCACTTGGGGATATGTTTACTTGGCATAAATAAAGAATCCTAAGGTAAGTCATAGTTTTAACAGTAAGCATCATTTTCTTAAAAAGAAAATACAAACAGATAGTAATTGTTAGAGGTTCATTACTATGATATCATGGATGAACAAATGCAATTGGAACCTTTTAATTATTTAGAAAAGAAAGCAGCAGACAAGTGAGCAAATTGAACATAACTTGACATAGTTCAGCTCAAAACAATTCGATCGAGTCTATAGACCAAGCATGACTCTTTTTTGTTTGGATTGTCAGCTAGTCAACCAGATTTAAACCACTGCCTTCATCTGTGGATCGGATCATATAGGCACATCCTTAAAGCACACAAAAGACCAAAAACCTTGTTGTACTAATCAAGACTTCTGTTGCCCTGTCATTAATGTGTCATCAACCAAGGCGATTCCACTAGAATTATCAGAAATAATAGAATCACAAATAAGCTCCAATTCCAGTGAAATCTTATCAACCATCAAATGTGTCTTTGCATAAACTGACTATATTCACAAATTCGACCTGAGCCTGAGCACCACTGTAGATCGAATTTGTGTCAGATCATCAACTTTGTTAGAAATATTCAAGTTATCAAACCTACTGATGCAACAGTCCTAACTGTCCTAAAGAATAAAAAGCACCTCAGCTTGTTGTCTCTGCACAATACACTACCATTTAATTCCAGAAACTCAAGATGAAGATTCAATAGCAGCATGATTTCTTCTCACGATCAATTAGATCAAGATCAACTCACAGGTGCACATATACAACCTCCGCAGGTTAGGAGGGGGGTTCTGTATCCCATCCAACTTGTCGAACACCCTGACCACCATAATATACTCGACTTCTCACTTATTATAGTTTATAGCTTCCGAGATGATGCTAGGATGCCAAGAATGTCCAACTTAGGGCCAATTTGCTCACCAAAACTTGATACAGTTGTTTCATCTTCCATGTCGTTCCACTCGCTCCATTCAAGGCATCTCTGATGCCTCACCGTCCATCAAAATAGATATAATTGAAGATGAGCAATCATGACAAAAAGAGAGAAATCTGCAGAGAGAAGAATAAAAGGAGTTGCCGGCCGCATCACCTGCAACCGGATCACGAAATCCTCCTCCTTGTCGACGTAAAAGTCGTTGAACTTCTCGAGCTCCTCGTTCAGGATGCCGACGAACCACGCCTCGAGGACGGCGTCCAGCGGCCGAGCGGCGCCCCGAGCCGGCTCGTCCGGCAGGTCCACGCCGAGCGGCGGCGGTTGGGGGAGGTGCTTGATGAGCTTCTTGAGGGCCTTGTAGGCGAGGAACTTGTCCCTCCACTCCGGCAACGTCTCCTCCAGGTGGTTCCGGAAATCCTTCCCAAACTTCATCCCTCGCTTCCGATTTCTCTCTCTCCGGTGGATTTCTGGATCCTGATCGAAGCCAAATTGGGGGGGACGGGAGGGTTCGAATTATAGGGCTTCGGTGGAAGAAGACGAACGAAGGCCGGCGAATCGGGCGAGGGAGGAGACGGGGAAGAGGGAAGAGGGAAAAGAAGATGACTTGGTTTGAGATACCCACCCACGTCCCCGTCCACGTCGACGTCTCTTCCTCGGGCTGCGTCCGTATTCGCCCACGGTTATACCGAGCCGTTTTGTGCGACCGTATAATATTCGGGTAAGGCACATGGCAGCTATTATTTGAAAGCAGTTTTACGTATATACCCTCTGCCAAGAGCATATTTACCCCTCTAATTTTAATATTATAATCCCTCTAAATATTTTAGTCTTTTATTATATCTTTCACTTTCATTCACATATATTTTCAATAATGTCAAGTTAAGTACTGATCACTAACGAGTTTGAAGAAATGAATAAAATTTTAAATACATAAAATACTCTATATTATTTTCATTGATAATTTTATTTATTAATTTTAAAATTAATTTTAAATTTAGATAGATAAATTAAATTAGTGTTAATATAATAGAAAATATTAACTATATATATATATATTAAATTTTATATAAATTATTTTTTAATATATTAGTTAATTTAATTAGTAAAGATTTAACTAAGATCTAATGTTTATGTATGTCCATGTCTTTTGGTATGTTCATGTATAGCATATAGAGAGATGATTTGAGGCTTAATAGCTTCTATTTAATTGGGTTTGGTGGTCGTTTGGAAATAAAGGTTGTGTCATGTGGATAGTTGTGAGAGATATTCGATCATTTTGAATCTTTGTTGTATAATCGTTTAGAGCTTATTAAGTCTGTTTGTAATTTGCATTTGTTATGAAATTTTTTTTGAGATGTTTGCTTGTGGATCCGGAGTGAAGCGTTTTCTTTAACTCGTTTTCTCTTTTATAAATCATAAGGGATCATAGGAAGTTTCGGAAAGGCTGATCTTTGCAGACGAACACACAAGGGTGCTATAAGACATAGACAAAACCAGCTAAGTCCGTAACATTATACTCGAATTTAATTTTTTTTATTTAAAATTATATATATATATATATATATATATTAAAATTATGATATTTAAGGAAAAGTGTTGACTTTAGAGTAGTTAGTATGTAGCAAATGACTAACTTTATGACGAATCTTTATCAATAGATTCTCTTTCTTATATATATATTGACGATCGATTAATTACATCTTAAAAAATTTGTTATGGTACATAAACATATTAATTAGTTGATTAAAAGAAGTGTTCAATATTCCATATTAATTAGTTAATTAATTATTTTTCTAAATCACACTAGCATACAATTCAATGTATCACTTCTTTTCAGGAGCGCTTGTAATCGTTTGCTACTTAAATCTTATTGTGCATAGACAGGTCAGAAATATTATAATTATTCATATAAACTAACCGAAGACAGCCATAAATTCCAAAACGGACTATGATTTCAATATACTATAATTATGAACAGGTAAAGGACTTTGATGCAAATCACAAAAGGACCAATATGCAAAATATTCTAAAAATAAAGAAAGGGAAGACTTAATTATACATATGTCCTCCAAAATTAATGGTTTTCGTATTTATCTGAAGAATACATAATCTAACTTCAAATTATTATACGCGAAGGCATTTCGTCGAGCAGGACAGAGGGCAACAACCGGTGGTTCGATCTCGGGTTAGGTTTCGACGACGGAGGCTACGTGCAGTGTCCACCAGGAGACGAAGCCCGTAAGATCCCACCTGTCCTCCACGCCGTGCGTCCGGAACCTCCACCGGTGCGTCGGAACGCCCGATAATGTTTTGCGTTCTTTCGTCCGCTGGAAATATTTCTTCTTTTTGCTGGACGTCGAGTAACGGGAGCACTTGATGGTCTGCTTTCATCCCAAATCGGACGAGTTTTGATAAAGATTCATGTTGTTTTTCTGCGAATCAGGTTTATGAGTGAGTCGAGTTTAGGTTTTGTTACTGGTGGAGACCTGACTGGATCAGGATGTTGGTGATAGTTGAGACTGTGAAGGTGAAGCTGTACATTGACCATTAGATTTCGTTCGTCTTTTGAGGAATCTGGTAAATTGCCAACGACTTAAAGGCGAATCACCTAAATTTTGCACTTCAACTGGCTTTTCAATGAGAATAGTGAATGCATCAGATCACAAGTAGACAGTTTTTTCATAACTGCTGCTTTTCTGGCTAAATTATCATGCGAGTATAGAGTCTGTAAATACCGAGGTTTAAGCATTTTGGTTTTTTCTTAGTTATTATGTTGTTCCGTCATCAATGATTCAACTTGGGAATATCTTGCTCCATTAGTAGATGACTATCGATTAGGAGATGCATATGATAGGTTATCCAATGACCATATCAGAGGAAGTGCTAATCGATTAGTTGTTCTGGATATAATTCTACTTCCATTTGTTTGTGGTAAAAGTTTTGGGCTTTCGGATGGTCCTTTATTCTCAGATTGAAAAGTGTAAGTTACCATGTCTAGAAAACCTTCTCATGTGGTTTTGAAAATCTTGATTAATGTGTTTTTTTTTTTTTTGGATTGGATGAATTGTAAGGAAGGTAAATAGGTGGCTCCTCCGTCCGGTCGAGGGAACGAGATAATAATTCAAACAATTCATAGAGCTTCGGAGACCCTGATTTGGTTAGTGGTATGCGAAGCAGCGAATATGAAGTTGTTCAGTGTGAGGATATGATTCATGGAGCATTCGGTTTGATCTCATATCACATAATTCATTATGAGGGTCTGTTTTATTTTCCATGTATTGCTTGTTTGCCAGAGATGCAACCTAGAAGTAGATTGATTGCGGGAACTATTAACTATTTATCGAAGATGTAAGAACCAATAACTGGGAGACGGTCAAACCAACTTTGATCATCTTAGGATCACTTCATCTTCTTACCTGCAAGCAAGATGGTGCTGTTGCTAGCATGCTTATAGATGCATGTAAGGAGTTAGGATGCTCTTCAGACCTGCATTTGCAGGATCCTCATGCGCTGAGTTTGCCATTTCAGTTAGTTAACTTGCCATATGGTTGTACATGTTAGCTAGGAGATCTATGTTTCTCTGTTGTCTTTCTTTAACAAGTTCTTTCTTCAAAATGTTTGACATGATTCCGGATATGGTTGCTGAAGTTGGTTTTGTCGCAGAGCAACAGTGAATACGGAAGGGCTAGTTACATCCTTGGGAGATGTTATGGTGCTTTAGTGAAAGCATGGGCTATCACAGATTGGCTGCTGACCTTGTTACTACCAATTCAATCTTGGAGGCTGATTCTATTCGAGTTCTTCACTCGGTCAAGATCGGGTTGCTTGGGGCTATGGACCATTGTTTACTACTGCTTTGATTATTTAAAGACATATGTAAATATCATATTTTTGTCATGTATGGAATGAAGTAAAAAGAGGTAGGATTTGTCAGCTAATTTTGGGATTCTGTCCCTTGGAAGCATATGGCTGCCACTGTAAACACTGATGTATCTAAAACTTGGTTTTACATGAATGAATGTTTTTAGAAAAAAAAAAGAAGAAGAGGGTTGATATTGCTGTAAAATTTTCAAGATATTGTCGCTTTTTAAATGTTCGTAGATTGTATTCTGATTGGTTGAGTCCGAAAATAAAAACCTGACTATGATTACAGAATTTCAGCAGTTTACGTCGTTTCAGTTATCTTAACGTCTGCAAAAACGCTATGTAAGGATTTAAGTCTCATTCTGATATCGATTTCTATAAGCTACTCGACCTAACGTTATGCTATCTGTATATCGAGCAGTGTACCGACTTGTTGTCCCATATCATTGTATAAAATAATAAAAATACTAGAAATAAATGATTTCCCACAATAATTAAGTATTCAAAAAGTTGATTCTTAGAACAAGTTGGTTTTTAGGAATCCTGGAAGTTTCAGGAGGCCACGTCCCAAATCTTCCACCATACTTCACCTTTCTCTATATTCTCTTATCCTTCCTTCACTGCACGCGTGGGTATCTCTAAGAGACATGACCTCAAAGAAATGCTTATCTTTGTGTCATGTGCATCAACTTACCCATATAAATAAATGCTATCTGTGATGCAGCAAACAGACCTTCAGCTTCATGTCTTTGAATAGGTAAAAATTCGATTGAAATCATTTCTTTTTATCTCTGTTGTTTGATATAAAAAGTTATTCCAGCTAAGATGAAAATAATCACAAGCTTTGTTCTTCAGAAAATATTTAGTGATTTACCAGTCACATTTTGCTGAAATTTATTATCAGAAACTGATAGGTTAATTGAAGTGTCATTTTTTTTTCTTTTCATTATTCCTACAAAAACAGATCTTAGCTTCATATTTGATGCATTCATTCCCTGCAAAAGGTAGAACTGCTAATCGCTTATTTTCGCATACTTGAGGGGTAAAAAAAAAAGATAAATTTATATCTTATTTTGTCAAATCAAGGTTTAATAAGTGAGAAAAAAAACCTGTTTTATTCCAAATATATTTGCTTAAAATTATCTTTCATTTTCCCAAGCAGTAGTCTTATGCAAATTTGCCTTCTTCCTCAATGATAAGTAGAACAAACACACATACTTTTAGTTGTATTTTGGCAATGCATCATTGTTTTCAAATTAGATGATTTACGTGACAGATGAGTTTTGCATGAGAACCTTTTTACCTGATTTCATCATCAATCCAAAGAACTTCCTTAGGTCAGATGACAAGCAAGCTGTTCATACAGTGAGATGACAAGCATTTGATGTTGATAGCCAGATGTTGTTCAACTACGTGGGTGAAATGGAGCTCTTTGTCTTCGCTGGGTCTGAAAGTGTGCGAAGCTCAAAGCAACATGCAGACCTCCGTGCGCACAGTTAGGGTTAGAATACTAAACTTGGATGGTGCAGTTGAAGAAGACGACTCTGCATTATTACTCGCACATTACAGGCAGCAACAGCAAGAACAGGAGGAGGAGGAGGAGGAAAGGAAGGAGACATGAGAACCAACACACGGTATGTAGTCATCCTCAGAGCCACAGAGCTCCTGCATCTCTCAGCAGCGGCACCAGATCCCCACCCAGGTGCAGCGTCATGATCTTCTCCGTGGACCCAACCAGCTGGCCGCCGATGAACACGGCCGGCACCGGCGGCTTGCGCCCCAGCAGCCTGGCGAGGGCCTTCTCCATTTCCGGCCCGCTCGGGTCCTCGTCGAGCTCGTGGACGGCAGCGCTGACGCCGAGCTCATGGAACAGGCTCTTCACGCTGTAGCAGAAGCAGCAGTTGCTACGGCTGAAGACCACCACCGCCCGTTGCGACGCCAGCTTCATCACCTTGTCCATCCTTCGATGTAATGCTTGTGGCTTACCTCAGAAGACTTGAACTTGACTTGTGCTGTCTGACGTTGGTGTTTATATAGGAAGAAAAGTCGATCGGTTTGGAACAATTCTAGTCATGATCGGTAGATATTTGATGATGCATGCTCTCACTGCAATGATCCGAAAGGGACAGTAGTATCTTTCTACTAGTGTGTAGATCAAGTTGGGTTGTGTACTTTCTTCGAGCCGAGATGAACAGATAAGGCAGGCATCAGTTTCCGATGCCAGGAAGTATGAATTCTCTCTTTTCTCATTAGCTGACGACTCCTGCAGACCTTTTTGAAGGTTACATACATGGAAGAGAATAAGCTTTGCTGTTTGGCGAAACCGTGTCCTATGATATCCTGCTTTTGCTCCCCTCTAGTCTTCCAAGCTTCACTCGTTGTTTCCTAACATGAAAGCGGAAAGACATGAGAAGCATTGACTTGTATCTCGAGCATTTTGTAAGATGAATGTCATGTAGGTTTACTGGTCTCATCATCGAATGCAGACAATGTTTCTTCCGCACCAACAAGCAGACCAAGCTACATCAGAGACATGCCAGCCTTGCATCGACAGTATGACCTCTCTGCAAAACCCATGCTAGACTTCAAGAGAAAGCTTCGGTTTGTGCATGCCAATCCGAAAGTGATGATGCTTAATCCATGGAAAAGAAACAGAGGGCCAAAACCAGCGAAAGCAATGGGCCGTACGGCGTCTCGGTGGTGCAGACACAGGGAATTCTATCCGCATCTGCTGCTTCACCATCCTACATTTGAGAGAGAGAGAGAGAGATGAGCTGCTGCTGTTGAAGAACCTTGAGGTTGCATCATGGAGGCCACGTTACAAATTGTACTAAGCTTTTCCTTCCTCTTATCCTTTGACTTGGGTATCTCTGAAAGGTATGATCGGAAGAGATAAGCCAGCTGCTGCCGAGAACGGAAGAACAAAGAATCTTCCAATCTGTCCATACCCGTACACCACCACCGGCATCGCTACATCAGTTGCAATCAAATCTTTGATGCTGCCGGTCAGTTCTTGATGCCTCTTTTTATCTTGGATAGCCGGCTATGTAGATAAGGATTTGTTTTTTCGCGTGGATAAAATGCATCTGTAGTCCCTGCAATTTGTGCTGCTGATGTGAAAGAGACGACATAGACGCTCGAAAACCTTGTCTGTTTGCGGCACGTCGAATTCTGCAAGAACAACATCTCTAGCAATGGATGAAGAAAGGTAAGGAAGGCTTAAGGATGCCTTCCACGCGCGAGATAAGAGAAAGTCCCTTTCGCCTCTCTCATTTATTTGCATGTGTGAAGCTGATGGCAAGTAGCCTTTGGGCGTTCGTGGAGCCAAAGATGGCCCCTCGGAATAGCATCCCCTTGGCATACTGTACTGTTCCTGCCCGATCAAGATTGGCGACGCTGTGAAGGTATCCCAAGGCAAAGACTTGGCTCCGCCATGGCCACATCTCGAATTCCCCATAAAAGGAAATGAGGAAGAAGATACTTAAATCTCCCTTTCACTAAATCGCAGATTTGGTTATCGTGTGAGCCATGACGATGCCAAGAACAAATCACTGTGCAATGACGAGACAGAGTATTCTTTGCTTGGCTGATCCGGTGATTCATTCGAAGAAGGTGGGTGAGTCATGGAATAAGGCTTTTTCTGCAAGAGGAGCCGACCAAATGCTTATAAGCTTTACTGTGTGGTTTGCGACAACCAGCAAACGCTTTGATGCAGAACCTGGTGTTCTTGGGATCGAGATTTGATCCGCCATATCCCAGTAGATGACATCCCATTGCGAAGCATCAATCTTCATCAAAGCATGACGACAAATGCTAGACATCAAAATCACTGTTTCTTCGATTTGATCTGTATGTACGCACGCTGGCCATTCTTAGCTCCTGCATCACTGTAAATGTCAAAGATTCATGTTAGCACAGGAATGTTTAGTCCAAGGAAATCATCCACATATTCTTAGAAGATCTTGAGGTGACAAAAACTCGATTGCCAAGGAACCATGAAGAGATTGAGATTGAGAGATGTCAGTCACTTCCCTAATATTTGAAGATCTTAGCTATGGTTTCCAGCGTAACTCCAAGGTGAACACTGTCATTCTCCTTCCTTCACATGTCCCTCCGTACCTGAACCCAGCTATCTCACACTGCCTTCGAGCTGCATCATCGAACTTTGACTTCCATCTCTCGGTTAGCGTCTCCGGCACCGTTGAAGGCAGTGGTGGTCTTCCCTTCGAGCTCATGCTGCGTGTGCCCATGCCATCGAGATGCTCTCCTACGAGCTTGATGTTAATTGTTCTGTCCATCATCTCATCAAGCTTCCTGTGTTCATTGGTGGAAAATTGTTAGGTCTACTGAGACAGGATCATGATGTACCTTCACATTGGTGGCAGATTAGCTCCATGGCTTTACTTCCTCCATGCTTTAGCATCTTGAACATGAGCACCACTTCAGAACCCAACATGAATGTTAAGCAGGAGGGTGACTACCATTTCAAAGGTCAATCGATCTGGCTGGCTTAAAGTCAACTCTTATAGAAACATGGTATTTAGTTAAGTCCTCACTTTTGAATTTAATCTATTTACAAATATTGCAAATCTCGAGCAAGATAACCAATGCCATCATCAATCTAGTTTTTGATAGGTAGAAGACTACAGTACATCTAATTTTAAGGTTTTAACTCCAATAAACCATCAGAACCAAGAAACACATTATTATGCATAGTTGAGCATTCTCGGCAAGCATAGAACAGCAACACTAAAAACAGAGCAGCAAAGGAAACCAATGAAAGAGTTCCGATAGCTGATCGCCCGGTGGCATCAAACCATGGCAGTAATAATGCTGCTCATAATCACATTCCTTTGCAAGCACAACTTCATATTAAATTAAACATTACGATACACCAACCAATATTTACCTTGACACATTGGTTCAAAAGGGGGTGCATATATACATTCTTCCCATGAACACAATGAACTTGATGACGTCCACTATATACAGGCATATAGCCATCAACACCTATTTTACAAGCTTTGGTTGGAATATTTTACCGATGAATGAATTCTACACGGTGCTGCGACTGGTATCTGGAGGTGAATTTAGTTTCAAATGTGATGGAGTAGAAGGATCCCTGGACAAGATGATGTCACCATTGTACTCTATATAGTATTGTAGAACACTATTATCCATCAACATTCTACAAGAGCCCCATGTATCAGCTTGTAGTTCGACACCATAATACTTAAGATGGTCCCATATACTTCTCCCGTAAACAGATCTATTGAAGACAAAGCACAATCATTGATATAACTGAAAATATTTGCTATAAAACTTGGAAGGAACATAAGTACCTGCAACAAGAAGGGTCTTCTCCAGATTCATCACAAATCTTCTCCACCATGTCTTCTAGGCCATCCACTTTAATGTCACGAAGCCATACCTGAAATTGTTTTGAGATAAAAAATGATGCCTTTTGAACAATACAGCATAGAAGCTTAAATCAATCAGGATTATGAAAGTTTGTGAGCGAAAAAGGAAAAAGATGGCACACATAAATGGAGGTTGAGCTTTCATTTGTAACCTAAACTGGCTACAGTACAATTTCTTGGCAGGATTTGACCAATTAGGAACTAATTTTAAGTAACTCTTGACCAGCGAGTTTGATCTTGCTCTGGTAACTCGAATGAGGTTTAGTTAAACAACCACAATTTCTACCTTCAGGTTTTACAACACAAATTAGAGCAAATATACTTCCCAGTCCATGAGTCACGTCTGGTCCCAAGTTGAACATATGGTGTCGTCTGCAAAGCTCTAGTGAAACATATCATAGAAAAGGTAGATAAATCTTAAAAAGGTGATTTGCAGTTAAGAACTTATGGCATTGGAGCCAGAAAAATTAAACTACAGGCAAAAAAATGCTCAGGCACAACATCGAGTGATGTCATCAAACAAGAATTTGGGAGACAACATGATTTAACTTCTTTGACTTTAGTTATTTTCTAACATTATGTGGGACAACTTCAAACAGAGTATACCTCTCTTGGAAAATGATGGTATGTCTTTTGTGAGAAATAGGAGTAATATGGTGGCAAGTGTGGCACTATATCATTCTCATGGGTCACACGAACTGCATCTGCAACATGTTTGTTGAAGTAGGTGGCAAAAGCAGCATTTCCTATGCGAGGCTGTCCAAAGGTCATAAGCTGAACATTTTGTACTCCATGGTTGACCTAAAACAAGAACAAATCCTGTTACACCAATATCAACTAGTAACACTGCATTTGTAGTCAACGATATCATCTAATAATGCCAATTACTAAACAAGATTTTTCTGAGGCAAAATAACTATACTAGCATTAAATGCTATAATGATTATCCCTGCTAGCCTTCTAAGCAAAGAAGCAAATTCATCAAAAACATCCTTATGCAGCTAATTGACACAAGTACAGGAGCTAATTTGGCACATAATTCATATTTTTTGAAAATTTTCAAGACAAAAGTCCAGCAGATGCATATAAGTAATCTCCTGAAATTCAGTTCACATTTTCTATCACGATAAAAGAGAGGCAGCAAGATGAAAAGATGATCATTCCAATTTTAAATGCATGGCTGTATATGAAATATCATTTGCATAGTTTGCAGATCTGCTGTCAGGCTTGGATGTCTATTAGCTGAATGCAAATGAGAAATTTTGGTAGCACTTACAGTAAGATCGAGTGCACAAAATGATGCCAGAGCCCCTCCCAACGAATGCCCTGTAATAATTATGTGGATGTTTCCATATGACTCCTTAATCTTTCGAACAGCACTTAGAATCCCATGACGCAGAGTAGTGTTATGGTAAGAAGAATAAAACCCATGGTGCACCTACAGTGTCAACAATGGAGATGAAGATGACTAAAAGGTATGTTCACCAATTGTAGGTTCAAATAAACAGAGGGAACATTGCATACCATTGCACCTTGTACACCTGGGTAATTCAAGTCAAGCTGCTTCCAGAACAAATCCTCAATCCAATTCCTCATGCTGTTAAAAGACAGTAAGTCAAACTGCATCTTCGACTTCACTGATCAGAAAAGATTTCACAGAACATTATACATATTCTTTACAATTACAAGATCTACAGATATTGCAATTAGTTCATTCACCATAGATCCATTCTTCATTGTCTGAGTCCGAATGATCAAGGATAAAGATTGCATGTAATGTTTCCTGAGCCCTTATGCACATGACATGGCACATAATAAGGTAACTAACAGATCTAATCATATTGTGGATTAGCATATAATCATTTCTTATTCAATGGCACAACAAAGAGCACACAGTTGTGCCGTATATCACCTCCATCGAGGTGTGGTATTTAGTGTCCCATAGACAGCATGGTACAGAGACTTCCATGTCAATGATGGCAAAAAAATTTGCATTCGAGTACATGTATTGAGAGACATATACCAAAGTCATTAATTTGTTACCCAAAACGTCCATGCTAGAGCCATCCATGTCCATTCTGATGTTTACAGCATAATTATAATAGATAATAAGATCATAAATTAGGTTTCTACCTGTTTTCAATGGTGCCTCTGAATGCAATAATGATGGAATTCAGATCATGAGCAACTCCCACAAATGCCTACATAAGAAGTTTCATATACAAAAAACAAGAAGAAATTTCTGAGTCGAGTAGCAGATGTATTTGAGTTTAACATATATACGCTCTTGAAAGATGTGAATCCACCTGTAAGCAGTTCTGGACATCAACAATCAGTTCTAGCATCTCAAACCCCTGTTTTAATTCATGCATCCAACATTAGAAAGACGGAGTCTTGTCAAGAAAGCTCATCAAGCAAAGTCTACCTTTCATTATTGCAAAAACACAAATGTGAATGAGTAACCGTCTGTTCTTTTTACCTTCGTCAAATCATTACACCTTGAGCAGGTCCATGTGAATAGTGCCATCAGATCTGTGATGTAAGCCTGCAAGAGGCAATTAAACTTGCAGGTCATAATATTCACAAATTTGATGCAGAAACTTGATGACTAACAGGAAGAGGTTCTGAATGTCTTTGTCTTGTCTGTTTTAAGATCAAAAACTGAAAGCCAAGGCTTTAAGTATGTTTTATATACAATGCTATCTTTATTAAAAAGGATCACTTAGTTTATAACGTTTCTGTGAAAAGCTTTCAACTTATAAAAATTTCAGAAAATGAAAATTAAAAAAAAAAAACCTATTCCTCACCAGTAAGAGTGAGTCAATTTTTGGTAGGGCTATCCAACAGAATTCACTTTCATGGCATCAAGAAAATTGCACAAACACAATTTTCCTTCATGCTCTTTGGCTCCATAAAAACAGATAAAGAACATATTATCCTAATTAACCTGATACTCTAGGAAATGCAGCACATCCTATGTGGCTATTGAGAAAAACCAAGTGTCTGATCAGATGTCTGATCATACATAAATGGAACTATTAGCACAGATAAAAATATTTGTTTCCAGTATCAAAATCTAAAATTGTGTGAGGAAGCAACACATGATCAAGGTTATACTCACAGCAGAAGCATACTCCACGAGCATCTTAGCTAGAGTACGGTTGTAGAGAGAAGCCCCATCCTCATCGGCGAGTTTAATTTCTGTTAACCATCACGAAGAAAGGTCAAAATACTACCTCACAGAATAATGGAATTTCGAGCTAGTAAGTTCTGCTCTTTTGAGTTTGAAATTGAGCATACCACATCTAATTACTTGAATTTATCAGAGTTATCTAACGGTGGATATAGATTGATTTATAAAATAGCAAAAAGATCAGTAATTACCTCTTCCCTCGGAAAAGGCAAACAATCCAATCAAAACCAGCAACTTTAACCACGGC
Organism: Musa acuminata AAA Group; assembly: GCF_036884655.1. Classification (NCBI taxonomy): domain Eukaryota; kingdom Viridiplantae; phylum Streptophyta; class Magnoliopsida; order Zingiberales; family Musaceae; genus Musa; species Musa acuminata. The sequence continues at coordinate 52,160,555 of NC_088334.1, read as the reverse complement.
CTTCGGGCCATAACCCTTCAACAAGGTTGGATTCCTACACGAAACTGGACAAAGAGCAAGCCTTTCCGCGATTCCCCAATCCGTAGTTCAAAATTTCTGGGAAAAGGAGCTGGAAATCTTGAAATCGATTCAAAATCGAAGCTGCAAGGGAACAAGGATGCGGAAAAGACGTGCAACTTCCGATGACTCGAGATCTTTGGACGAGCTGAGATCAATCACGTCGAGAATTCGAGGGTTTCTTCCCCTTCTTGTCTTCGATCTGCCAGCCCCAGATGCACCTCTTGTCCTGCGAGTCAACGAGAGGAGTGACCGTGCTGCCGTGGTTAATGTAAGGGACAACCAAGTTGGAGGGTCACAGCTATTTCACACAACATTGGAGCAGGGCCCACCATGGGACCCGCAGGAGCTGTTGGACTTTAAAATTTGGTAAAAAATGTTTGGAAAATTATGCCAAAATTATTTTCCTTGAATTCACCAATTTGCATGCAGTCTTCTGTCATTGTGATCCAAATTTTCGTGACATGATTTATATATTATATACAAAAAATAAAAAGATAGAAAAAAATATTATATCTATAAATAAATATATTATAAAAAAAAGAAAAACAAATCATATTTCTTAGGACTAATTAATATATAATTACTCCGTTCCTAATACGTTCGAAGCACGAGGGCGTCTTGGTCATTTAACACGACCGTCCCTCCCTCAACAATTTTTGACCGTCCGATCCTATGTAAAATGCGACAGCAACTTTCGATCCGGGTGGTCCATCTTCAGTGTATGCACCCTCGCTCTCTATTACACGGCGCACTCCCATCTTCCCTGCGTTTCGTGCTCGCCGCCGATCTCTCGCTCACTCTCCTCCACCTTTCATCGACCCATGGCTTATCTCGCTGGGACGACGATCTCGATCGCCTCTCGCCCGTGGCACTCGATGCAGGTAGTGATCTCTATCGATCTGCCGTCACCTCGATCTGATCTTGGATTCTTCGTTTGCGGTTTTAGGAGTGATCGGATGAGTGGACGTCGAAGAAGATTTTCTTATTCGTGATTTCGAACTATAAATCTATTTCTGTTGCCTGATCATAGCAAGATCTTCTTCATTGCGCCCGGTTTCGTGGTATCTTCGAATGATCGGATCAAGCGTCTGATCTGATTTTTCTAAGTCAATTTCTGGGTTATTAAGTTGATTAGGACACCAAGTTAGTGATGATCTGTAGGCCTTGTGAAACATTATTTCACTGAAGTTTGTTAAAAGAAGATAAGTAATGGAAAAACTTTTCATATCGTCTTTATTGGGTACTGAGATTAAACGGTGGGAATGGTGATCGGCTGAAGGAGCTGCACCCAAGTTTTAAGGAAATTGGACACCAAGGAGGCTTACTTTTCAGGGTTTTGCTTTTGGGATATCCTATAGTTTGTTGATTTGTAATAAACTTCAGTTCAAGAATAGGGTTCTGCCCAATAATTGTCTTTTTTTAACTTTCCATGATCTTACAGTAGCATCTTAAGACAATCATTTGATGACTACTTTTTCAAAGTCGCCTATTAAAATTTAGTTGCTTTTAATCTGAAGATCAGACTGCTGGACTTTGTAAATATGTATAAACTGTCTATTGATGTCCTGAGGAAAACACGCTTGCAAAATGACCTTATTTGAATAAGAAAGCTACTGATTTGGCAGTTCCATGGCTTTGCCTGGTTGTTGGTTGCATCATGGATTTGTTCCTTCTGTAATATATAATATTTATGATGGGGTACACATATCCAGAATGGGCTCTGGAGGTGGATTCTAGAGTGAATATTATGCTGCATTAGTCATTGCCTGAATTATGAATAAGATTGGGAAGGGCGTGCCCCTGTTCTCTATAGGAGAAGTGAAGATCACTTATGTTATTGTTGCTACACAAATGCAAGTTTAAGACTTGTGGTAAAAATGTATTAGTCTACAAATTTATATCGGTCGGGTCAAAGATAAATGTGGCACCCTAGACGAGATATGAATTAAATCATCAAAGATGTGAAAGCAGGCAATGGAGAGATAGTGATTGACAGATATGAAAGCAGGTCACAAAAAATTTCATATCAAACTATTGGTTGATTTTTCTCTGTTCTGTGATGAGTTTTATCTGCTGTGAAAATTATCCAGACACGATAATACAAGGTTTATGGATGGTTTGCAGGCTGCTAAAGAGTTTTCTAGTCTCAAATCAATTTCTTTTTCCAGCATAAGGAAGAGTTTTCCAGCTATCCGATTGCAACCTGCCTCATCACGCCTTCAGATTTGTTGTGCTGTATGTATCTTTTAATTATGCAACTATTGTAGATTTTTATTCTTACTGTTTTTGAAGTGGCTGTCATACATTATACTCTTGCAGTCTTCTTGGTTTGAGAACACATTTGTACAAAAAATGTTGGAGAAGGAAAGGGTGAAAGAAAGAGCAGCATGTCAGTCTGATCTAGTTCATAGATATCTGTCTGGAATGTGTGATACAAAAAGTAAAATGCATGAAAAGTTCTAGGTGCATAGTGCTTATGTTTTGTTTTAACAATGTAGCATAAATCTGGCTGTAAAGTACTAACAATGAAGAATGTGCATTAGCTCTCACTTTGACCAAATTATGAAAGCCAAATAGTAAACTAAATGTACTCTACTTTTTTACCTTGTAAACTAGAACAAGATTATTGTTTAGTTTCTGCTGACAAAAAAAAGGGAAATCCAAGGACTACACTGTTTCAAGAAAGAATAACACATGCAGTTAAGGGCCTCTTGGTTGCTGGAAAATAACGTAATCGATTCAATTAGTTTTAAGACACTGGAATGACAAAGCTTCCATTTTACTTGGATATAAATTTATGAGCTAAAAGAAGTCCTGCAGTTGCTTCATCTATTGTTTGACTGCTGGTCAGAATGCATGAAGAGCTCCCCATTTTAGCTGTTATTATTGCTTTATAATTGTAATTTATTGATTTAAATGATTATTTGCCAGCATCCTAGCTCATACCAAGTCATGAAATAGACTGAAGGGCTGTCTTTTTTAATAGGCCAAGTCAGATACTCTGGAGAAGGTGTTGAAAATAGTCAGGAAGCAGTTGGCAGTACCAGAAGGCACTGCTGTTATTGCAGAATCAAAGTTTTCTGAACTTGGTGCTGATTCTCTAGACACGGTATCTTGTTTGCCCTTGACATTACAGATTCAGAAAGTACCTCCGAAATGACACAGAATTTTAACTAGTTTCAGTCTTCCATAGCTACTAATAACATGTGTATTATGTGGTGGTTGTTTAGATTTTGCCTTCAGCATGTGGTCCAAGATTGTTGATTTGCAAACTTGTAGTTTGATTATCGAACCGCATTAGCTTATTCAAATCCCCAAGTAATATTCAACATTTATTTTTTAAAACAATTTTCCACTTCATGTAGATTAATTATATCGTTGAAGTCCTGGGCTCTTGATTATGTATACAGTACCCTAACAACTTTCCCAGGATTCATTGAAACTAAGGGCTTATCCCTAAGATTCTGCGACTTTGGTAATATGCATCTTTTGGCATAGATTTTCTCCTGATGTAGGTCATGACTACTCATGGATCTTGATGGCACCGATCTAATTTTTGTTCTGTTTCAACTGTAGTGATATGTTCATTTGTTTGCTGAATTTACCTGAGGTATTGCCATTGTGGAATTTCTTCTCATTATCTTGTGGAAAAGTGCCAGACAATTCTCTTTACGCATTTCAAAATGTAAATATTCTCTCAAATATGCAGGTCGAGATTGTGATGGGTCTCGAGGAAGCATTTGGTATCAGCGTGGAAGAAGAAAGTGCACAGAAAATCATCACCGTGCAGGATGCTGCCGATCTGATCCAGGAACTAGTGGAGGCAAAGTCTTGTTAAGCAGATAGAAATGTGTTCCGCCACAAGTTTCTGTAGCTTAGTAAACTTGCTCTGCGTCGTTATCGTTATAATGTACTGCCAGAAGTAAAGCATGAGACTGCTAGCAAAACTTGGTCATGTGCTTCTTTTGGTCATCAGTCTTATTAAGTTAATTTAAGCAACTTCAACATTTTTGTGTTTTTTGATAAACTAATACTCGATCTCATATTATGTTGTGTTCTATTGCCAGCGTAGTGATTTCGTTGGTGATTTATGCCGATTTATGCCTTTCTGGTCGATATAATTGCTGAAACCATTTGTTGATATCTTGATGAATTTTGTTCTATTGTAAGGACCAACATTAAATGGGGATAAAAATGTTGATAAAAATTAGATGGATAAAAATGTTTATGTTAGAATATCCAGTAACTCCTAATAATTTCTTTACGAATTATTATGTGGATAAAAATGTTTTTTTTTTGTCTTTGGGGTGAAGTACAATGATTGCTAAAGTTTTAAACAAATTAGATTAGAATATCAGACTTATTACCTGTTAGAAGTGAGTCTATAATTCTTTTAATAATTTCAAGGGTTAAGGTTTATTTTTAGTCGATGTAGTTTTGATCATCAACTATTTAAATTTTTATAATTTATTCATGTTTAAAATAATTTATATATTTTTAAAAATATAACATATAAATTTTTTTATTAAGTTTGAATTAATAAATAATATTAAAGTTTATTTACGTAATATATTGATGCATAATAAATTATTAACATAATGATATATATAATTTAAATTAAAAAAATTTTAAGATGGTTTTGGTCATGGATTACTTAAGCTTTTATGGTTTATCTATGCCTAAAATAATTCGTATATTTTCAAAAACATAGCATATAAAGTTTTCCCGTCAAATTTGAGTTAACAGACGTTATATTTCGCTTATGTGGCATGTTGATTCATAATAAATCATTAATATAATGATACATATAATTCAAGTTTTAAGAAAAAAATCAAAACCTTCATTAATGATGAGATGAGGCGTAGTTATGGAAATAACCACCAGTAATAGGATCGAGTTGCTATTGCCTAATAGGGTATTGTATGCATGCAACCTTTCTCACACTGATGACGAGCTTAGAAGTTTCTAATCCTACCTTAAGTAGTTATTTGTCGAATACTTTGATGCTAGACACATAGTGGTCTCATATACTTTCTTTTTCCTCTAGGCGTCATCGTCCCCACCACCTCTCATTTCGTCGTCTCCTATGCCTCTATCTCTATCTCACCTTCGCTTTCGACCTCTCCTATCTCTGCCTCTCCGCCTTCGTCCATCGCTACGACCTCCCTTGCTTTCTCTTTCTTGACATGACATAACTTAACCATTTTTTATAAAAATCGGAGATGCTTCTGTTTTTTAAAATATAAAAATTATTTTATTCACATAAATCAGAATCGATGATTCCCAGTTCTTAAGCCTGGACTGTTGGCGGATCGGGTTTGGATGAGGCACGGACAGCCTTCCGCATGATATAGCCCAAGCTCTGCCTCGACCCGACCCGACCCGACCCGTTTTCACGTCGACTGGGCCCCACATTGATTGCGGCACCTCCATCTTTCCCTCCGCCTTCTTCCCATCGCTCGAGATTGATCTTCTCCTCTTGCTTTTATATTGCATTATTGCTCAAACCCTTCTTCTTTCGTCGTCGTTTCCGATCACTCGCTCTCTCTCTAAGATCGCACTTGTCACCACGGCGGAGTCCAACCGGCACTCCAATCGACATGGTTTCCGCCGCCGGCTGCGACGACGAGGAGACCCAGGTCTTGGATCTTGATTCTACGGCTCCCGGTAATTGCCGTAATTTTTTTCTTCTGCGAATGTTTGGACAACGAAATTTGTAATTTTTTTCTTGTGTTTTCGTCTTGTGATGTTGATTTGATAGTTTGGTGAGGATTTCACTTCTTGCAGGGGAAGTCCCGATCTTGTACGGTGAGACTGAAGCCCTAGATGGCTCCGATAGTTCTGACGGCGAGGGCGTTGGGGGGATTGATCAGCGGGGAAAGACGCAATTGGTGAATGAGTATGAGGATACCGCTGTGGTCGACAGTGGCGATGAAGAGACGGATAGGACCGAGGTGCTCAGTGGTGACGACGAGGGTGTTTTGGATGATGGTGCTACCCGCTGCGGAGTTAGAGAGGATGATGCAGGTGATGCGTTCGGACCGGAGGTCTTAGAGAATGGAGGAAACTCAGGCTTGGCAGATGAAAAGAAAGTTGATATGGTTGATTCTGATGCTTCCACTGATGATGGTGGTGGTGATGATGATGATGATGGGGATGCCGGTAGGTTTCGATTGTATGCCTTCTTATTTGAGCAAATATTATGATTGCGACTTTTAGCCCAACGAGCTGCTTCTTTGGCTGCCTTGCCTTTCCTTGCTTTCCTAAGTGCTGCAACAGTGATTGCTATATTATCTTATATGTTTCCTGAGTCTGGTTGTTTTGAGTGGTTGCTGTGACACTAATCTTCTAATAAGCTGTCAATGGCAAGCTATATTATTCATCTTTCTTCTTTAAGTTTTCTTTCCTAAGAATGTATAGACATATGATCCTGCTTTCACATGATCAAGACCTATCTTGGTGTCTTTTGCTAACGGAAACCATGTCATGCATTGAGTCTTTGTTATCATCCTTCTTAAATTAAATAGACCCTTCCCTAAAGTTTTTTAAGGGATCTCACTGTCAAAGGTGGGTGATATCCAGGGTTTCAAAGGCTTGAGGCATGGGTAAGGGAACAGAGAAATAAGCAAACATTCAACTCGAGTCAATTCCAGATGAACAGGTAGGTTTTGAACATAGTTTTCAGGGGTTCTTGATAGTTCTTATTATTTTTTTCAGGAGTCATGACTTTCATGCCTTCAGTAAAGGTTATGGTTGTTATTCTTTAGGGAAGTAAAAAACTAAGTGTGTATTTAAAAAAGAGATAATGGTTATTAAAGCTGGTTAAAAGATTGTTTATATCTTTTCACTCATTTCAGAAAGATTGGAGCATATTTTCTCTTAGGCCACCTTTGCTGAGGAAGTTTGGAGTCACATTATGTATAACTTGAATATTGAGTTCAGAATTTTTTGACAATTTGGGTCAAGGGACACTAGCTCAAGCAGATGATATGGATACTTATCCGAATATGATCCTAAGGGCTTTGGGTTGCCAGCACATTATGGCTTATTTGGAAGGACCATAACGAGGCTCTCCATAATCACAGTCCTAATAGACCTTCTACCATGTATACAAGGCTGCAACTCATACCTTTGACACTATGGACAAACATAGGTTTGAATGTAGGAAGGACTAATGAGATATGTCAATTGCAGGGGTCAAATTAAATGTGGATGGCTCTTGGAGTGAATAACACCAAGAAGTGGGTACTGGTTTCGTCCTGAGGAATTGCCATGAGAAATGCATAATTTCTGGGGTGATTTTTACCAAATAGAATTAGTCTAATGTGCAAATTGTTGGCTTTGAAATAGGGCTTGGAAGGAGAAATCAGATACCTCATAATTGAATCAGATGTACTGAATGGCAGAACCAAACCCCCCTTGGTGTACATGGAATGTTTTTAAGGACATTAAATGGCTAATGTCCAAATTTACAAAAGTCAATATAGTACACATCTATAGGGAAATAGGCAGTGTGGCTAATTGGATAGCCAAATTTGTAAGGTCTAATTGATCCACTTTTTTGTGGAAGGATAACTGGCTTATACAATTATCGAATGTTTTGACCTCTGACGCTAGATGTGTCTTCTGTAATCGGCTTTTAAGTTAATGTTTCATTTTTTCTGAAAAAATAATTGACTTCTAGTGATACAGATACATCTCACTGGACCTTAGTAGCAATGTCTAACTTTCACCATTCAGACTAACATACACTGAGTTTTAAGCCATGAGTATGTGGCCCATATGCTTTATGTATGTGTTGTATCAGATGTGGCTTGGGATTTGGAAAGTGAAGTTTATGCTTTCTTTTGCTAGTGACATCATATTTCCGCAGTTGCCTGTTTGCTCCAAAAAAAAAAACATGATTGGTGTTTATTAGGTTAGTTATCAGACTCTCAAGCTAAGAAGTATTAATATTAGCCAGTCAAAGGCATTTAACCTAAATAATCAGGACAAAGTGATTAATTGAAATGGTGGTTTGAAATAACTTTAGATATCTCTTTTTCCAACCCAATTGACCCAACTTTTAGAAACCAAACCAAAAAAATGCTCCTACAGTCTTGAAAAGTTAATTAGCCAGGTTAAGATAAGTTAACCCTGTTTATTTTAACTCAAACCAAATGCATCCGGTCTTGGTTCATTGAATAGCTGAACAGCTTAGGAAGTGGGATTAATCTGAATTGCCTTGTATGCTTTGCATTCTATAGATAACCTTGGGTTTCACTCAGTTTTTTCTTTGCTTCTATTTTTTATATATGTGATATTTTATTTTCAGGTCATCCTACCCTTGTGTTTGTTAGAGGCATCATTTATTATCACAAGTTATGATGCTTCAAGCTTTTTTCTAATTCTTATAGAGCAGTTTTATCACTTGTCATTTGCTATTCATGTTGATCATTCTTCCTACAATTTTTTTCCATTCTATATATTCTATATTTGCCCAGTTGTTTTCTGCAAAATCTGTCCTAGAAAAGATTATAGCTTCATGCTTCTGTTTCTTCCTCATTTTCTCTTGGAGACCATGTTTTTATATTTGGGTTATTGTGAGTGGAAGTTGTTGCAAGTCAAACCCTGGTAAATATTCTCGTCTTTCTGCTGCAAGCAAAGGCTTCTTGGTTTATGAGCCAAATTGAGGCAAATTTGACACTCGCAAAGTTTTTTTTCTTTCATTTTATTTGACGTAATTGAGTTACAATATCTCTGTTTCTTATTTTTCAAGGATCTACTGTAAGGAGCTTTACTGCAGTTCGCACAGAAGCAATGCGCACATCTGGTCTTGCTGCAGCTCGATACTTTGCTTCTAGGAAACTTGGACATGTGTCGAGATCTTTTAACAATATTGAACATGGTGAAAAAGAAGACAGCGCTGTAGATGGACAGATAGGCTTGGAAGTAACTGGTGTGAATAAATGGACAAAAAGCAGAATGGAACTGACACCTTTCAGAATCAAAGTTGGTAAGTTAGACTTGGACCATGAAATTGCAAGCTTTGAGAGGTCTACCCAGAACTACTGTAAAGAGGGAATCAAGAGCAGATGCTGCAACATGAGGGTGAAAAGACTGTTCAATGAGTTGTTACCTTCTGAAAAGAATGACAGTATAAGAAAGGATGACAGCATCTTTTCAAAGGTGGACACACCTTATTTGCTCTCAACTGATGATGTTGTTGCAGGATTAAGCTATGTTAATTCTCAAGAACCTAGTATTGTGTCCCAGGCAAATGCATTGGAATCTGTAGATAAGTTTCTTTTAATCAATGATGTGGGGTTATCTCAAGAAACCAAAGATGTTGAAACTGATATTTTGAAGTTGTCTCTTGTTTCTGGTACAAAGAGAGTTCAACTGTTTTCTGAAAAGACAAATTGCAGAAGTCCAGTTGGAAAGCCACAAATTTTTGATTGGAATGATAACCTTGAAGATGATGGAGGAGGTGAGTTCTTCAGTAAAAGAAAGGATTCCTTCTTTGAACAAACATGTGGTGCATGGAAGACTCAAAGCCAACACCCGACTAGACATCTCAAATCTGCCATAACCAGAGATGCAGTTGGTAAAAGTGGAGAGGTAGGTACAAACAGAAAATTATTTGATGAAGGAACAGTTCATTCAGATTCAAGGTTAATGATATCCAGTCCTGTAAGAAGTAAAAGGATTTGTATTTCTGAAACAAATATAAGGAAGAATCTTTTCGAAGATACAAAAGCTCAATTGGATGTAACTGAAATCAAAAGAGGTTCAGATGGTATATGTGATGTTGGTCCTGATACTCAAATGGCAGCTGAGGCTATGGAAGCCTTAGTCCATGGATTTCTGATTAATGCAGAAAAGGAGGACACGGGGCATCTTGATGCTGAAAATTTGACTCTGAATTCCAATTCTGCCAGAATTCCAACTATGAACACAGCTTCTTCAAAGAATGTACCACAGGAAAATAGGACTTCTGTTAATGATCCAGAAGTCATTGTGACACGTTCTAAAAGGAGAAAGATGCTCTCTACAAAATCTTGTGAAAACCGAAATGTACCTAGAGTTTCTTCTACTAGTTCAAGAATGAAAAATAGTTTGGTGGATATAATTGCTAAAAGGCAGGCAAAGAGGGGAAAGGGGAAGCCAGATAGGTTGATAAATACCAGGAGTTTGGTTAGCAGACATGATTATTCTAAGTCCACTCTTAATGAAAAGACACAACAGATGGTGGACAGACATTTCGATGAACAACAAAAACAACATAATGACATTTTGGTGGACAGACATCTTGCACATCGTGTTAGGTATTCCAAGAGAGTGAAGATGTTGAAACAGAATAAGGATTTACCTGATTGTCAGAAAGTTCCTAACAAGTTGACGGATGCACATGTTTCTAGAACTGTAGAAGCTGTACATTATATTGTTTCTGACACATCAGAATCAGTGGAGGCCGAAAAAGGTTGTGCTAATGTAGGTTTAAATCTAACCACAGAAGTGAAAAGGCATCCTGCAACTCATACTAAGTTGCTCAATTGTGCATCTCCGGGAGAAGAATTTCAAACTTTATCTTTGACAAAAGATAGTTCTCGCTATCCTAAACGGAGGAGAACAGGTCAGGTTAATTCTGGCAACATGAATGGCGACTTGAATAAAGCATCACCTGTGTCAGGTATTGGTGCATCAGAGACAATTGAACGATCCTTCAAACAACAAGGGAAGGAGAAAATCTTCACAAGAAGCATATCAGATATCCTGGATAAGGTTCAGCGGAAAAAGAGATCTGTTTTTACATATAGGTCACTAGAAGCTGCCAGAGAACTTCCGAGTACCAGTGTGGTAAGGATGATATGTGGCATGAAGACAAGATCATCACTTAAACCATCTTCAGACAAGGATACTGAGGAATCGGTCAGGACAATTTTGCTTCAATCTGTTATTCCAACTGATGCTGATATTCTTTCTGTTGACCTTCAGAACCACAGTTTGCATGCTGAAAAAGCAGAAAAACACATGTCATCTTCAGAATATGTTGAAAATGCTGAAGAAAATGACAAATCATTTGGGTCATCAGAAGCAAAAGGCCTACCAAATAATTTAGCCTGTACGACACCATCAAAAGAAATGAATGCTGTGTCACCTGTTTTTACATCTCAATATCCTCCAAGATCATGCAATAAAGTTGTATCAACATCTTTAGTTGCTAGAGAACTTCTTAGATTAGATGCTACTGGGGCATCAACTCCTATGATGAAAGATATGCGAAGGCGGAAATATATGGCTGGTGTTCGTGTTTTATTTAGTCATCATTTAGCTGAAAATACTATTAAGCCGCAGAAGAAGGTAAATATGTTGGTATATGCATTTTTTACTTAGATGTACAAATATTGGGTAAAAGCTACCATATGATATTTGATTTCTTTTTTTGTGGTAGATTTTGGCACGCTTAGGACTTCCAACTGCATCTTCAATTTCAGATGCAACTCATTTTGTCACAGACAGGTTTGTTCGCACACAGAACATGTTAGAGGCAATTGCTGTTGGTAAACTTGTGGTTACACCTATGTGGCTTGAAAGTTGTGGACAGGCAGGCTGTTTTATGGATGAGAAAAATTACATACTGAGAGATCTTAAGAAGGAGAGAGAGATAGGTTTCAGTATGCCTGTTTCACTGGCTCGTGCATGCCATTGTCCTCTTTTGCAGGTAATTTCTGGTCATTGTAGGTTTAGATGGCTATAGATCTTTTGTCACTATGATTTGCTACTTAGCTTCTTGATGATGCAGCCAACTAACAGTGACCACTTATCTCATTGTCAAAAAAACTTTGCAGGGTAAAAAAGTGTTTATAACACCAAATGTCAAACCCAATGGAGATCTTGTTTCCAGCTTGGTTAAGGCATCTCGTGGCCAGGTTATTCATCTTTTCTATGCAACATATCCTAAATTTTAAGTCTAGAAATCATATATTCTTTATTTTGGATGTAAGGTTGGGCACATCAATGCTCCAACTTGCATTGGAGAAAGCTTTGTGTGCTAGGCTTCCCTTTTTTTGGTTTTGATCTTTAAATAGGTATATAAGATCTAGGGACTCTGGTGTTGAACTTGTGTAATTATCATTTGCTTGTTGAAGTAATAATGACAGAGTGTCTTGTTAGGCACCTATCTGGTATTCTAAGTTTTGAATTCACTTGAAAAGAATCTCTAATGAGGTCTTTCTTTAGTTCATCCGGAATCCAAACCGCATTGAAACCCAGTAAAAGAATTCCAGAGCAATTTTTTCCTAGTGGTTCTGCCCCTTGATGGGTAACTTTGCTAATTAGACGCAGTATGACTTCTTAAATAACTAGAGAAAGCCTATTAGAAAAACTTGGTCACATAATCCACCTTATATCTCAATTAAAAATTTCTGACCTTCATCAAGTTAAACTTTGCTTCCCTCAAATTAACATGAAACATCACTAAATTGAAACAGATATTCTCTTATAAAGGCCACCATTAATTTTATTGAAGATCCGATCATCAAAAAGTTCCTAGTATAGTTATTTGACTAGTCTAGATATAACATTCGTTGCCACCAACGTGGCTCCAAAAGACTTGATCGATGTCTGAGCTATGTTGGTTAGTTTTGGGTTATTGAGGGCAGTGAGATCCGAAGGCTTCTGAGGCCCACTGTTAAAGCCTCACTGGGCAGTACACAAGGAATTTAAGATGAGAATGCAAGACTCAATATAGAACTCACCTTTGAGAAACTTTTGGGCATGAATATACCTGTGGGTTAATTTTTTTCACTACCAGGACTGTGGAATGATTAGATATAAATATAATCATCTGATTCTTTTAATCTGATTATATATTTGTATGTTAATCAATCACACATACTGAACTGCACATATAAAATGGCTGCTATTTCCAATATAGAAAAATAGGGAAATACAAAATGAGAACCAATTCCTTTGTTTCCCTTTTTGTCCTTTTATTTTGTTTTCTTCATTCTGTATTTTTCACTTTTCTGTAAGAGTCTAGAATGCCTTTCTTTGGACCCTTTCTTTTGCACATACAAGGTTATGTTTGCTGGGCTGTCTAGTTCTCCTATCAGATTATATTTCCTTGGCACCTACCCATTGTCTCATCAGTATCCGTCTTCTGGCAAAATTAATAACTTGGCCATTCTATTAATTCCCATCACCTGTTCTTTTGACTGAATGAGTTTTGATATCATAGAGCCAAAACAACAGTTATCTTACCTTTAGACACACCCAAGTGTTCAGAATGGGACTCAAATTTGTACCAACCTGGATTCAGTAACACTTTGGAAGAAACAGGTGATGCAATGGCTTTATTAGCTGATCAGTATGCAGATGCTTTATCGGCAAAGAATACTGGTTCCACAAATCAGCTTTTGTTGATCTGAAGGTTTTGTAACTTGTTGATCATCTTATTAAACAGAAAAACAACTCTGAATGTGCTTACCCAGAAGGCTGAAGACGCTTGCGGCCTTCGTCGCGTTGTCATAGACTTAGCTGGTTTTGCCTAAGTCGTGCGGCACCCTTGCGTGTCCGTCCGCAAAGGTCAGCCTCTCGAAACCTCCCATGGTCCCTTGGGACCTACAAAAGAGAAAACGGGTTAGAGAAAGCGCTTCACTCGGGATCCACAAGCAAACATTTCAGGAAACACTTCATAGACAATGTAAATTACAAACAGACTTTACAAGCTCTGAACGGTTGCACAATAAAGGGTCAAAATGGTCCACTACAGATCGAATATCTCTCATAAGTGTCCACATGACACAATCTTTATTTACAAGCCTAAAACGACTATAAAACCCAACTTAAATGGGGTTGTTAAGCATTCGACCGTCCCTCTGCATGCTATGCAAAGCATGAACAAACCAAAAGACACGGACATATATAAGTATTACATCAAACATTCTGTTTTGAATTTTGTCCACGACATCGTTCTTCACCGAAGGCCAAAGACATCTGCGGCCTTCGACATTTTTATCGAACACCGCAGATGAGGAGAAGACCACGAGAACGCGACGAAGGCTGGAGACATTTGCGGCCTTCAACGTCTTCACCGAACACCGCAAATGAGGAGAAGACCGCGTCTTCTCCTCATCTGACACGACGAGGAGAAAAAAGAGGAGGCAGCGTCGTCGAGGCAGTGTACACCTCCTTTTTTATATTATTTTTTTATATTTTTTTATTATATATATATATATATATATATATATATATATATATATATATATATATATATATATATATATAGGGTGTACCGCTCGGTATGCCCGTACCGTACCATATCGAGCAAAGCTCGAAATTTTGGTACGGTACGAAATTATGAACCTTGGTTTCTTGATTCTATGAGCTTAAACTGCTGTCATCATGGCAGATCTTCCCATCTCCCCAAGGTTCTTTTTAGGTTCTATGAAAACTTCCTCTCTTGCATTGGCTAGAAAATTTGCACCAGTCTGTAGAGGGTGGAAGTCAAGTGACAGCAGTAGTTGTATTTACTTGTGTTGCATAATTGGGATCTAATTAGTTAGTTAACCATGTCATGATTATGTTTTTTACTAATAAATTAGCTTGAGAATGCTTTTTTACTCTTTACAGAAATCATAAAATCATGAGCCAAACATTTGAACTTTGTGTACAACTTTTGAATACCTTGGTTTATTCCGTCTTTTCATTAACCCGACTCTTGAACAACAAAACCTTTTCTTAGTTCCCAATATAGCTATTTAAAAACTATTGAACCAAAGGACTGAAATAACCATGGTACTGCAAATATGTTGAAGGGGTGGGATTTAGATTGGAAGTATATAACACAACTCATATATCATGAAATGGCGGAGGGGCCACAAGTCTGCAAATGCCTGAAATGAAGCATTATTCTAAAGTTCTTTGTAATGGTGGGTTAGCATGCACTGAGAGGCCTGAATTGTTTGCCTACGCATCCGACCTATTTTCCGCATTTGTTCAATATTTGTTCGTGGTAAGGTAATGCACATCTGGCATTCACAACATAATATGTTATTTTTTTTCTCTAACTTGGATAGACAGGAAAGAATAGTCAGCATAATTGACATGCTGCTGATCTTGTTGACACTCACTAATCCATTATTCACTTGTCAAATTTTACGTAGACACTCAAGAGAATCGGGAGATCTGAAATGAAACAAGATAAAGTACCGGATGATCTTTTGGTTATTTCTTGTGAAGAAGATTACAACATTTGCATACCTCTCCTTGAGAAAGGTATTGTTTGTCATGTTTATTAACATTTAAGCTGAATTGGGCTTATACAATCAGAGATCCAACAGCTTACCATAGTTGAATTCTATGTAAAGGAGCCGGCATTTTCAGCTCGGAGCTTTTGCTCAATGGTATAGTAATCCAGAAGCTAGAATATGAAAGGTCAGTACTTCTAAAGTTCTTTTTTCCTGAAACATTGAATTTTAGCCAACAAAATTTCTGTCCCTACACCTTTTTTTTGTTCCTGTCATCTACAGGCATCGACTCTTTGCGGATCACATCAAACAAACCCGGTCAACTACACGGCTAAGACACAAAGGCTGTGACCAGTTTCTTCCCGAGAACAAATGTGCATAGTTCCCTTAACATGTGCCAGGTGATTTCACGAATCAGTTCTGGTCTGTATTCATTTTTGCTAAATTATGATTTTACTTAATGCTCTGACATTAGATGTGTCTATATACATACTATCTCAGCAGTTTTATCTCCGTACAGTATAATCTAAAGCATGCTTCAGATCGTTCCTTGTTACATATGCCATGGAACTTTTGTAGTAGTAATCAAGGTTTTCAGAGTATATTTATACGTGGATTTGCTTCCTTGCCAGATAAATTGAGTTCTTCATGGATTTTGTCACCGTTGCTAAATTTTACTTTCAGTTGCATGACATATATATATTCGTCCAAGAAGTAATTCGGTAATAAGCATCTTTTAAGTGATGATGGATATTTACTTTGTCAAGGCAAAGATGGGTAATATACTGAAACTACTGGCATTATTTTCGGTAAATGTGTATCGGATTGACATTTAAATTCTTAATCTAATAAACACATCAATCCTTTGTTCGAAGGCTTCATCACACTTGTTGTCGTTATTGATCTGATCCCATGTAATAATTGGCTCATTAACCTATTGGAATCACAGATTTACAAAGTCATTTGGTAAATAGAACGGTATATAATCCCGTCCGTAAATTCATTCAAAGTCAATTCTCACTTAAAATGTTGGATTAAATTAGGATATTACACTTTAGTAAGCACTAGAAATATTGTGTGCACAGCTACAAGTGAAAGGAAGCCTGATATAGTCATCAATCGGGTGTAACAGGGTTTATGCAGTGTAGAGTCAGTCCTCTGTTACAAATGTTTTCCTAGTATGTATAGAGCTGACGGACTTCAGTTTTTATCTTAGTGTGACATACAACTTGCCCTGCACTGCTTCCCTGACATTCCACTGCATGAAAAAATTAGTATGGATACATCAGTTGTCGATCGACAAGCACACATCCTTAAAGACACAAACATTCATTCTCCATACCTGCAACTGGTTTATCTCCTCGTCCGTAAGTGATCGTTCCATCGACCTGTATGTGATTCTATAACACTGGCTGGTCATACCCTTCTTGTTGGTGAAATTGTCGATCAACTTCACCTGCAGAGGCAAGAACTTCAAATGTTGAGCAAAGCAAGACAGTTCTCAGTTGACAGTATAACATAGTTCGTTTCACCATGGGTATGTGCCTGGACTGATACGTGGATTATCCCTATTACAGGTGGCCCCCCAGTCCAACCCATTAGAATTATCCTTTAAATTTATCTTTAATTTGAAAAGGACTGATAAGAAGATGAACAAATAGAACAGCCAAAAAATGTCACTTGTATCATACCTCCTCTACAAGATCACCGGCAACTCCTCGAACAACTTCACATAAGTTGTTCTCGGTGAAGGAATCACTGATCCAAAAACTAATATCCTTATAACAGGGAGGAAACTGCAAAAGACATCAAGTTTTTGATGAGTTTCAAAGAATACCACTTAAGGAAAAACAATAAACTGTTGTCTCCTTCATGCTGCTTAGCAATTTATTTTAGTATCTAATGTGTGAATCTTAGAATTTTGTTTTTGATCTTTTGGGTGAACGTAATTTTAATCTTCATAATTCCGACTTAGAAATATGTTAGTATCCCAAAGACATATTTCAAAACTGTGAAAATGCTTCCGATATTCGTACACCGACTCTGGACAAAGAAAAATAGCAAAAAGGAAAACCAGTATCTACGTCTTCCACTGACCCGAAAAAAAAAAAAAAGGTGTAGATTGAGCTATTAAGTTCAAGTAGCAGTGTGATTACCTTCGAAAATGGTTTGAACTTAACACCAAGCTTGCCCTCTGAGAACTGTACAAACGAGTCAGTAGATCAAATGAATTACACGAAGCTTAAAGCTTAGCAACTAATAGAAACCAATTTTAGCAAATCAGAGCTCTTTAATTCTGAAGTGTATCTTATAGAGCATTTTATGGTACAAATATGACCATTCAATGAAGGACTGCTGGCTGCAAATATCTGTGTTGGTTTGCATGCCTTGACTCATTTGCAAAAGTAATACCTTAAAAGTTTAGTTGTTGAAGATATGAATTGACTAGTAAGACTTAATGAGTGGATCATTGTTAATTTGGGATTAAACATTTTCGACCCTTTTCGGCATGACATCAATAGAGCTTAGAATGGAAGACCCAATCTAAGTTTGGCAGCATATTTTACATGAACATGACACATTGACACCATGGAAGAAAATTTTTTTTTTTTTAACAGTATTAGCTTAGTAGCTGTTAATCAAAGGTAATTTCTAACTTATACATCTAAAAACAATAATGATATCTGCAATTTAAATCGATTGATGCAAAATCATGTTTCTCAAATTTGTATCAGACTTTAATATCAACTAAGATGTGTGATCTTTGTTCTTACATCTTAGTGCTATCATGAGTGTTTACACTAAGTGTCGAGTAGGAGTTCACTCGGTGTATTACTATTACTTATGAAGCTTAACATGATCATCAAAGCACTAATGCAGTCCTTATTTCTCTAATAGATCATCCAAATCTGCAACCTTTCTCACATAAACAATCTCTAGTTAGTGTACACTGTTCAGGTTCATGGACACCACTCCCCAATACTTTTCCCACGTGTGTTCCTCAAACTTGTAAACTTTCATGATCTGTTGCAATCATTCTCTAAATATGTGTTTTATCATGCTTGTAACACACGTTTCCAATAAGACATTAGATCCTATTGGATTTAATGGTAAAAAGGTTACCAGTGTCGCATAACCTCTAAATCTCAGTCAAAAATTATGATGACATTTATAATCTAACATCACATATAAGAAATATGGAGATCATGGAATGGTTACAAATCGATGCAAAGCACAAAGTTCTAGCTAAGAAAAAAAAATTTCAGCATCAGTAAGACACTGGATCCTATTGGTTTTACAGTAAAAGGTTACAAGTGTCACATGACATCTGATTCTTGGTCGAAAATTATGATGATACATACGATCTAACATCATTTGTAAGAAACATGGAGATCATGGAATGGTTATACATCAAAGCAAAGAACATACTCCTAACAAAAACAAAAAATACTAGCATCGGTTATAATAAGAAGAAGCAAAGCCAGAATAATACATACTGGTGATGTAAACCGCTGATCTGTGGACCAGAAAAGCCTAATATCTGGTATATCAAAGAGAACCATCGCAAGTCTTTCTAACCCAAGCCCGAATGCCCATGCAACAGAGTCCTTCCTACCATTTCTTGTGAGTATGTCTTGTTCAGTCACTCCACACCCTAACACTTCCATCCAATTCTCCTAAAAACACATCAACAGGAACGCAATTATAAGCTACAAATTAACACATCATAAGAAATATGAAAAGTCGGATTCGAAAAATGAGAAGAGACGAGAAATAAATGCTGGAAAGTACTTGAATTTCTTAAACAAGAAGCCTTGCTCTAAGTTTGCTCCTTCTTCAGCTTGTATTTGTTATTTGAATTAGGTTAGGGATGGCAGCTGTTGGATTTTTTCAATGACTTTAAGAATATCGGATCTGCTTAAACCGGGTTTGGCTACCCTATAGTTTGAGTTTGGGATGAATTCAGATAGAAATTTATGTAACTAAGTTGAGTTCACTCACATAGAGCTCAAGCAAGGTGATATTTACATGTGTTTCATACCATTCTGGATGGTACATCAAACCATGCTCTACACAATCGTCATTCCTAAAATGAGCTAGGGATGACAACTTACTTGACTCGGACGAACTAGGTCTAGGTATCATTCAACAAAAAGCTTACTTCAAAGTAGATATTAATGAATCTAATTCATAAGTTAACAAGAGTTGATTTTTAAGAATCTCAAAGCATTTTAACTAATGATCCAGTTAATTAAAGCATCTGCTCATAAAATACAGCTCTAAGAAGAAAGTTTAGAGGAAGACAATGGCAGGATCCATCAAATAGATCTGGCAAAAGGCAACAAACCTGGAAATAAATCTCTAACTCAAATGATGGATTGGTGAATGGAAAATAAGTATCAACCCACCGCATCTCCACAGCACCTGCACATTAAGGCACGTTTAGACTTGGGACTCCAAGTTACATATCTTCAAATTATAATTATGCATCTCTGGTTAAATTTAAACAAAAATGAAAATGTCGCGGATTCCAAATACCAAAAAGATGCCTTGCCAAACCCTCAAGACATTTCTTCAAATCCATGGCCGCATAAGATGTTGCATCAGTTCCAGAATCCTTCCACTCGTCGGGAGAGAAGACGCGAACCCCTTCCATCTATATGCTGGATGCTCAAAATAAGAAATCGCATATATCCACATAAGGTCTATGATCTTTAATCTTTCGATGGACAAAAACCTGATGAAACACAGGATAATGAGTTGAATCAATGGAGTCTCTACGATAGACATCCCCGGTTACAAGAAAATGGCTGTGTCCTTCCCTCAGTAGCTCTGCCTGATGAGCACTTGTATGGCACCTTAAGACGGTGTCCGCATTAACATAGTATGTATCATTATAACTCCTGCTTACATGATCAGCAGGCACCAAAACCTCATCGAAGTTCTGCAGTGAGCAGATCTATAGTCAGCCACAAGAATGCAATGAACCAAATTTGGTGAACTTCAAATGGAATGCATTTAAAAAATCTGAACAGAAAGCTTCAAACAAATCCAACAACAAGAAAAAAGGCACAGGACTGCCATAATTTCCATCATACTTTTGTTGGCTCATTAGCAATTCAATTTTCATCATCATATACTTCAAGAATATCTGCGATATAACTTGTAGACTTCAGAGCACACAGCAAAGCATCTAAATCTTTTCCAGCATTCTTGAAATTGTCAACCGACCTTAAAGGAATGGGTTTTCTTTTTCCAACTAGCAAGGTTGTAACCAACATAGCCCAAACTCTTACTCATCCAATCTCGTGTATACACAGTAGGAAGCATATTATGCTTACTGGTCACACCACAATGTAGTATATAGATTGATGATTAAAGCTACATGAAAGTATCCTTTTTTCCTATTCATATTCGTTAAAGATAACAGCAATAACAAAAGACCTGTTTGGTACCAATTCGAATCTTGATCGATACACTGCCATTATATAAAAAAAATTGTAAACCCTAACAAAAATATCAAACTTTATCAGAAGAAAATGCAGAAGAATCACCTGCTGCACGGAAACAATGGGACAAAGATCGTCAAATTTGACGAACTTGGAGGCGTAATTAGTGTCGAAGTAATCATAGATGGCATTCTTCAAGATCCCAATCGGATGATTATCTCTCCGGTGGAGCTGCAAACCGATCTTGGAGAAGATATTGTCAGGCACATTGTTCGTGGGATCGCTCTCTCGCACCACGTCTGATTCATCAACCAAAACAGCAATTGTGAACGGAGATGGAATTCTAGAAGGATGAGTTGCGATTCTTGATCAGAAAATAAAGGAAAGTTACCATCTTTGGCGATCTTGACGCCGCCGATCTCGAGCAGAGCTGCAGCGACCAGTGTCTTGACCCTCTTGTTGGGCTTGGGGGAGGGGACGGAGGAAAGAGAAGAGAGAGGGGAAGCGGAGCAAGAAGAGGAGAGGAATTGGGGGAAGGGTTTGAAACCGTGACCGCGGGGGAAAAGATGGCAAAAGGAGGAGAGAAGGGAGGGGACGGCCATGTGGATGGCGTGGTGGTGGGTGGATAGACGAAGCGCACGGGCGCAGCAGCTGCTGCTCCTTGGGATAAGCATCTCTTCCTCCCGCTCGTCGTCGGAGGTTAAAAAGGGAAACGAAAGCGAAGGCTGCTGCTTCGGTTCCTCTCGCGGATATGACCGCTGCCCTTCGTCTCACTGCCGTGGATTGGCTTCCGCCGCAGAACAAACATGTCAGTCAAATTTTATTTCAAGTGAATATATATTTTTATTTAAATTAATTAGTAACTGATGAACTTTTTAACATCAATTAAGATGTATAATATATATATATATATATTAAGATTGATAAATTAATTGGCATTAAGACGGTCTAATTAATATTAACGGAGGTTTGTAATATTTAAAAATATTAATAAATTATAGTAAAAATTATAATAGAATTAAAAATAAAAAAATAGTTTATATTACACGTCGGCATCGCCAACCACACACAGTTAACCTTAACTCGTCAAAAGCACGAAACTTCCAACCATCGGCGGCAGCCTTCCCCAATCTCGGCGCCTCCTTAACCTCTTCATCTTTACATGCTCCTCTCTTCCTCTCGAAGCACACCAAATTAGGTCAGAGCAGAGCAGGTGGAGGAACTCTCCTCTGCCTCCCGCTCCTTCCCCGAAGCCTCTTCCTCAGCTCTCTCTACTCCATCCATTGGTGTTGCTGTGGTACAAGACAACTCATAGTCAATATAATTACTCACGCCATCACAACCTAATCTGATGGAGAGGTGGTTGATTACCGCTACCCAATAGCAAGCGCCGAAGAAGTGGTTGCCCGCAATGACGATCGCCGTCTCCGACCCCCTTCGTCTCCTCTTCAGCGCCTTCTGCTTGCTTCTCTTGCTGGATCTCTCCCTCTCCCAGAACTCCTCCTCCTGCCCCCTCGACTTCTCCGTGACCCAGAAGTTCGTCTCCGCCGCCGCTTCGTCCCCTAACTCTTCCGACTCTGCCCACAGCTGCACCTACGCCCTCCAGCTCCTCCACCTCACCCTCTCCCAGTACCTGCGTACCGACTCGCTGTTCCACCCCCCCGTCGACGCCGCCGCCGCCTGCTGGACGGCCTTCCAGGCCGCCCTCGCGCCGCTGTTCTCCGCGGCTGACCCCTTCGATGTCCGCACCGGATGCGGGTTCCGCACCGAGTGGATCGCCCAGGGGTGCATGAACATCACCTCCCGGCAGGATTTCGAGAACGTGGTGCCGTCCGCCGGCATCAGCGACATGGACCGCAACTGCAACCAGTCTTTCCAGACCACGCCCGCCTGCACCGCCTGCACCGTCAGCCTTAACCGCGTCAAGGCCGCCTACCTTCCCGGTCCTAACCACGGGAATGTCTCCGACTGCGCCTCCTACCCCGCCATCTACGCCGGCGGCGCCATTAGCAGCTTGGGCCCCTCGGACGGCGCCAACGCCTACTGCTTCTTCCTCCTCAGCCCCAACACGTCTGCCCCTTCCCCCTCCGGCGGCGGCTCCAGCACTTGGATCTACGGCGTCGCCGCCGGCTGCTTCGTGCTCCTCCTGCTCGCCGCTCTCGCGGCTTGGTTCTGGGTCAGACGCTATCTGAATCGGCGGAGGAAGCTGCGGAGGAAGCCCTCGAAGCCGGAGGTCGAACCCTCGCTGGCACTGGAGTCGATCAGCGCGAGCACAACCCTAGTCAAGTTCAGATTCGACGACATCAAGCAGGCCACTAAGAACTTCTCCAGGGACAACATCATCGGCCGCGGAGGCTACGGCAACGTCTACAAGGGCGTGCTGGCCGACGGCACCGAGGTCGCGCTGAAGCGATTCAAGAACTGCTCGGCCGCAGGGGACGCGAGCTTCGCCCACGAGGTGGAGGTGATCGCGAGCGTCCGCCACGTGAACCTCGTTGCTTTGCGAGGCTACTGCCTCGCCACCACCCAGATGGAGGGGCACCAGCGGATCATCGTCTGCGACCTGATGCAGAATGGGAGCCTCCATGACCACCTTTTCGGCACCGGGGATCACCGGCTCAGTTGGCCCTTGCGGCAGAAGATCGCTCTCGGAACTGCCAGGGGATTGGCGTACCTGCACGACGGAGTTCAACCGGCCATAATCCACAGGGACATAAAGGCAAGCAACATTCTTTTGGATGAGATGTTTGAGCCCAAAGTAGCGGACTTTGGCTTGGCGAGGTTTGCGCCGGAGGGGATGTCACATGTGAGCACCAGGGTGGCTGGAACTCTTGGATATGTTGCTCCGGAATATGCCTTGTATGGACAATTGACTGAGAAGAGTGATGTGTACAGCTTTGGAGTTGTCTTACTGGAACTCCTCAGTGGAAAGAAGGCATTTGTTTCCATGGGTGAGGGACAAGCGTTTGTACTGAGCGACTGGGCTTGGTCATTGGTTCGAAGAGGGAGGACAATGGCTGTTCTTGAGGAGGGGATGGAGGAATTGGGGCCAACAGAAGTGTTGGAGAAGTATGTACTTGTTGCTGTCCTCTGTACCCATCCTCAGTTGCATGCAAGGCCTAAGATGGATCAGATTGTGAAGATATTGGAGACTGATTTGGCAGTCCCTTCAATCCCAGACCGGCCAATCTCAATTGTGTCAAACATTGAGGATATTGAAAGATCTGTGAGCAGTAGTGGTTCAGGTCAGCTATCTAGTTTTGCTGGGTACCAGCCATTTGCTTTCGGAAATGATGAGGTTAGTTCTGATGATTCAGAAAAAGCATGACACCACGGTCATCTGACTGGACCAGTTCCAGAATCGTTTGGGGAGGCTGATACAGAATAAATTAATTGCAAGAGATCTCTCTGGTATGCAATGGTTTGCATTTCTTAATTGCATCATTTGGTACCTGGGATGCAAAAGCATCGCATTCTGTTGTATATAGTGTCAAGTTATCTTTTCCCCCATTTGAGGAGGGAGTAGGTCTTCGGTGTCTGCCATATGTTAAGTAAACTCCAAGGATCTCATTCTTTCATTCGATGTTTGCTTACTTGTGATATGTGAGAAGTGTTATTGATGAATTCACAGGTCTATGATCTCTTTCTAAAACATTTCTAAAGTATGATTGATACGTAAAGCAAAATGCACAAACTACATTTCTAAAGTAACAAGCACCTTGTTACTGTTCCAAGAAAGTTTGTGCTAGCCTGACGACATCTTGCTACCCACAGCATGTGAACAAATGCTAGATTCTTGTTAAGAATCAAAATGGTTTTACTAGAAATGCATGGATTCATGCTGTCTTCAACAATCCCTTTGGTTCTCATGTTATTATGGTGTCTTACTTGTCTTCTAGCTTATCCCATTTATACACATTTTCCTGGATGAGTTGATAAAAACCTTTTATATTTTAGTTTACTTGCTGTCTTTATATGTCATAATTGCTACATGATTATGACATGGTTAATCTCCCATTGTGATTGCATTCTTTATTTACTGTCATATGGTATATGCACACTCAACATTATACCTCGGTGCAGCACTTTTGACATACTAATTTTTAATATTCCTTTTCGATGTACATAACCTTTGCCATTAAAGCTAAACACCATAGCGGTGTGATAACTTTTTAAAAGCACTCCATAAATGGCCTCTTTTTGGCTGAAATGATTGCCAATGTGATTGAGAGTTGAGACTAATACTTATTTTTTTCCAATTATCATTTTATCAATTCCAACCAACCAATGCTATGACTTTAGAAATTTGATTGGCATCACATTTGCTTGATTTTAACAGGTCTTTTGTTGATTTTTATTGCATCAACTGACTGAGATGCAAACGTTACCATTTCAAAATTGGCATCCAGCAGTTTCATATCTGTGTGGAGATAGTAACACAAATAGCGTTTTTTTTGCCCTGTGAGCTCATTTTTCTTTCTATTTTGCAGAATCACTTGCAAAAGCTTGAAAAGTTTTACAACTATACTGTTAATTTCTAGAAATGTTAAGTTTGCTCTTGGTTTTCAGGAACACTAAAAACTTGCTTTCTGGTTACTAGTGCAATATTCACTGTCCTCATATGAGGTGAAGATCGAGATTCCTGAGTGAATGTCCTAAAATATATACCTTCTAAAATTGAAATCTTGGATCCCAGGGTTTGGTCTCTCAGTCTTCAGATTTGAAGTTATTCTTGGTTTTTCTTGTGTACTCGAAGGACATGTTGCCTAGACGTCTGTTTCCTGAATTGTGCAGCGAGTGATAGACATTTTCCTAGCAGTGCTTTTCTTAGTCTATTTTGCTTTTTATAAGGATTTATTGTGGCCTTTCTCCATTCTATGTATATATCAAGATTTCTTTGCATGAGAAACAGCAACATATTTATCCTATCAAAGCTATCAAACTTTTCTACTTGCTAATTGTAAGCCACTCTTGCCGGAGCCTTCTGTTGTTGCCAGTAATTTTCCACCAATCTTTTTCGTAGCTTCTTTAATACATCAAATTTCCACCAAGCTCTTTCATCCTTTAAGCTATTTGCTAGATGACTTCTTTCGGCTGGTGCTTGAGGAAGTCGTTATTTCCTATAGGCTATACAGGCATTTTTTTTTCTTCCATTAAAGAATTTTATGCTACTATTTTTTACATCGAATTACATGAAGATGATTGATTCTGCTTGTCTAAGTCACATCATTTCTTGTATCAGTTCTATGGTGGTTACCGGTAGTGGTTAATTACTAGTTAGAATTGCTTCGGCCTGTTCTTATTACACCGGTAGTTTATGATACTGGTTTGATTAGTGCATACCAGTTGTTATTGACTAGTCCGATGAAGATTGAATTTTGGCATGCTAAATTGTCTGAATAGAGATCAATGTTTTTGATTTCTTGCATTAGATTTAAGTTGCACAAATGAAATGCTTTGCACGTCGTCCTCTTGTGATGATTTGTTGAGCCTGGAAAAGATTATGAATTTGAGTGTTAACTCTTTCGTTAATCTATCTATCGCAGTTGTGTTCATTGAGTTGTTCAAAGCATTCTTTTGTGCCTGTATGCCCAAAGCATTCTTTTGTATGAGTATGATTACAGACTTTTCACCTTTCACAGCATCTGTAACTTTTTGTGTTCTCCACCTCATTCAAAAGCATATATACATAACATGCAACAGCACAATGCCTCGTTAAATCTGTTGATGCACAACACCATGTTTATTACACTGCTTCACAATGCTTTCAAGCTTCAACAGATACTTGGAGAGGAGCATTTAAGATCGATGACGGCCAATCTTACACTGGTAAGGTTCTCAACTCGCCATTACTACTACTTATTACAACATTTGCTTTCAGCAAATCAACAAAGTTGCTGTTTCTGATGATCTTCGCAGGTTTATACTGATTCGCAGGTGCTCCACCCTCTACGGCTGCTCTTGCTAGTCCTTCGAAGCTACCTGGTTTCACTACCGATATCTCCAGAGCTGCAAGATCTCCCTCGGCCCTCTTCGCCTTGTAAACACTCCCCAGGCAACCTTCGAGGGACTGACAACATCTCCTCAAATGCGTGATGGACTCCTCCATTCTCTCTCTCTGTAGAAGGGTGCAATCTTTGCTCAATTCGATGAAGATGATCAGATGCTTCTGGTCCGAGTTGGGATCCAGGTAACCAGCAAACTCCACCAACTGTTCTCCATCCCTCTCCCCAACCATAAGCTCGAAACTGGCCATTGCAGACATCAAATCTCTTTCGGTGAAGTCCTCTGAAGCTTGTTTTGGTGCTCTGGTGATGAACTCCACTCTCGGGGAGGAGTTATGGAACCCGACGACCTTGACAACATCGTTCAGGCGGTAGCGGTACAGCCCTCGGTAAGTTGTCACCACCACCTCGTACAATTTCCCGACCTCTACACCGGAAATGTCTACTGTCTCTTTTGCAGCAGATGAAGCTCCCAAGTCAAAGGGAAGGAACTCGAAGTAGGCTGCACCGGGAAGAATCACAAAGCTCGTCAGCTCCGGCGGGCGCGTCCTGTCCATGTTGATGCCAATGGGGCACTCCGAAGCGAAGTAGTCGCCGCCCAGCAATGGCACGCCCTCGCCGGCGTAGTGCTTCAGGGTGGGATAGTACTGCTCCATGCTGCCGGTGCTAACACAAGCGATGTAACGCAGTTCCGGCCACAAAAGGGGAAGAATCCCATTCCAATTCTTTCTGCTGCTGGCTCCCCGAATCCTCGCGGCCAAGTCTGGCCGCGGCCCACCGAGCAGCTCTTCGACCGCCCTTCTCATGGCAAGCTCGGTGATCTCTGAGCTGACCAAGCCGGATTCGATGTCGTCGCAGAGCTGCATCCACTTGGACTCCAACATGCGCATCGCCCTGATCAGGCCAGCTGCGTAAGGGGATCGAATGCAGTCGATGGAGGCAGAGTGCCTGAGGCCGCAGAGGAGGTGGCAGTACATCTGTTGTTGGGCGTCGGACCCTGTGATGACCTCGCGGGGGCTAATGCACATCGAGAGCAAAGGTGAAGGCGTCGTCGTGGTGGAGTTGCTGTGGAAAGGGTATGCAGAAGCTGCCATTACCTTGAATCCAGCTCTGGTCGTGGTGACATTTCCGGCGTACAAGAACCACAGAATCTTACTGCTAGAAGATCTTCGAGGGAATAACCTAAGCAAGAGAAGGAAGTCAAGTAGATGAGATAAGAGCAGCATGGTTTCGAGGATCGACAAGAACACCTGTGAAGGAAGGCCGAGCTGGCTTGGTGAGCAAGACTGGAAGCAGACTTGGCGTGTACGGAATCGAAGAAAGGTATTAGCTTTGGCTTCATGGTGCTCGTTCCTGAACTGGAAGTAGACCAAGGAAGGATCAAACCGCAGCTCTAATCTTTGTATTCAAGGAGTGGAGAGAGAGAGAGAGAGAGGAGGCGAGAGACCTATTGAAGAAGCAGATGAGGGGATCGAGGGAGAGGGCGGCGGGCGGCTCGGCGCCGTCGGCGATCCTCTCGATCAGATCCGCGTAGTCGTCGTAGGAAGAGAGAGGGACGAGGCGGCGGAAGGCGGTGGCCACAAGGGCGGGGTCGACTCGGGCGGGATCAGGGAGGCGGTCGCGGAGGTGAAGGCGGAGGTAGGCGGTGCCGGCGTTGCTCTCGAGGATCGAGCGGAGGGTCTCCAGCTGGAACCGAAGGGCGTCGCGGGTGGACTCCTCGACCCACCTCGCCGCCTCGGCCGCCGCCGACGTCGCCATCGGACGGGATCTGGCAAGGCAGGACGGGAAACGGGATTCTCGGTCAACTTCAACGGCGTGCGCGATTGGGAGTCTCACGATCCGGTTGGTATAAATGCACGCATGAGTTGTCCGAAGAGAGAGAGAGAGATGATTTGTTCTTCCTTCTCTCCTCGGGGGTTGGCACGCATGAGAGAAAGAGAGATGCTTTGTTCTTCCTTCTCTCCTTGGGAGTTGGCACGCATGAGTTGTCCGAAGACCTCTCGAAACTGCATAAATTATTGGATAATTGTTTTCCTTAAAGGCGTTAAATAAAATATAAAACATGCTAAAATATTATAAATCCTTCGATAATCCCTTTTTTCAAAAAAAATAAAAAAGGAAAAAAAGATAAAAATAGACCGTCGACAGCAGGGTTCGAACCTGCGCGGGCGAAGCCCAACAGATTTCAAGTCTGTCTCCTTAACCACTCGGACATATCGACGCGTTTATGCACAACAATTTATACATCATATAATATCACATATATTCACAGAAAAAAATATGACCTTTTTATGTTTTGATACATATTATGTATCCTCATACCACCAACGAGGATACATAATAATAATTCATCGACAAGAAATTTCTTGTGAATCCAATACGCGTGTTTTGCATTTGCATCTGCGTCTGCATCTGCATCGATGATGTGATACGAGGTCGACATCCATGACTGATTCATGATTCACATTGATTTGTTCCCCGAAACCAAGACAATCGAGGCAAGAAGAAAGTTTTGAGATGGAGAAGATGACATCTACCTGGGCTGGGAGCATCACCCACCATCATCTATGACAGGAAATGGACAGTGATGATCGCATGGGAGCAAGTGTGAACACATGCTTGCGGAAGAAGTAAGTCTCCGACAGCCCTTTTCTTCCTCCATCGCTCCCACCAATGAAACCAAGGCGGTCTATTTTCCATGGAAACGCGAATAGCGAACCAAGTAGAGGTCGGCACTGCCCGTTGCAGATCCGATCAGCACGGCAGAGAACACCGACCTGCGCGGGCCACCACCAGGGGGGACCCACGCTCACGCCCTGACCGCCGTCGCCCAGCCCCCACTTGACGGCAGTTACGCAGGCGTTCCGTCCCGAGCCCCGCCGTCCTGCCGCGTGCCACGTGATCAACGTTAAGATAAGCTGACGCCGTTCTGTTATGTGCACTCCGCTTAAAGCAAGACCGCACCGGTTTTGTGGGGGCGTAGAAATCCAGTGGCGGAGAGGTGGGGGGGGAAGGGTGGAGCGCGTTTATCAAACGCTTGATATGGGGAGCGAGGGCGGCGGCCGAGGGCGGTCAAACCGCCTGCCCGTGGACCGCGCCCATCCTTGTCCGCTCCCACCGCTCCTTCCTCGCCTCCCTTCCTCTCTCCTCCACCCCTCTTTATATGCTCCTCCGCCCGCCCCTCTCTTGCCTCAAACCCAACCCAACCGCCTACCTCTCTTGATCAGGAGGAGAAGGAGAAGTAGCTCTTACGATGGCGCCGAGGGTGAAGGCTGCCAACGGCCGCGACGGTTGCGGCGGCGGCGGCGGCGGAGGAGAATGGAAGGGGGCTCGGTACCGGGGCGTCCGGCAGCGGCCTTGGGGACGGTACGCGGCGGAGATCCGCGACCCGGCCAAGAAGTGCCGCGTCTGGCTCGGCACCTTCGACACCGCCGAGGAGGCCGCCCGCGCCTACGACACCGCGGCGCGCCGGTTCCGCGGCCCTAAGGCCAAGACCAACTTCCCCTGCCCGCTCGACCCCCTCGGTTCCGCTCCCGCCGCCCCAGCCGCCGTCACCATTGCAGCGGTCCACGGCGCCGGTGCTGCCGCGTGCTCCAGCCCCAGCGTCAGCACCGTCGAGTCGTCCACCCCATCGAGGAAACCCGCCGCCCTGGATCTCGAGTTCAGGCACCCGCCCGCCCGGTTCCCCTTCGCGCACTACCTTCCCGCGGCGGCGCGCCCTCTGGTGTTCTTCGACCCGATCGCCGCCTCCAAGGCGGCGGCGGCGGCGGCGACTCGTCCGGTTGGGCTACCGGGGTTAAGAGATTTAAGAGCGCCGGTGTGTGGCGGGGTGGAGAGCGACTCGGACTCGTCGTCGGTGGCGGATTGCCCTGGCACCCCGACGGGGAGGATTCGCTTCGAATTGGATCTCAACCTGCCGCCTCCGTCGGAGGTCGCGTGATGGAGGCGCGGAGCCGTCGATCGACTTTTCGTCTTATTTTTGAAGCTGTTGTAAATAATTTATTTTCTCTCTATTTCTTTTTTCCCACGATAAATATTAGGCATCTATCTCACGGAGCAGAAGACATGTTTTCAATACATAAAAAAAATGTTCTTCTATACAACTTATAAATATTTCTATTTGAAGAAACTTGGACGAAAAATTCTCTCTTTTTTCTTTTTTGAACTTTTCTCAAGAGATAGATGCCTTTTTTTATTTCTGAATTAGTGTTTTATTTTTTCAAAATATAATTTTTTTATTTTATTTATAAATACACATGTTGGCTTTTGCCTTGTTACCCCCCACCCTCATCGCCCTTATATATTATCGTAGGGCCTTCGTATCGTATCATTCCTATCTTATCGTTATTATCACTAACTACGAGAGCAAAAATGAGTAAACGCAAGAGTGATAATGCATGATAGAAGCAGTGGCCAATGAGGTAGATACCAAGAGAGCAATATAATCTTTTAGGGAAAATTTTTTTTTTAAAAAAAGGGATACTAACTTAGAATTTCTCAAAATAAAGTATTTTTTATTATCTTTATTTATTTCTCAAAATAAAGATTTGAAATTCTATCTTTGTATATTATCGAGTTTTGAATCTATTTATATCGATCACTATATTTTTAATAGGCTTATAGTGTAAGCATAAAAAATAATATAAATTTATTAAAAAATAATAACTAATAATATAAATTTTACATATGAGAGATTTAATCGATTAAACTTATGGACCGATTTATAAGATTTTATAAGATGTAATTGAATAGTGTCATACCTATGTAAGTGAATATTTAAGATCCTAGTGATACGGTACATTTTGGTAGCCTGAACACATCACAGCCGACACAGCACGCCAAGTCAGAGCCCTGCGCCACACGTCCAGTCCCGAGGGCTCGGGACGGTGTCGTCTGATGCACCATCAGCCTTCACACCATAGTATAAAACCCCTGGCTGGCCTCCGGTCAGGGAAGAGAGAGAAGATGGGAGAATGAAAAGAGCAATTCCTCTAGTTACTAGCTTGCTCATCGGAGGGGCCATGGCCGAGTACCACCCGGCGAAGGCCATTTTGCAGGAGGGCTACCACTCATCGACGGTGAGGGACTCAACACGGGAGCGCGACTCGTTCGGCACCAAGGAGTCGCTAATCAACCCCGATCCCGACCAACGCCAACCAGCACTCCTTCCCGAGAACTCGGGTACCTCATCATCTGAATCACCTCGTAGAAAGCTCCCGACATCGGCCCGTGGACCTAACCGTGCTGACTCCCCAACTATAACACATTTGTTCACCAACATTTTGGCGTTAGAAGGAGGGCATGTCGTAGGAGCATCCCGCGGGAGCTCTCCTCGATGGAGAACCACCGGCCGGTCACCCTTCTATTGGGCCCCAAGATCAGCCCCTCCCTGTCCTTCGAGATGGGGGGATCTCGGCCTCGACGCCAGATTGCTACTGGCGCCTGTTCAACAACTCGGGGTTATCACCCCCCCGGACTTACCACGAGACCCTCGACCGTGTCGCCCAAGGCGTTCATCGGCCTGACCAAGGCAATGGCAGGGATGATGCAGACGCTCATCCCACTCATTCCCCAGGTCGTGTGGCTAGCAGCTCCCCTGACCGACCCGACCCGACAAAGACCGAGCAGGGAGCAGGTCGGGACGGGAGAAGTCCGAGACCAAACGACGGACCCAAGAGGTCCGCCCAAGTAGAGCATACCCGCACCCTGCCGAATCACACTGCCCCGCTCCGAGCCTGGCACCATATCGTCCGACTCATCGGATGACTTGTTTAGGATCCAGCTATCCCGGGTCAACCAACACCTGAACGAGTTCCAGCGCGAGTTCCAGAATTCGCGGAGCGAGTCGAACGAAGGCGGCTCGGGCGACTCCCCTTTTACTCAAGAAATACAGGACAAGCATGTACTCCTTCACTTCAAGCTGCCGACATTGGAGAGGTATGACGGTGGCTCTGACCCCGCGGAGCATGTCGTGGCGTTTCGGGCTTAGATGACCCTCTATGGCACCTCGGACGCCCTGATGTGTCGAGCGTTCCCGACCACCTTCAAAGGACCGGTACGAACATGGTTTAGCCGACGACACCCGCTCTCAATCTCATCCTTCGACCAGCTCGCAAAGGAGTTCGAGCAAAACTTCATCGCCAGTGTGTGACCTAAGCCTTCCATCGTCACCCTATTGGCATTATCTCAACACGAGGGCAAATTGCTCTCCCAATTCGTCGTGAAAATCTAGGGATTCTCGGACGCTCACCCTTCTGTAACCATACAGGCATTCATGAGGGAATTGAGGCCCTCGAGGCTCTTTTGGTCACTCATCAAGAAGCCACTCACGACCATCCCCGAGATGCTCCAGCGCGCCAATCAGTACATCGCTGTTGAAGCCCTAATGGCGAGGAGGCGCGAGGACAATAAGAGGCCGAGGATGGAGCATCCCTGACTTATGACTCGTCGACCCAGCTTCTGCCCGAGTCACTCCATGTTGATCCCCGACTTACGACTTGTCGGCCCAACTCTTGCCCGAGTCGCTCCATGTTGATCCTCGACTTGCGACTCGCCGGCCCAGCTTTTGCCCGAGTCGCTCCATGTCAATCCCTGACTTGCGACTCGTCG
Source organism: Musa acuminata AAA Group (assembly GCF_036884655.1). Classification (NCBI taxonomy): domain Eukaryota; kingdom Viridiplantae; phylum Streptophyta; class Magnoliopsida; order Zingiberales; family Musaceae; genus Musa; species Musa acuminata. Next base: position 52,127,198 of record NC_088334.1, on the reverse strand, counting down.
GCCTAGCTTCTGCCCGAGTCGCTCCATGTCGATCCCTGACTTGCGACTCGCCGGCCCAAGCTTCTGCCTGAGTCGCTCCATGTCAATCCTTAACTTGCGACTTGTCGGCCCTGCTTCTGCCCGAGTCGCTCCAGATCGCCCCCGACTTGTGACTCGCCGGCACCATACCTGAGCCCGGGATCCATCCCTCGATCCAATCCTACCCGAGTCGCTCCAGATCGCCCCTGACTTGTGACTCGCCGGCACCATACCTGAGCCCAAGGTTTGTCGTTCAGCCCACATGTCTAATCCATGCTCGAGTCGCTCCAGATCGATCCCCGACTTGCGACTCGTCGACACCATACTTGAGCTCAAGTTCTGTCGCTCAGCCCACAGGTCTAATCTGTGCCCGGGTTGCTCTAGATCGATCCTCGACTTGCGACTCGCCGACACCAAACCTGAGCCCGAGGTCTGTCGCTTGGTCCACAGGTCTAATCCCTACCCAGGTCACTCCAGATCACTCTCGATAGGCGACCCGTTGGCACCGAGACATGAGCCCGAGCACAGTTGTTCGGCTCGCGATTCCATCTCTTGCCCGAGACGCTCCAGATCGCTCTCGACAGGCCACCCACCGGCACCGAGACCTGAGCCCAAGCATAGTCGTTCAACTCGCGATTTTAGCTCCTGCCCGGGACGCTCCAGATCACTCTCGACAAGCCCCGATTGCCCGACCAACAGGGTCAATCCTGCCCGAAGCACGGGGCGTTGCTCCCCGATCGCCCCACGATGAGTCAAATCCGTTTTTCCCGCCTGAGCGATCAGCACCCCTCCAATTCAAAATTAGAGTTTTAAGGCTTCATGAACTCTTATGGTTAGAGTTTACGTAGTTGACTAGTTGAGAGGCATATGTTCATACTTCAACGGAATGCATGTTGTATGAGCAAGCTTTCTTGATGTCTTTCAACAACGCAAATGCCTCAGCTTCTAAAGGGGAGGCAACTAAGCATGAGAACCACTTGCTAGGCCAAAAGCAGGATCAAAAGAGCCATCACACTCAAGTTTGAAAGCATGAGAGACTCCTTAAGATGTGTTGCATCTTTGCATTATGCCAGTCCTCTTAAGCTTTTAAAGGATGAAAAGATCATAAGTATCCGTAACAGCCCTCTAATGGAAGGAGAACAATATTTAGGGTTGGCTCGGAAAAAGATAATTACGTCAATAGAGAACATAAAATGAGATCTTTTGATACCCTTGATGTCAATGGGTGTTCTTGCGATACTAGACAATGAAGTTAATGCCATAACTAAACTACAAAAATATAACGAGAATAGCTTCCTACACTAGGAACTTAATCCTTTGTCATAAGCCTTCAATCTCCTTTGTCATAAACCAGGAGATGGAAGATCAAGTTACAACAATCTTGCGGAAGGCCTTAGATATGCTAGACATAAGAGACTCAAAAGGAAATATTAAAGCAGAGAAGGAAAGTTGATTAGAGCACATGCATGTGCAAACTTGACTAATCTTCTAGTTCTAGAGACAATCTTGACTAATCTTGACTAAACTTCAACCTCTAGACCGAGGAGTATAATCTTGTCAATCTTGACTAATCTTCTTGTTCTATTATAGAGGATATTGGATTGAAGGAGATCAAGGGGTAATGCAAGAAGTTATAGCCAAGTTGGAGCCGAATCGACTCTTTCCCTTAAAGAGTTTTTCTAAGAAGTAGGGTAAGAGCTTTTTCTCTAATGAACCAATAAAAAAAGTTGGTAGCAATTTTATCTACTACATCATGACTTAAACATTATTGGGTAGGATTTTTTTTGTCATAAGAAACACGTTTATTTAGTTGTTCTTTTTTTTTCTAATGGGACCCATTTGTGGGCTAATCACATCCTCCAATCACAAGATAGGTACACTATAGGGTAGAAAATACCGTAGTCTCTTCTTTCGTTCTCGATGAGCGTTGGGTGCGACAAACATAAATACCTCTCTCATCACTCGTGTGGGAGGACAAATTGGATAGCGTGAAGTCGATGACAACGTCGTCATTGTCAATGCGCTGATCGATTAGTAGTGTGATTATCACGTTCGTGGAATTAGCAAGTAGGGAAAGGAAAGAAGACGAAAACATCCAAGAACTGTATGATGATAGTGACTTAAGCATCACTCGAAATAGTTAGACTAATAGAGCGCAAAACACAAGCATCCAAATGATGGAAACGCATATGAATCCGATGGAGAAACTATGATGGTTGTGCTTATTAAGCATCACTTGAAGGAATCAAATTAATTAGTCAATATGAAATATGAAGTCACACCTATGATTAACTCGATCGATTCCATTGTAGCCTAATTAATCAAATTAATTTAAAATAAAATATTTTTTTATCGCCTAAATTTGGAACAACTTCATAATACCATCTAATTAAAAAAGTTTACAGTGTGGTTCACACAAGAAAAAAAAAATGTCAATTTTATTTGGACTTGAGCACAAGGTATTCAATCTACCCAAGAACCATTACCCAACATGATGGAGGGTTGAAGATTAGAAGAGGCTGAGCTTAAGAGTGCACTTTTAACTGGTGGTGGTGTGTCTTTTTGCATCATCTCTACCACATCAATCATCTAAGGTTTCAGCCAAGTATGACAAATAGATGCTCTTGGTGTATGCATTCCAAGGCATGCCATGTGTATGACCAGGATCACCACATAAATAAATGGCTCCAAAAGTTCTCTTGCCTTCAGCTGTTCTTCTGTAGCTTCCAAATTGATGATGAAAACAAAGGAACTGGAAAAGTAAACAATGATGATACATAATTCAGCAAACAAGTTGTACCTGTGCTGATATGAGGCTTAATAGATCATAATCATCCTGTGGCTACATCTTCAGTTTATCTTTCATTCTCCCAGAAGTCAAAGCTATGAGCACATCAGAACACAATGCCAATCCTAAACTTTGAATGTGTGATTGCATGAAAGCAGGCTCTAAACTTTCTTCATAGACTTGACATTACACATAAGTTCAGAACCATTGATGCTTAGAAGGTGCAAAGTGGTCTGCAACTGAACAAAATCAAGCATGATTTGCCACAGTAGAAAAATGCCATAAGCTGAACTAGGTGGAATTCAATGTGCTGGAAGAAATTGAGTTGCATGGACAAATGTCAACATGGCATTGCATCTTCTAAATTCTAGTTCCTAACGCGGAAACATAATAATTAGTGGCAATATTAGATTAAACAAGGTATCCTGAAGAACCTAACAAATTAGAAGAGAAAGCTTCTCCCTCTTACAAGATCCCAATTCTACCATAGTTAATTACTTCTGAAAAGCAATGCAGGACCAGGCTGAAGTTGTGCATCTGGTACAAAAAGAGGCCAGCATGGTTACTTGGATTAGCTAATGGCTAATGCCACATCCTGGTGCAGAATCCTTTGTGTAACATTGGTTTCTCCTTGTTAGATATGCCATCCATGAAAGTATCCATCAGCTGAGCAACCAGACTAGCAGGTTCGTCGATCAGAACATCTATGAAAGCATTTACAACCCTTCTTTCTTGTGCTGTTGCTTTCAAACTGAACCAGGTAAGGAACTTCACTCGGAACTCCTTTTCCATGTGCCCCTCACATTCCAACCATCTGATCACCTTAACACAGTATTCGTACTGTCTCTCTGCTGATTCTTTCTTGTTGGCGGAATCTGGCGTATTATTAATATCAGGCTTGCAAGGTTCGAGGAGCACAGGCTTGGAGCAGATAAAAGGGACAGGATTAGATGGTGGTGGTAAATGACTTTCGTTGTTGTCACTAGCATCCTCAGATGGTAAAACTTTATGGTGGTTGGCACGGCTGAACTTAGGGAGCTCTGGTGCCTGGTTGTTCTCGCTCGAGTTTGTTGAACCCTTCTGCGAGTCTGATTGAATAATGACCGGCAGCTCACCCAAGTCCTGTTCCTTCTTTGGAACTGAGAGAAAATCTTCATTAATATAAGTGCTATCGGAGTTCCGAGTGGAGCATTGACCACTGTTGCCATTTAGGCTCTCTGTCACACATTTGGCATCCCACTTACCAAGTTCCTTGGTGCTGCTGAAAGGAGAAACCCTAAAATGATATTCAGTTGAGGGGCTAAGACCCGATATCATAATCTTAGTATCTGGCCTCAGTACAAGGCAATTTGGTTCTTCTGGATAGCTGATGTCATCAGACTTACGATACCAAAGACTGCAGCCTATAATGTTTTCTTCAAACATATCATCTCTGGAGTGAAGAGAAACAACAACAGAGAATGGAGAAGTATCTTCAAAGTCAATGTGGAAAATCTGGGAACCTACACCACCTGATCCAGTGACAGTCTCAAAATGATCTGTTCATATCCATAGGAACCAACAACATATTCATAATCAAATATAACAGAAAAGAAAAAGGGATCTCACCTGAGTTCTTCATGCTCATGCCAGACAAGTTGTCTGACGAAGTGGATAGTAGGGAGTCTACAACTTCCAGTGCAGTAACACATAGTTTCTGAACTTCTGCACCACAATTAAGCCGGTTGACAATGCCTCTTGCCATCACTGTGGAGACCTTGTCGAGAGGTCCAACTTCTTTCTTGAGTATCCTTACAGCTGCATTGACAATATTTTGTAGCTCTTTATAGCATTCAGTCCATTTGAGCATTTTGTAACTTAGGGATAAACGCTCACACAGGACATCGACTCTCCGAGCTTCCTTTGCAATTAGCATCTGTTTCCGCCAGCTTCTGCATGAATGGTGCAAAAAGTTTCCTATCAATTTTTGCATAATTGAATCGGGATTCTGAATGACATATACAACTTCCAACAAAGTAGAAAGGAATGCTACAACAATAACAATTATAACAAACAGTATGTCCACAAAAGAAATCACAATAATAGAACACCTCAAAATATCAAACAAAATATAACAAAACTAGACAAGGTATGAACAATGTCTTAACCAAATAAACTCCAGTGTGCACATTCCTCATGTACTAATAAGGTTTTAATTTATGGTTAACACAAACTGTACTAGAGTGTTTTTATATGATACTGATCAAATTCCTCAACTAATCAAATATGAAAAATCAAATATGGAAATTTATTTGTCCTCAAGGAAAAAAGGAAGTCCCACAAAAATTTTAATTCACAAGAAGTAAAAGAATAATAAGGGAACCGGTTACTAACCTAAGATCCCTTTAATAACCTACATGTCTGAATGAATATTGAGTTGCATCAGAAAGCAGAATCGATGAAGTGATGCTATCATCTACAACGTGTGCAAGAATAATAAATCACTTTGAATAGGAAATATACAATGCCAAATTGATTTATGATTCGATCCATTAAATGTTCTGTAGAAACCATTGGTTGCATAACAGTGATTTTGGCATAATACATATATAAATTAAAGTCAAAATAAATTGTCATAATTGAGCAGAAAAATTAGTTAGAAACATTGACATTAGACAGCAAACCTCACAAAGCAATATATCAATAACAGGGGCCATGACATAATTAATGTTTCTTCAAATTCAATACACCAATATAACCCATAATTGTCAGTCAGCAATAAGTTCACGTGGCTGTTAGGCCAAGCTTTTGTAGTTTATTTTCAATTATTCCAATAAAACACTCCACCTTATCTTCCTTCTAATGTAGTACAATAGATAATCTTGATAATCTTTTTTTGAATATGTTCCTTTTTTTCAGTACAGTATTCATCTATTGCTATCTGGAATGCAAGATTAATGTACAAGATGTGCAGTTAAAAATTCTCTTTAATAAGTTTGTGGTGTCATCCAAAGTTGATTACCCAATCAGCCAATTCACTTTCCCACAGCAAACACAATAGAAGCTGGCATCTAATTTTGCTGAACACCCAGTCTTCAAAATGCCAGCTTTTTCATGCTTAAGAGCACATTTCAGATGGCATGACATGCCACATGAATTGCCACAATAAGGGGGATCTGAATTGCAAACCAACCACAGGCTAGGGTCCTTGTTGTCATCATAGCGGTGACAGATGCAGCAAGAGCAACGCTTGCAGTAACCCACATCTAAACTCAATGTGGCTCGACAAGCTGGATTTTGGCAGATCAAGGCATCAACATGTTCTTCCTTGGTTTTCAGTGTTTCATGAGTTAAATCTGTGGAATTCTGCAATGGGTTTTCTTTCTTCCTTTTCTTTTTTATTCCAGTTGGGCTTTTTGGTGAGGCTGATAAAAGGCCTGCTTTGTCTTCATTGGTTTTTCCTTTATTTTGAGAAACTAGCCTAAGCAGATGTTCAATCATTTTGGGCTTAGTTACTCCAGTGTACTTCCTTTCTTTTCCCATTTCAGCACAGATTAGTTGGAGGAGCTCTCGGCGACTCCAGGATTGAAGAATTTCAGGTGCATTGTCCGCCCAGCGTGATATCTCATGAACTAGCTCTCTCTTCTCCTCCAAACTTAAGTGGCTGCATTTTGTTGGATCTATAACGAAACCTAGAAATGAAAGGATTGTCAGTTCTTGTGATGTCTTAGTTCTGTAAAATTAAAAAACAACTCAGCAATAAAGATGATCACAAGAAAATATGCAGGCATGCAACTTTTGGGATCTTGTATCTGATGTGTTGAATCATCTAGCAGAGCAGAACAATGACAAGACAAAACCTGTTAAATTTGACTGATAATTAATAAAACTGATGACATTATATTTGATAACAACTAGTGACCTTATAGAGTTGCAAGTGCATATGCATATATTTGTCAAGCACTTTCAGTTCCACCTAATATATAGCCTTGAAGGAGTGCTATGAAGCATTATGGAGGATTACACAAGAAGCTTGTGAAGACTAATATGCTAATTTGAAAGGTGCATATGCTATTTCCTCTGAAATGAAGCAAAAGGTATTTGATGGCACGTTTCTAATTTTTTGCAAATAATGAAAATTTGGTCCAATGATTTAGGACAAAAGGTGAATTTAAGCTAGTCTTACGAAGAGATGCTGAGTCTGGTTTTCTGACATACAACTGCAGCTTAGTTCTAACTTCTAACTTGATCATAAGAACTGGGAAAGTAATACACATTTCAACAAACAATTTAGAGAACATGTAGACCAAAAAATATAGCAATGGCTCATCAGGAACATGGTGTCAGATGGATATACATTTGTCACAAAAAGAAGTAACTTTCTGCAACTACATAGCTAAGTCAATGCTTGTA